>NW_027185791.1:20268716-20314604 GCF_028583685.1 Petaurus breviceps papuanus | reverse complement strand
TTTACTCTCCACTTCTTCCTATAACTCATTTATCTAGTTCTGAGAGGGGGAAGTTTGAGGTCCCCTGCTGGTATATAGTTTTACTCTCTACTTCTTCCTATAACTCATTTAACTTTTCCTTCAAGAATTTTGACATTTGGTGCAGATAGGATTATATTGATTTCACTTCATTGTCTATGGCACCTTTTAGCAAGATGTAGTGTTCCCTATTATCTTTTTAAATTAGGTCTGTTTTTGCTTTTGCTTTGCCTAAGATCATGATTGCTTTCCCTGTTCTAGTCTTTTCCATTCCAAGTTTGTTTCTTGTAAAGAACATATTGTTGGATTCTGATTTTTTAATCCATTCTGCTGTCTGCTTCTGTTTTATGTATTATCCCATCATCCCAGTCCCAGTTATGATTACTAACTGTGGGTCTTCGTTGCTGTTGTTTGCTTGTTTTTCTAGCCTTTATCTTTATTTTGAATTTTATGTTCAGGTTGGGTTCTTTGCACACCTGGGCTGGGATGGAGGTGGAGGTCACTCTTCCATCTTCAGGCTTTTTTGCCTTGCTGTTTTCACGGCTACTTCTGTGATTCCATGGATTTCCAGTGCTTCCAAGGTGGCGTGATCTGTGGTGTGGTGTTGGCACAGCTTTTCTGGTCTCTGTAATGGTCTTTACCCAGGAAAGTCCCCTGCTCCCTGGGGCCAGCATCAGTTCTCCTTCCTGCCCTTGTTCCTTTGTGATTGCGGGTGCTCACCTACACCCTGGACCTGGGCAGTGGAGCTGCCAAGCGGTCTCCAGTCCTGTGCCCAGTGTCCTCTCATTCTTTCATATCCATTGCCTTTGCTTTCTGTGAGTGGTGAATTCTCCTGGATCTGCTGCTTTTGCAGCTGTCACCACTGCCACCTCCAGAGCTCACCATGGGTATTGCTGCCACACTGCCCTCTGAGCCAGCCTCCATCCCAAGGTTATAGAGCCCTTTCTAACTTCCTAAATTGCCTGGCCTAGAAAAATGTCTCAGTCTATCCTTTTGAAGGCTATGTAGCTCTAGAAATCAATCTGACGCCTTATTTTAAAGTTGTTCGGAGGGGAATGTTGGGAAAATTCATATGGAATGCCACCTTGACTCTCAGGAAGGAATTCTTTGAAGTTCTCTATTTCATGTTTTCCTCTGTAGTTATATTCAGCTTTGCTATGTAAAAATGTTTTGCTTTTCGGAGTATGGTATTCCATACTTTTTGCTTCTTTAAAGTGATAGCTCCTAATTTTGTGTGAGCCTGACTGGTTCCTCATTCCTTAAACTCTCTTTCTGTATGCTTACGGTATTTTTTCTTTTTGCTGGAATCTTCCTTGGCATTTTCATTTTGATTTCTCTCTGGAGGTGACTGGTAGATTATTTCCATTTCTACTGTGCTCTCTGATTCTGAGATTTGGGCAGATTTCCTTTATGATTTCTGAAATATGATGTCTAAGTTCTTTGGTCAGGGTTTTTAAGTTGTACAGTGATCCTTAAATTCTCTCTCGATATTTTCCAGATACTCTATATTTTTTCCATTTGTTTTCAATCTTTTTTCTTTGTTTTATTATTTTCTGTTGTCTTATGGAGTCCATTGATTCCTTGGTCCATTCTGATTTCAGGGAGTCTCTTACTTGGGTAAAGTGTTCTACCCATTGTGTTAAGCTATTAATTATCTTTCCAAATCTTTTCTCCGTACCTCTCATATCTTTTCCAATTCTCTTCTCTGTCACTTTCATTTCCTTTACTCCTCACTCATTTTTAAAATTTTTATATCATTACTTCTAGGAATTCTGATTTATCTTATGGTTAATTTCTTTTTCTTTGAGACTTTCTTGTAGTTGTTTTAAAGTTATTTTCTTCTACTTTGTTTTTGTCTTAGAAGTACTTGGCTAAGTCATACTTCCAGCAATCTGCTCTAAGTAGGTAACCTGGCATTGGTATCCTAAGTAGGAGCTCTTTGGAAGCTGAGTGTTTCTGGGAACACCCCCCAAACCCCACTCCCACTTGCCTTTCTGGTTGAGTAATTAATATATACTCTGAGCAGCCATGTGCTAGGGGCTCTGTGCATTGTGTCCAGGCTGATACCGTGTTCCTTGACCTTCTCAGCTTGTCTAGGGCTTAATCCAAGGTCAGCTTTGGAAAGCCCTGCACTGCATGCCTGCCTAGGAGCTCTGAGTGTGGAGTCCAGGCTTCTGGCCTCTCTGGGAAGCTCCTTACCTGTTGGGTCTGAGTCTGAGTCTATGATATGCTCCCGGAGTCTCTGCACTGCTGGTTTACCTGGTAGTCTCCTAATTCCCACTTGTTTCACAGTTACTCCTCTGGTCATTTGCTTGTAGGTTGGATTTGTATTCTTGGGGGTAGAAAGATGACCTGTTGTGATTTCTCCTTTGATTTCCCAGTCATTCCCGAGACCATTGTTCTTAGATCATTGTTGGAATAGTTGTGGAGGGTGAGCTTAGATGTCCCGCGTCTTCTAATTTACCATCCTGGCTAGTCTCTTTTAATCATTACTTGTTTAGTAATAACAGGCATAGTTTTCTTTTGGAGGAATCAGAGTTGTGGTGTGGTGTTGGCACAGCTTTTCTGGTCTCTGTAATGGTCTTTACCCAGGAAAGTCCCCTGCTCCCTGGGGCCAGCATCAGTTCTCCTTCCTGCCTTTTTCAGGACCTGTGATAAGAATATATATGGACTGTGGAAAAAAAATCAGTTCAGAAGAATATGGCATATTGGCGCAGCGAGGTGGCACAGTGAATAGAGCACTGGCCCTGGAGTCAGGAGGGCCTGAGTTCAAATCTGGCCTCAGACAATTAACTGTGTGACCCTGGGCAAGTCACTTAACCCCAATTGCCCTGCAAAAAAAAAGAAGAAGAAGAATGTGGCATATTATATCTGTATTGCATCTTTCTTCAGTGAGTTTCATTAGTATTTAAATATTTTTCTCATTTATTTTCATAACTGAAGAAATTGTGGATACCAAAGACTGCCTTCACTATATTTTGGATATAGCCAATGAAGTATGAAGAAGATGATTTTTTCACAATCAAATATTAAGTTAAGTGGTGGGTGAGCAGGGAGGCCGTAGAGATTTCCATTCTTCTTTAGGACTTAGAACATGTACGTTACATAGACTTCTTCATTGGGATGTTCAGAGGTCTGCTGACACATAAATGGGACTATTTCCCAAAACTTCCCGCTTTGAGCCTAGGCATTGTTTTTTTAAGTAGATTGTTTGTTCTCTCACACTTGTCTTTCCTTTGAATCTTTTTTTGTCAACTTACTTGTATTATGTTTCTATTTGTAGCAGTATTTTCCCCCTTGTATCTTACCTTTTACACAACGTATATCATAATATTCTCTGCCTTATCCCTCATCCTGTAGAAACAGATTTTCCTCCTTCTGTATGTCTTTTCAGAATTAGATTTAATAAATTAATTGGAATAACTTTGCAATAATTTATGGTTCTTACTGCTTTAATCTATAGGTAGATCAAATGAGACCTAGTTTATTCTAAGGTTTACATTGTGCTCTAGTTTTAATGATTACCAAAAAAAAAAAAAGTTAAAGAAAAGCTTTGTTAGAACATCTAGAACTTACTTGCATCTTGTCAGGATCATATATAAGACATCTCAGAGAAGTAAGAATGCATGCTATTTTAAAAACATTTTCCCGTGAAGATTTTGTCCTTACTGACAGAAAATTATCCTTAAAGCCAAATATCTCTTATGTTTCAATTTAAGGTGATCTCCTTTTTTTGGTTGTTTTAGAATCATTATTGCCTTTCAGCCTTCTCTAAGACAAATGTTTTTTCTTAGGCTGAATTGTTAAGCTCTAGTCATTTTCCTGGTTGTTGTCTGAACCTTTTTCCTCCCTTTTTTACTTAACAGAGCTCAGAGATGAGCAAAGTATTAACCATAAAAGTGTGATGCTGCTATCTACATATTGAAGTGGAAAAATACTTCCATTAAATAATGCATACACAAGTTTTGGCCTCCAATTTACAATGGAAAATCATTTTCATTACATCAGACGTTTATTTCTACCTAGGACAATTGATTTCATACTATCTGCAAAGAACACCAGGTTTCATAGTAGGTATTATGTTGTTTAAAAAACCTTTTTTTAATTCAAGGAAGGAGAAGTCATGGGAAGTGATATTTGTCAGAATATGACTTTAGAGTGCATTACGGTTCAAAAAGGTAATTGCAGTGCAAAATGATGAGCCCAAAGTTACTGACTGATTTGGAAGGTACTTATTAGGACACTTAAAAAAAATAGTGCCAGAAAGTCAACTAGAAAAGGAATGAGTTAGTGATATGACTAAATGATTATAAAAGTAACTTGAATAACAACCTGTCTCATAATTGCATCATCTGACTAATTTATCACAGTAAAATATCAGGGAGCAGTGAAATGACTATGACTAAATATCAGAGAAATCTATAGAACCCAAATAGCACAAGATTGCTGTACATGTTTCTTCTTGCATCAGAAACCTGATATCCATTACATTATATTTGAATTCTGAGAGTAATTAAAGTGTGATGGTCTAAGTAACTTGTATTTTATATAGGGTACTGTTAATTATGTTTTTGTCCTTTGGGAAAATACAGAATTAGACTGGAAATTCTGTAGTTACCAAGACATAATAAAAACAAAAGATAAAAAGTGTTATACAGGCTGCACATCAGGAAATGACCTTCCTAAATGTTCTTTGGGCTCTCAGGAACTTGGAGGCACTGCATTTTCCAATACAACTACAAGAAAATAAAGAGAATTATGTGAACAGCACCAGCCTTCTAAAAGGACATTTTGTTTCTTAAATGAAAATAATTTTTCAGTAACCTATTTGCTTTCTCATCTCCGATTGCAGCTTTCTCTCCCCCATCTACATGCCTACCCACAATATTTTGTTGCCCTAAATGAATAACCGTGTTAACCCTAGTTTGTCATTTACTGTGTAAATTGTGTTAGAAACTCTTTAGAAGCAGATGTCCTTGTATTTCTGTGACAGCCAGGGTACAGGAAGACTGTAAACCGTAAATTCAGATTCTGACCTTAAAAACTGATGTCACCTCAAGCTCTGAAAGCCATTCACTAATTATGCAGCTTTCTTGGCACCATCCACTTTCCCAAGCCTGGCTCAGAATCAGAAGTATGTTATGTTTTCCAGTTAAGATTCGAGCTTTGGAGCCCAGAATGCTATTGTTTAGATTCGACATGAGAGTGGAAAGTGCTGGGTGGGTGGCATGGTGACACGATGTTGTGCTACCATCCAGCATACCAGGCTTTAGTCTTGTACTCTGGTTCCCATGCCCTTCCATTACCCCACTCCTTCGGCCAATGCACAGCACTGACGTTCCTGCTAGATCCAAAAGAACTGCTTACTCACAGCTACTTCTGTTCGTGAAAAAGAGGTAGGGAACAGTAGAAAAGGAGAGAAACACATACACAAGTGATCCAAGTACATTTTTTTTTGTAAATACCTTTTCTAAATCAAATTTTCCATATTATTTTCCAGCAAAAAGTCTGCTGAAGTGAACTAATATTGTTTGCTCTGCTGGTGGCTTTCTCTAAAGTGTTCAAACCAATGTTATCCTGATTTGCTTATATACAGGATACGATAAATTGGGTTCTTTTTATGTTCCCAGTGAGATCATAAAATGTCTTAAATGAAAATTCCTTATTTGCAGAGTTTTTAATCCACTATTTTATTTTCTAATAGCTAAGAAAATATTGAAAAAACTGAAGAATTTATTCTGCCCTGCATGAAATCTGCACTTGTTTATGGTTGAATGACCTTTCAATAATGCCTTAGTTTTGAATATCTGTTATATCTTTTCATTAAAAGTTAATTCTTTAGTCTATAATATATAATTTAACAATATAAAATAGATTTTGTTTTCCACAAGTACAAACAGCAATTATACTTGTGACTTAAAGCCAGTAGGAATCTGAAATCCCTACACTGTTGATCCTGACCAGTGTGAGCCTCTGGGGGCACCAGATCCTTTGACACCATCCTTTAAAAAAAAAAAAAGATTTTATTGATGCATTTTGCCTTTGCACAGTTGTTTCAGTGCCTATCCATATCGAACCCAATTTTATAACAAAGAAAAAAAAAAGTAAGATATCTTAAGAATATAGCCTTTCCACACCCAGAAACACCTGGCCGTGTAACCTTGAGCAAGTTACTTAACCCCGATTGCTTTAAAATAAAAAAAAAGAATGCAGCCTTTTAGCTGAAAGAGGTATCACTTGCCACATGTGCCACACCTTCCTCCAGTGACCACATTTGATAATGCGCACAGCACTCTGCTAGTCTCTGCTCTTCTGCCATTCGCAGGGTGGTATGTCTCATTATCTGCCCTGTGACCTTGATTGTTTTTTCACTTACTCAGAATTTAGTGATCTTTTCATTTATGTTGTAATATTTGTCATGTATATCGTTCTTTTGAATCTATTTCTTTCCTTTTTTACTGTGCCGTCAGTCTTCCCAGGTTGCTCTGAATTCCTTACATTTATAATTTCTTCCTGCAAAATAATAATCTATTCATTGTATATTAGAATTTTTTCAGCTGTTCCCGTTTTGATTAACACCTACTTTGTTTTTAATTCTTTGCTACTATAGGATGCTGCACAGAATATTTTGGAATGCAATATATTAAACCTTTATTTCTATCTTTAATTTCCTTGGAGTATATGTCAAGCAGTATGATAGATGAGAAATTACCCAGAATTGCTTTCACTTTCTTGCATGGTTTCAAATTGATATGCAGCACAGTAAGACAAATTCCCAGCCCTACCAACAGTGTATTTGTATGCCCGGAATCTTTCTTTTGCAAGGTAGGGAATGTCATTTTGAAGTTTCTTTTTTCCTACTAGAATGTGAGAATGAATGAAGAGTAGTCAGAGAGGTTGAGGGAACCAGAGTAATAGTAGAACTGGGCATCTTTGGAAGTCAAGGACTAATGATTAAGGCAGTGGAGTGCCAAGGGTCCTTCATTTAGACAAGTCTGCAAAAGTCATCCATCTGCTTGTAAAAAACTGGGTTTAAATCCTGTTAGAGGAATGCTGCTTTGTTCAGACTTTTAGTTAGCAATCAAAACAAGACTTAGCTGTAATAATTGCCACTTTGTCCTTCATTTCTTTCTCCCCATTCTCTATACCATAGTATTAAAATAAGCTTTGGTGCTTAAAAAGCAGAGGTACATTTGGTATTTGTTAAGTTAAGCAAAAAAGTACAGGAGTGACAGATTTATCACTAATTAAACAGTAATTGCATGTACTAGGAAAAAAACAATCTTCAAGTATAAACAACATCTGGTAAGGATTAAAAAGAAAGAATAATTTCTTCAAACTAAAAGTTGTTGAAAGCAGTTTGTATATTTTGAAACAAATAGATCTTGTGATGTAAAATGGGTGTTTACATTCTTCTTGGTTAGTGCTTTTTAGCACTGGAAGAAATAAAGAAAAAGATAATGGCACAATGAGAAAACTCTATCAATAGCTACACCTTGCTTTAGTGGTACAAGCTGATTTTGGTGAAGTGAATCATTTTAAATTTAGTTAAGGATTTCATTATTTGAAGGAATCCCATGGTGTAGAGACCTTATTGAAAAGGTGAAGTGGAACCCTTATCTAAAGCCCTCTCCTACGATACATTGAGTTTGGATTTTTGTATAAAAGGTATTCCTAATTCAGAATCCGTTAATTCACAGGAAAATTATAATTTTAGATTAGAGAGAACAGATGAGCCAATTATGTGACAGCTGGTTCATTAGTGGGTATCTGGGTTTATCTGGTCAGTTCTCATATCCTTAACTCTTAATCACGTAATCTCGCTGTCTTCTCATCTTCAGCTTTTGGCCCTGTTGGCCAGCCCGCCCTGCCCATGCCTCCCTTGGCTTCTGTGGCCCTGCTTTCTTCTGATGGCCATCCTCCTCCCTGTCTAGTCACTGCTCTGTTTCATTGCTAGACTTTAATGCCTCCCTAAGCTGCTCTTTTCTTCCCAACAACCTTTTTTAGTAATCTCACCAGCTGTCCTGAGTTCAGTTGGCATATCTGTGCAGTCTCTGTCTCCTGAGGGCCAAACCACCATCCAGCAGCTACCTGCTGGACGTCTTCATGAGGGTTGACATCTCAAATGCACCATGTCCAGCATGGAATTCATTGGTTTCTGTCCCCAGTCCCCAACCTATTTGTCCTCCAAATTTTCTTTTTCTTTCCCCTCCCCCTCCCCCCAATTCCACCATCTTTTTAGTCACCTAGGATCACAGTCTTATAATCATCTTCCATGTACTGGGTCTGGCATCAGAAAGACCTGAGTTCAGATCTACCTTTAGACATTAACTAGCTGGATGAACCTGGGCAGTCACTCATCCTGTGTCTGCCTTGCCTTCCTCAACTTTAAAATGTGGATAATAACTTCTACCTCTTAGGGTTGTTGTGTGGATCAAATGAGAGAATATTTGTGAAATACTTAATATAGTGCTTGGCATATAGTAGATATTTAATAAATGCTTTTCCTCTCCGTTCTTCCTTCTCTTATAATCAACCAATTGCTATGTCTTGTTGATTCTACCTCCACAAAATCTCACTTCTGCCCCCTTCTCTTTGTTCACATAGGCCCTCTGCACTTTTTGCCTACATGACTATAGTAACCCCTTAAATGGTCTTCCTGCTCTCAAATTCTACCCCCTCTGATCTGTCCTCAACACGGTTACCGACGTAATCTTCATCATGTCACTTCCCAGGTCATGAATTTTGAATCCCTCTTGCCTCTACGTTAAAATACAAATTATTTATCTTGACTGTATAAAACTCTTACAATCAAACCCTGACCTGTGTTTGTACACATTCCACATGACTCCTCTTCCTGTATAGAAAGATGTTCCAGCCTGAGCCCAGCATCTTACCTCCTGTTCTGTGCCTCTCTCCAGACCGTTCCTCAGGACTAAGACACTCCCTCCCCATTCCCACCTTTCAAAGTCCTTGACATCTTCCAAGGTGTAGCTTGGCTGTAGTGTACTGGGTGAAGGATCTCGTAACCTCCCCACCCCTTCAAATTATTTGTTGTTTTCTTATCTTTGTATGTATTCTGTCCCTCCAGGACAATGTGATGTTCTTGAGGGAAGGAACTTTTTTCCTTGTTATCCCTTAGTACTTGAACATAGAATATAGGGAGTGGACTTAAGTTTTCATTGATATAGGGTTGGCACATTCTCTGAAACTTAGAAAGCTGACTAGTGGGGTGGCTAGGTGGTGCAGTAAATAGAGCACTGGCCCTGGGTTCAAATCTGGCCTCAGTCACTTAACACTTACCTTGGGCAAGTCACTTAACCCCAATTGTCCTACCTTCCCTCCTCCGAAAAAGCAAAAAAAAGAAAGTTGACTAGAATACTTAACAGTTAATTGACCTGTCCAGGGTCAAATGGATAAGGGAAGGGAAAATGTTTTTAAAATCTCAACTTGTACAATGACTAAGTTTTTCCCTGCCTCCTGGAGGCTTATCTAAGGTAGGATTTGAGTCCAGAGGGTCTTGTTATATCCGTTACTAGGATGCTGCCTTTTTGCCTTGCCTTCAGCACATTGAAATTGAAAACTAAGTATCAAAAATAATAGAAAAGGGAGAAATCTTTTTTCCTTAGATTTCACCAAGTTTCATGTGACCTACCCACTAAACAAACATGGACTCTGAGGAGTAGGAATCGGTGTTACTCAAATATATAGAAAAACCAAACCTCTCACTCATAAACAAGGGTACAAATACTACATAGCTATTCAGCACTTATTAGCGCTTAGGTCATCTTTTTATATTCAGTTTAACTCAGGTGGGGATAGGCTCTTTTTTTTCCCCCTTTTTACACAGGAAGAGAAAAATAATATGCTAGGAAAATGGAGAGAGAAGAATCACAAGACTGTGGAAATTAGGGAAAGAAACTATAGCAGGGGGAGGATCTAGGCTAGTAAGGAGATATCAACACATATGAACTGAGAAGAAACTATTAAAATGTCAGTTATGAATTCAGGGTGAATGGGGGGACAGAAACCGTATAACTGGGAATGGTGAGTGAGTAGATGTTATCAGTGCCTAGCACCCAGTAAGCACTTAGTAAGTATTAAATGGACTCAATTGTCATCTTTCTACATTCCTTTTCAGATACGTGGTTATGAAGTAGGAAATGAAAATCAAGTCAACTTCTTTATTACATCCTCAGCTGGATTTGAAATAACTCACAAATGAAAATAGTTGAGCCATATGGAGAAGATAATACCCTGATAAGCAGCAGATTTTGGGAGGGGATGGAGAAAAACAGACTTGCAGATGGGAAATAGAAAGAGCTACTTTTTCTCTTCTCATTTTTATAGGAAAGAGAATAGCCTAATTCTTCGCAATTCAGAATAGAGTTCAGAAGCTCTGTGTTGTTTGATAACCCTGAGAACATATCTATTTCTGTCTTTGAAGACTTTTTTAAAAATACACAAATGTTATATGTCCTCTGTGTATTTTCTGATACTATGAAAGGTACTGAGTGAATTTTGATAAATTACCTTTGATCTCTACATAAAAATTACCATTACTTCAATTAAGATTAGTGAGAATTCTGCTAATATGAAAAGTAGCCTGCATTTTGCTTTTGTGATTTGATATCACCACTCTGCTTCATGGGCTCTGATGCTTTTGAATGTTCTTCAGGGAATTCACATCACAATGATGTGCTTGGGGAATGTAAAGAGTTTCTTTTTTTTTTTTTTTGGAGGGCAATTGGGGTTAAGTAACTTGCCCAAGGTTACATGGCTAGTTTTTTGTGTGGGTGTTGTGTCTGAGGCCGGAACCAAACTTGGGTCCTCCCGACTCCGGGGCCGGCGCTATGAGTTTCATTTTCAAAATGGTCAGTAAAGACTGCAGATAGGAAGAGTCTGTTCAAAGGTTCAAGGCAGCAGAAGGGAAACTGTTTTTAAAATCTGAACTTCTACAATGACTATTTAAATAGGTTTTTCCCTGCTTCATAGAGGCTTACCTATTTTTAAAAAACTAAAAAATCATAGGCATAGATTGTAAATAGCTGAAAGTCAAAAATTTTGAACAGGAGGACCTCTCCAGAGACAAATGCATAAAAAGAAAGCCAGGAAGGATATTACACGATTTGAAAACACTAAAAAATATTGAAGTTAATTAAACAAGACAGATGCTTATTGTACAATAGAGCATTGCATAAAGGAAAGCAAAGTTCTAATTGTTTTGGTGAATTGAATGAACCATTTGAACATTATTTTCTTGATTTCTATGTTCTTGGTTTTTGTGATCACAGCCTTATCTGTGTATTTGGTGACTGTATTTCTTCTTCTGTTTGGAAATTATATTAATACTAAATGAATTCCTCCCAGGCTGTATGTTCAGCTTTCTTGACATTTAAAGGGGAAACTGAGATAGCCAGAAGAGCAGCTGAGAATTGGATGGCATCGCTAGGAGATGACTTAGAGACGACCTCAGTCAGCTCCCTTGTTTTACAAATGAGGCAGCTTAGGCCCAGAGGGGCTAAATGATTTACTACTATCTATGAGTCCCATAACAGGCCGCGGCTAGGGGCTCGTGCCCAAACTGGGAGCCCTTATGGTAGCCCAGTACTCTTGATTATACTATACCATTTTAATTTTTAAAATTTCAAAGCAGTTATTTTTCCCCTTTCCTACCTTCCTTCTTACTATAGAGGGGTCACGAGTAGGAGTCGTCCTGGATTCCTCACTATCTCTTACCCCATCGTATCCAATCTGCTGCTTTGTGACATCTCTCACTGCCTCCTTCCCTGACACGAACACCCCTTTAGTGCCAGCTCCCGTTACTTCATACTTTGATGATTCCACTGGCAGCTGGTGGGTCGGCCTACCTCAAGTTTCTCCCCATTCCAGTCCATCCTTCATTCAGCCACTTAAGGGATTTTCTTCAAATACAATTCTGAACGTGTCCCGTCAGCAAACTCCAGTGGCTTCCTATTGCTTCCATGAACAAATAGAAAATGGTGTTTTGCATTCACAGCCCCCTCCTACCTTTCCAACACTTCACTCCCTAACACGTGTCCTCAGTCTAGTGACACTGGCCTTCTGGCTCTCTAAGCTCTGAGCATTGTCTCTGACTTTCCCCCATGCCTAGCATTTCCTCCCTCTTCCAGCACAACTGCTGACCTGGCTGGCTGCCTTGAAGTCCCAATTAAAATCCTACTTTCTACAGGAAGCCTTTCCTGATCCCTCTTAATTCTGGGGCTTTTTCTCTGTTAATTATTTCCTATTTATCTTGCATGTAGCTTCTTTCTCTGTATTTGTTTGCATGTTGTCTTCTCCATTATATTGTAGTCTTTTTGAGGACAGAGTCTGCTTTTGCCTCTTTTTGCTCAACACTTAGCACAATACCTGGCACATAGTAGGCATTTAATAAATCTTGATTGATTGGCGTACTTATTGATCTGTAAGTGCTGCTCTTTTCAAATCATTTCTGTAGGAATATTTTGTCTACAAACATCTCTAGAAGAACTTTTACTAATCAGAAATGAATCTCATTGACACATAGTTTCTGTTCATGTTTGATTTTTCTGCACTAAGTATATGTTCTTTAATAAAGTCCTACTCTGGTACCTTGCTGCCTTCTGGGGAAAAGATGAGCTATCCTGCTGACAAACCCTGTGGAGTGTTTGTTTCTTGTTTAGTAGCTACAGAATTTCGCCATCGAATTATCATTGAACCAATTGTGATGTTTACAGGCGTTCTGGTGTAGATGAGCAAATGTGGAGCTCTGCACCAGGTCTCTGAAAACTGTTCACTCCTCTTCTACTCCATTTCTACTCTACTACACTGTGTGCTGACTCAGTTTCCCCTCCGGGTCATCAATAAATTGTTCACACAGGGAGATAAGCTCTAGCCTGTGGGCATTGAGTCTCCTGACAGTGGTCTTGTCTGGGGCCACCACTTTTCCTGAATGTGTGATTTTTCTTGGAGAAGATGAGTAAGCCTGCCTTTGTTTGCCAGCCTTGTTTTACATGGGGCTGCTGATTGAATGTGGTACCTGTTGAATTCTCTCACAAAGTGCTGATGAATCTTAGAGAGATACAAGATTCTTGGTTCAACAAGAAGGCAGATGAGATTCCATTCTAGGCTGACAGCAGTAACCCCAGGAGCTTCCATGATGCCCAGAAGAAGACCTCGTGCATTTCAGTGATGGAGTCACACTGACCAGTGACAAGGATGTGATCCTGGAGAGACGGGCTGAACATTTCTATAGTGTCCTTAACAGACCATCATCAACTGGCGCTGAAGCCATTGATCATGTGCCTCAGGTTGTAATCACTTCCTCTCTAGCTGAACCTCCAATGCCATCAAGCTCCACGTTAGTGGCAAAGTGCCTGGCACTGATCATATCTCGGCAGAGATCTGCAGGGGTCCATTGCTTATACAGAAGCTGACTAAAATCTTCCAGATTGTATAACAAGAGAAAGTCATCCCCCAGGAGCTTAAGGATCCCTCCACTGTCCATTTCTATAAAGGAAAAGGAAACAAGGTGTCCTGTAACAATCACACAGGGGTCTCTCTCTTAGTCACTGATGGCAAGATTCTTGCCAGCGCTCTCCTTTATAGGCTGATCCTTCATCACCATGGCTTCAGAAAGGGCCAAGCAACAGTTCACGTGGTGTTTGCTCTCTGACTATTCCAGGAGAAATAACAGAAGCTAAACAGAGGTCCATCTGCAGCATTTGTCCATCTGACAGACTATTGATGCCGGCAGTTGTGAGGGTTTGTGGAAGATTGTGCACAATGCAGTGGTGCAGAGAAGTTCATCATTATCGCTTGTGCCGGCTCGAGGAAGCTGTGCTGGCGCAGCTCCTGGATGACGGAGGCTGGCCTGTCATCGTTACGGTGCCAGCTCAAGGACGCTGTGCTGGCGCGGCTCCTGGATGACGGACGCTGCCTCACACTCTCCTCGTCACCAGTGGAGTGAAGCAGAGCTGTTCCTGCTCCCGTGCTTTCCAGCGTGATGTTTTCTGCGATGTTGTCAGACACCTTCAGTGAAAATGAAAATGGAATCAAGATCAGCTTCCAACTGATGCTAAGTTATTTCACTTGAAAAGTCTACAAGCCAAGACCAAAGTGGAGGGGAAGATGGTGCGTGAGTTTTTGTTTGCAGATAACTGTGCACTCAGTGCAGCCTTGAGGACGGATGTGCAGCAGGTGTGTATTCTCTGCCACCTGTGCTAATTCTGGCCTGACAAGCAATGCCAAGATAGTTCCTCCATCAGCTAGCGTTGTACCACACACGGAACCATTAGCTACAAATGGAGAAGTCTGAATGTTGTGGATGAATCCATTGACCTTGAAAGTGTGCTTTCCAGGAATGTTCACCTAGACGATAAGGTTGGTGTGTGCATTGCCAGAGCTAGATCAGGCTTTGGGAGGCTGAAGGAAAGTGTGGGAGATTAGAGTTATCAGGCTGCCTATCATATTGAGGGGCTACAGAACCATCGTTCTGTCTCCGCTTTTGTTTTCCTGTGAAACCTGGACAATCGTGCCATGCCAGAAAACTGAGCTGCTTCCACTTGAATTTTCTTCAGAAGGTCACCTGGCATGATAAGGTGCCAGACACTGAGGTCCCCTGTAGAACTGAACTGCCCAGCATTCAAACTGTATTACAGAGAGCACAGCTCTGATGGACCAGCCATGTAGTTTGAATGCCAGGCACATGCTTACCATGAAGAACTCACACAAAGTAAGCACTCTGGTGGTGGTCAGAAGAAGTGTCAGGTGTAGGGGAGAAGGGAATGGGAAATGCTGGCACGGGACTGTCCAGCACGGCCTGCCCACATCAGAGAAGGTCCATACTGCTGAAACACAAAAGAGATGTCAGCTGCACAAACCCAAAACCACTTCGACTCTAAATGTGCTGCAGAGCACTTGTCCCCGGTCTGTGATCGTGCCTTCTGAACTCTTGTAGCACTGGGCAGCTAGTCAGCCACACTGCCCAGACTTCAACATTGTGATGTCATTGGTCTTCTTCAGAAATGACTTCAACATGGCATGGCAGTAACCTTGGCTTTTTAAAGGCTGTGCCAGTAGAAAGCATTTGCCATTCCTACCGAGGGAAAAGATGTTTAGTATAGACCTGTCAACTGACAATGTCAGTTCTAAGAACCAGCCTATATAAATCCAGAAGCATCATCTTGGTTAACACGGGTTATGTTAGCTATAGCAGTTTCTGAGGACCATCTACCGTGATCTTGCTGAGTGGAAAGAGAACTCACATTGAGGAAATAATCAATGCCTGACGTATTGGAATGCATGTAATACCAATGTATTCTTCGGTTATATTTTTATAGTCTAATATTTCTCATTTAAGGGATCCTGAGAAACTCTTTGAGCATTTTTCTGCAAAATATGTATTAAGGTTGCAATATTCTTCTAACACTTCATACACAGCAGTTAAATGTTGGCATCTCTGTTACCTACGAGGAAACTGAAAAGACAGCTCAGTTGCTTGCCTGAAGTTAGAGCTGAGAACGTAATCTGGCTCTTCATATTTCACAGATTTAACCTTTTTTGCCAGATGTTTCTTAAGTCGATAATTTAATTATGGAACATGATAGTTTTTTTGCTATTGAAGCCAAATTCCATGGGAGTTAGGGATAAAGGAAAAGAGGACAGAAGAACCCTAATTCCTATATTATCACTTTAAGGTGTAGAATTACAGCTTAGACGTCACAGGGCTCTATTCCTAAAACAGTCGAAACCGAATATTGGACCAGCACATCAGGGCTGCTTCTTTTTATCACAGCTTTCTTACAGACACTTGTGTTGCTGAGACCTCTTTGCCTGCTGCCTGAGCAGCCAGCTGTGAATGCTCATGGACACTAGAGGGCACACGTTCAATGCAGGAACTGACAACATAATTTTAAAACTGAATAAAAACAGTAGAAATGCTTGTGGAAATGAGGTGCATTCCTGTTTTAGAGTGTGGTCAAAAACAAAACCAAAGAAATTGAGAAACATCGTCCTGGATCCTGGAAACTGGGAGTTTGGGGTAGTTTTTATCAGTTGGGGAGAGGGTGTTGTTTTTTGTGGGGTTGAGATTTTTTTAAGCCGCTGTAGGAAAATGCTTCCTAGAGAAGATCATTTAGTTTATAACTCATTAGGACTTAAAAAATATTTCTATCATATATACCACATGCCAGTAAAGTTCGTGTGGTAACAATTCAGATAAAACCTTCAGAAATGTCTCTTTTTAGTGATACTGTCCCTTCAGAATAATCCTATGGATGCTGCTGTGAGTTGTCACCTGATTTTAGTCCTGCTCATTATTTTAACTCTTTCATGTGTCGGGTCCTTCATTTGTAGTCTAGTGATAGCACTAGTCACAGAATATAAAGTATACGTGAGATTTTACCTCTAAAAAGAACTTTGATCACTTAGAAAGGTATCCTGTTACTCTGAGATTTACATCACTGTTATCATCAATCTATCAACAAGCATTTATTGAGTGCTTATTATGTGTCAGATACTGTCCTAGGTGATCCAAAACCATGAAACAATCCCTACTCTTCAGAGCCTTACATTCTAACAGAGGAGACAACATACATAAGTACATGTTAATTAATTGTGAAGGGAATAGATACAAATAAAATATATGTCATCTTCGTACTGAATGACTGTAGCTAGAAGAACCACAAAATTGTTTTGTTTTTGTTTTAATCACTAGAGTGATTGGTTGTTTTTGCACAGTGAGGAAATGTTGATAAAGCATTTGCAATGTACAGAGTTCTTTGCTAGACTTCTTTTATGTATTCAAAGAAATAGAACACATAGTCCATGACTTCAAGGAGCGTATAATCTAATTGAGCAAGTAAGATAGAAACAAATATAGAAAGCAGTAAATGTAAACGCCAGATTTGATGAGGAGGGAGACTGCCATTGTGTGCTTATTTCTCCCCATCATAAGTCACTGAATAATTATTTAATCTTTTCTAGCCTAGGAAAGAATATGATTTTTGTTTTTCCTAGCCCAGGAGGCTATTTTTCTTACACTGGTAATAACATAATAATCCATATCCTTGGTAATGATAATGAATTGTTGATGTCATTTTCATTTTCTTGTTGCTATTTTTTCCCTCTTATAGCCTCAAGCAGCCTGCCATCCCAGCATATTCAGAATTGTTGATGAAATTTTTCGGTAAGTGTCATTTAATGTTTTTTTTTGGCAGTTAATCTAAAACGGTCGGTTTTAAATCTAAATTTCAGTGACTGACAAGAATAACTTCAGACTTCTTTTGACATTTAGAGTTTAAGTCCTTTGCATATTTTTCTGTAATGGCTTTTTCCTCTGTTGAGAAAAACACAATTATCCAAAGAAGATACAGGAAATAACCATACTCATAATAGAAATTTTGAACTGCAAACATAAGTTTTATTTAAGATATCTGTCTTGTTATTTGCTTTTTGGGATTCTACTGATAATGTCAAAGCAGTATTCCATCAGTTCACTCTGGGAGTTTCTCCACACAGAATACTGGGAAGCAATGTGTTCAGCTCACCACATGGGGGCCAACCATTCATTATGAGCTGATTTAAAGTCTAAGAAAAGCCTGTAGACCATAATTGTGCTGCTTTTGTTACAGCATTCTTCCGAAAGGAAAACAAGCCATGTGTATAACCTTAAAATTCATGAGCTGTATTTCTTCAGAATGTTCTGCTAATGGGAAAATTAGTTTTAGTCCCTTGGAAAGTGAAATAGGTCTCCCAGTATAAATTGCAGAGATCAGGTGATCACTGGCATGACTAGATTATTCCTGTTTATTTGGGGGGAGGGCAGAGTGGTTAGCCTGACATATTGAGACTGAACTGGGGCAAGAAGTGCTGATCACCTTTGCAGTATTTAAAGACTTTATCAATCGACTGACTTTTTGCAATATCTCGAAGACCTTGGATATTGCTTCTAAAAGCTCTGCCCCTCAACAAAGGAGCCGAGATATCTAAAGGTGTAAGGCCCCACTTAGAAAGATTGGATATTCTGAATTCAAATTTTTAAATAAGAAAAGAAAAAAACCTTTGGAGTATGGTTATGAATTAGGTTGATGTTTTAGAAAAAAAGCGCATAGAAATAATAAAACCAAATATTATTTAAAGGTAAACTTCATACTTTGATTATATATATTTACAGTGGTTCATTTTTCAAAGGGATTAAAAAATAGAGAAGTTGTATTGGGGCAAAGAACTTGGTAATCCACGTCCTATTTGCTTCACCTGGATTTTTTTGTTTACTTGTGTGCAGGTCACTTTGGCTGTTTGGGTTTTGTTTCTCAGTTTACAAAGTTGGTAATATTTAGAGCTGCCTGTCTTTTCATCATTGTTAATTGAATGAAGGATCTTGAAATATATATAATAAAGCTTATCCTGAATTACAAAAAAGCACAGAAATAAAGCTTTGTTTAACAGGATTAGTAGGAAGTTTTTAGGCAAGCTGATTAATTGAAGTAGTTCAAAACATAAAAAGAACATTTTCACTATTTTTCCCTCCTTCAATTAATGCCAGTGTGGCTTATATTAATAATCAGACTTGTCATAATTTGATTTTACAATGCTTAGGAATGCACTACTGGAAACCAATGGAACATCAGAAGTATTGACTATTATACAAGTCTTTACACGATGCTTTGTTCAAGCCTTCCAGAAGGATAATGAACAGGTTTGTCACATTGTATTATTTCCGTAATTATCAAAAATGTCTTATTTTCAGTGTTTCTGGTGGATTATAGTGTCATTGGTAAGGCAGTTAAATGAATGCATCCAGTTAAAGCAAAGCCATTTGAATGGAGTTCCCTACCTTCAGGGCTACAGACAGTGTACTATGTAAGTATTCATTTACATGGAGAATATTATATCTTGGATTTCTCCTTCTGTCTGCTGATCTGGAACATGTTCCTGAAGCTTCGTCTGAACTCCACTTCTCCAATGTTAGACATTCTTCCATCTTCCCTGGGAAATGCCGTGTGAGAATGTATTGGAAAGCACCACTGGAAATTCTCAATTAGCTTTGTTTACAATCATTCCTCATGCATTTAAGCATAGAAATCAAGCCCAAATGAGAGATAAATGTCAAGAGAAGCCAATAGTAACAAAGAATAAAGCTTAAATGAGTCCTAAGCTCTCTCAAGTCAAATTCAGATAAGAGGCCAAAGTATAAATACCCTTCAGGGAGAATTACACTTTAGCAGAGAAATGACCAGAAAGCAGTATACAAGGAGTAATCATAAAAGTCAAGACTATTTCACTTACAGTTTTCTTTCATTTCTGGGAACTTAATTGGTCTTTCTTCTATCTATAACATTCACTTTGTTATATACAGAAACACAGATGCAGGCACATATATAAAGTTACACTGGGTATCCCAAAAGCCTTAGCTCAGTTTTAAGTTTTTTTGTTTTTCTTTTTGGAGGTCTGTTGGGGTTAAGTGACTTGCCCAAGGTCACATGGCTAGTTTTTGTGTTAAGTGTCTGAGGCCGGATTTGAACTCAGGTCCTCCTGACTCCAGGGCCGGTGCTCTATTCACTGCAGCACCTAGCCGCCCCTCAGTTTTAAGTTTTAATAGCCTAAATAAGACTACTAGATTTGTATTCCAAAGATATGTTCCCCCCCAAAAGAAAAAGAAAAGGCACCTATATGTACAAAAATAACCATAGCCACTTTTTGTGGTGGCAAAGAATTAGAAATTAAGGGGATGCCCATCAGCTGGGGAATGGTTGAACAAGTTATGGTATATGATTGTGATGGAATACTACTGTTCCATAAGAAATGAGGACCAGGCAGATTTCAGAAAAGCCTGGAAAGACTTACATGAACTGATGCAAAATGAAGTAAGTTGAACTAGGAGAACAACTGGGAATGAATTAATATAAAGAACCATGACAGTTCTGAAGGACTTATGATGAAAAATGTTATCCACCTCTAGAGGAAAAACTGATTGAATCTGAATGCAGATTGGAGCTTACTGTTGGGTTTTTTTAACTTTCTTTTTTTGAGGGTTTCTCTGTTTTCTTTCACAACATAACCAATATGGAAATATCTTTTGCATTATTGCACATGTATAACTTTTATCAAATTGCTTGCATTCTCAATGAAGGTTGAAGGGGAGGGATGGTGGGATAGAGTTTGGAACTCAAAACTGTAAAAAAAAACAACAGTAAAATATTTTTACATGTGATTGGAAAAAATATTAAAACTTTTAAGGGTAAAAAGTTTTAGTGGCTTAATTTGGTGGATCAATGGATAATCTGCATTTAGGCTCTTGTTGCTTTTTCAGAGTGAGAGTTCAGATCTGCCTATCACCAAAGTGCATGCACACGTGGTTCGCACGACACTTTGCATTTTCAGAATGTTCTTTGGCCGTTGCCTCTTGTCCCTGGAAACCTTCAGTCATTCCCCATATCAGATAGCATGATTTTACTTATGAAGGACAGGACACCTAATCAGCACAGTTCAGTTCTGCCCAGAAAGCACAGTCACACATGCCCCAAAGCAAACTTTTGAGATTATAGTAGATTTTCCTGATTGATTCATATTATCTTGACCTTTCTTACCTCGGGATAGGAGTGCTTAAACCTTTTTGTGCATGGACTCTTTAAGCAGTTGGTGAGGCCTGTGGATTCCTTGTTAGAATAATGTTTTTAAATGCATAAAATAAAATTCATAGAATTTAAAAGGAAACCGTGTCAATTTTTTAAAAATCTGTTGATGGACACCAGGTTAAAAACCCTTGCATTAGGAAAAAAGGTAATCGGTAACAGTGTTATCAGTCTTGACCAAATCAGAATTTAGAAAGAGGGATCCAAAAATTTGGACCTGAAAATTACCATTACACTTACTTTTAAAGAACTCTCAATTATTTTTATCTTTCCTTGTATATACTTTGAATTCCCATTTAGGAAATAAGGTCTGGAAAATATCTCCCTTTTGACTTTTCTATAACAGCAAATGTGTTAAGCACAGACTTTATGAACAGCACTATATTAGACTTTGGAGAAGTAAAAATGAAATAGTTCCTGCCCATGAACTTAAATTATCCAAGGGGAGGGGCAACATTATTTACATTGATGAGTAACAGGTAATTTTGAGAGTGAAATAGCACTGAGAAGTGGGAGACTCAAGAAAACGTTTTGTATAAAAAGTACCCAAACTGTTCCTTGAATAATACTAAAAATGACAGAGAGGCAAAGGGGACATGCATTCCCAGCATAGGAGATAGCCTTTACCTTCACACCCCTGTCATGCCAGCCTGGTTTGGAGTCCTCCATAAATTGACAATGTGAGAGAATGTGAAAAACCCTAGTTCCCCCCATTATTTCACAACAGCAAAAAATACAACAAATTAATTATGAAAAAAAACCCTTAATGACAGAATTAATTACCAGAAAAAAGTGAAGGGAAAGGAAAGGAAATCTTCAAAGACTGAGGAATTAAGCAAAGTAAAACTCCTAATTTAAGAAAGAAATATCCTAGGGCAAAAATGCCAAGAGAAAATTTCATAGGAAGAGGATAATTCTTCATCGATAGCACCATGAGCACCTGGAGATATCAGAAGGTCTTACAAAAGAATTTAAGAAGACCCAAAATATAAAATTAGGGCTCTTAAGAACTCAAAAGGAAAATTTCAGAATATATGTTAGCCTCAACAAAAGGAGTGAACCTCCATGAAAAAAAAATGATAGAGTAGCTATATAGAACTCAAAAATTCATTGATGCAAAAAGAATTATTAGAGCACTTAAAAGATTAACCCAAGGTTTAACTTAGCCAGAAATGTTGTTGCTAAACTCCAGAGCACTCATGTCAGAGAGAAAATATTGAAAATCCCAAGAAGAGGCAGATTATATACCAACCAAATCTGTCAAAACCACTTGTGATTATGCATCACCAGTGTGAAATTAAGGAAGATTAGATTATGCCAAATAACAAATGAAAATGACTCTCACCCAATAATAATTTATTCCGCAAAACTGAATATAATCTTATGAGTGAGAATTGGCTGTTTAACAATATGGATGACTTTCATGCTTATCTTCATATAGAGAACAAGAGAAATGAAGGAAGGCTAAAATTTGCAGTAACATGAAAGGAATAATGTACTTACATTCTGAAAAGGGGAGAAATCACACTCGCTCTTGGGGGCTAATGAGGAGTACTCCTAATGAAAGGAGGCAGCTAGTTGGCTCAGTGGATATGCACTGGCTAGAGTCAGTAAGACCTGAGTTCAGATGTGGCCTCAGACACTTACTAGCTGTATGACTCTGGGCATGTCACCTAACCTTTGCATTAATCCTCTGGAGAAGGACATGGCAAATCATTCAGGTATCTTTGCCAGGAAACTCCATGGACAGTATGGTCTATAGAGTTATGAAGAGGCAGACACGACTGAACGAATGAATAACAACAATCCCTAGTGAAAGAGTCAAGGAAAATTAGTATTTTTAAGAAATTTTATTTGAAATTTAATGAACACCCCTATGTGAGAAACAAATATTTGTTATTTGTTTATTACACATAGCTTACTTTAAAAAAAATGTTTTTCATGTCACTTGCAAAGCTGTCTTCCTTGCCTGTTTCCTTCCAAACTTCTTTTAGTTTTCTGTTACACATCTTCAAAATATTGCTTTAATGATTTTTTTTTCTTTTTGGGGTGAAGGGACAATCCAACCATGAGCTATTTTCTCCTCAATTATAAAAAAGATGCAAAAAAGGATTGTTAATTCTTATAATGAGCATAAACAAGAAAAATAAATCCACATCATTTTCCATGTTCAAAAATGTACAAGTTATTCTACACTTAGAGTCTCCCATCCCTCTTTCAAGGGGTGGCTAGCACGCTTCTTCATTAGTCCTTTGGAGTTACTGGCCATTGCATTGTTCAGAATTCTTAAGTTTTTCAAAGCTGTTTTTCTTTATATAATTGTTCTTACTGTATATATTGTTTCTCCTAGGTCTGCTCATTTCATTCTGCCTCAGTTTACAGAAGTCTTCCCAGTTTTCTCTGAAACTATCTCATTTTGTCATTTCTTACAGCATAATAATTAAATCATAATTTGTTAAGCCATTTCCCCCTTCCCTTAGTTTCTACCTTTTTATTATAAAAAGTACTGCTTTAAAAATATTTTTTACATATCGGTCTTTCCCCTCTTTCTTTGTTCTCTTTGGTGTAAGGCTCAGTGTCACTGGGTCAAAGTATATGTGTTAGGTTGATGACTTTGGGGGGACATAATTCCAAATTGCTTTCCAGAATGCCTAGATCATTTCCCAGCTCCATCAAGAGTGCATTAATGTACCTGTTTTCCCACAATTCCTCCTGCATTTTTCATTTTCCTTTTACCTTGATAGGTGTGAGGTAGAACCTCAGAAGTGTTTTAATGTGCATTTCTCTAATAGGGATTTGGAGCACTTTTTTTATATGACTGTTGATCACTTCACTTTCTGCCTTTGAAAACTGTTAATATCCTTTTATCATATATCTATTAGGGAATGACCTTCATTCTTATTTGAAATCAATTCATCATATAGTGCTGTATTATATTTCCTTTAATGAGAGTACTACAGGTATAATAGTTATTCAAATCCAGACATAGTGGAGAAGAGGAATCTCTTGAAACATCCTCAATCTGTGCCAGGCAAGGGAAAGTAAAAAGAGGTTAGAGTAATAGAAATACAAGAAAATAAGCAGAAGGCTGCCAGACATTCAGGAATATGCCAGAATCAGAAACACTGGTCAGGAAGATTTTGGCTAACCAAACCAAACTATAGATAGAGAGGGCTGATTATCAAAATAGAATGATCAAAGATATAATATTTCATGTATTTGAGTTTGACCTGAAAGGGGTGGAAAAAAGAAGATTGGGATTCATTGTTCCTATAAATGCAAACTGCAGATACTAATAGTGATTTTTTTTTAAGAAAGCAACATGTAACAGGATTTGATGGTGGAAAAAATAAACTAAGCAACCACAGTTAAGAGGAGGAATGGGATTAAGTCACCTATAAAACCGAAGTTGATGGAAGAATGGATTAGAAAACAAAAGTTTATCTGCATATAAGAAATCCACTTAAAGTATAAAGATACAAACAGTATTAAAAGGAAGATTTTAAATAGAATTTATTAGTAAAATTTATACTCGTAGCTGCTAATTGCTGAAACAAGAATAAAAATGATGATCTCAGGAAAGACAACAAGAAAAACTAATGATGGCCAAGAGAAATGAGCAGGGAAACATCATACTTAAAGGCACTATAGAGTTCGAAATAATATTAACATTAAACTTACGTAGGCATCAAGTAATACAAAATCTAAATACCTAAAGGAAAAGTTAACCAAATGATAAGACTTGCAATATGAGAAAATAATTGTGGGCAACTTCTATGTGCCTCTTCAGACTTAAGGAAGGGTAAAAGAAATCTAAACAACAACAAAAAAGGAAACCATTAGTAATATTAGAAAAAACTAAATATGATGCACTTGTTGATTATTAAATGGGACTAAAGGAACATACCTTTTTTTTTTTAGCACTAGGTAGCTTTATTAGAACAGCTAATCACATGTTAGTGCACAAAAACTAATAAGTGCAAAAAGGCAGAAAAATTAAATGGATCTTTTACAGGCCATAGCTCAATACAAATTGAATTTGGTAAGGTAAGGAAAATAAGGTGAAAAAGACACAAACTTAAATGGAGTCCACAAAATGTTATCCTGAATAATGAGTGGGTCTCAGAACAAATTATTGAAATAATAAGAAAATTATAACAATGAAACATTATACCAAAATTTATTGGATATATCTAAAACAATCAGCATAAAAAATGTGTTTACTTGATTAGTTATAGTAATGACAGAGAGAAAAATAGAACACCAGTGAATTAAGCATGCAGCTAAAAAACTTAAAAATTAAACAAATTGTAACTTTGCTAATTGGCAACTATGATAAACAATCAGAATAGTGTTGGAAGGATTATAGGCAGATATATTGGGAATTTAAATTGACGTCAAAGCAAAAGATAGTAATAAAAGCATTTATTTAAAAAGGGATGGGAAAAATAATCTTCCCCCCCAAAAGACCATTAAAATGACCAATATATTTAATAAATCATTAATTTCATTAGAAGAAAGGAAACTCAAAGATTATCAAATTATTTCAAATGAGAAAGAGTAATTCACAATGAATGGAAAATAAATATATCAGGAAATTCTCTGTTCAATCAGGTATTTTATTTTATTTTTTTTTAAGCAATCGGGGTTAAGTAACTTGCTCAAGATTACACGGCCAGTTATTTCTGGGTGTGGTGCTGAGTGTCTGAGCCCAGGATTCGATCTCCAGGTCATCCCAACATGCTGAGCCACCTGGCCGCCCCTAAGCAATTGGGGTTAAGTAACTTGGTCAAGGTTACACGGCCAGGTGTTTCTGGGTGGATGCTAAGTGTCTGAGCCCGGGATTCGATCTCCAGGTCTTCTCAACACAGGAGCCAGTGCTCTTACTCACTGTGCTACCTGGCCGCCCCTCAATCAGGTATTTTAAAAAATTGACAACTTAAAGAATATGACTGAATATTTATAAAAATTATGAAATGCACAGACAACAAAAAATTTTTAAAATGACTTGATCTCATAAAGAAAAAAATTGCACCAACTACAAAAAAACTCCCAATCAATATATATTTAGTGCCTACTATATACCAGGAATCATAATTTCCCCTACTCCCCCAACAAAGGGGGGGACATCCTGGCCTAAATGAATTTATTAAACGTTTTAAAAAACAAATAACTCTATACTACTTCAATCATAAAAGTAGAGAAAGACTTCCTTCTGTGGGACAAGTGTGGTCCTGATACACCAACCAGGTAGAGATGAAGCAGAACAAGAAAATAATTGATCGATACCACTGTTAAACAGTCGGAGGGAACGGGAGGTTGTTCCAGGCCTATAATTTAACTGTATGGGGAACTCCTAGTGCAGGAACTCTCCACTGATACAGATCAGTATATTGTTGTATCAGTATTCCTTATTAATAGTAGAATTTATAATCTTAGAAAATAATCTAGTACACTGAGATTTTGAGTGAGTGACTTATGATCTTATAGCTAGTATATATTTTAGGTACTTGAAAATGGATTTTTCAGACTCCAAAGGTGGGTCTTTATCCACTTTGCATTGTTGCTTTTAATCAATAATAGTGAGGTAAAAATACTGGCAAATATTAATAGTAATTCATTTCTATGAAGCATTTTAGAGTTTGAACAGTGTTTCACGTTCATTATCTCACTTGATCCTCACAACAACCCTGTGAAGTAGGTGACCATTTATTGTACCCATTTTACAGAGGAGGAAACTTGAGCATGACAGGAAGTCATTTGTCTAGGGTCACACGGCTAGTAACTGTTAGAGGAAGTTTTCTAACCCAGATCTCTCTGATTCCAAACTAGTTTTCTATTATTGTTTTGTTTGGAGACTGGGTTTCCCTAACTAGCTTAGACTGTTCAAGGGCCATGGGTTGGTCCCACCACTAACTGACACAGGAACTTTTACCTGCTTCATTTCCAGCCTGGGCTGGTTTAGCCTTCCTTAGGCAGCCTATTGACTTCCACTCCATGGGACTTAATATAATAGATATAGCCAAATACAAGAGAGAGTGCAGCCTCCACCTGTCCAGTAGCTAGGGTTATAGTTGTGTACCCCCATAGTCAGCTTTTATATTTTAATACACTGTCTTTCAACAAAAGAACTTTTCCAAAGTATGATCAAAAATATCTATGTAAAACTCAAAGCTAGCATTGTTTATAACTGACCATGCAAGCCTTTTCAATAAGATTGGGTAAAGCAAGAATGCTTATTTTCTCCACTCTTACTTGATATGGCACAAGAAATTGCTAGCTGTAACAAAAAAAAGACACTAACTTACATCTGTTTGCAGAGAGTGTAGTCGATAGAGCGCTAGTCTTGAAGTTATGAATATCTCATTTTACTTCTTTTTGTGACCTTGGGCAAGTCAGTTAACCTATTAGTGCCCTAGGCCATCAGTGTCAAACTCAAACAGAACTCAAATAGAAAAGGATCCCTGTGGTGGCATATTGACTTAAGATATCACAAATATTTTTCGTGTTATAATTTTTAGAAAACATTTCCCAATTATATTTTAATCTGCTTGCGTCCCTAGGCCTCTCCCTTAGAGTTTAAAACGGCAACTCATCAATACCCTTAGTTTCAGGGAAGGTGCTGACCTAAGAAGGAAGACTCTCTTTACTGATAGTTCCTTGGATTAGTGACATCACACATCCTTGTCCCTAATATTTTTGTGAGAGTTTACTTAAAGAATGAATGAAAAAAATCAGTAAATACATTGTTAATAAAGTCGTAGAATACAAAAGGAATTCACAGGAAGAACATTAGTGTTAATACTGAGAATGAGAAATTTCATTTAAGATAACAATAAAATGCTCTGTGTAGGTAATAACAGAAGCTGCTTACCAGAGTTCTGAGGATAAGATGAGGTATTTGTAAAGTGCAATCTTTAAGCACTCCATCATAAAAGCCAAAGTACTCTTATAGCTGGGAAGTCACCTAAAAAGTCACAACACAGAAATGAGAAGAGAACAGAAGGATATTTATTTTTCATAGTTAGCAAAAAAAAAATGGTAACCAGATGTAGAAGAGACAATACAACATTTTAGATTGCCCTGATAAACTAAAAATTTTACAATTATTTTGCATAAATAAAATAGTGTGACAAGAATCAGAAGAGATAGATTTTAAAATATCTTTCCATTGAATATGTCTGATTGAAGTCTGACATCTAATCAATCAGTAAGCAAACTGATTGATCTAAAACTATAGAGAATTGGTTCAAATTTGTAGATTAAAAGCTAATTCCCATTAGACAAAACACGTAAGTAAACACTGAAAAATGCAATAGAAACGATCAAGAACCATTTGAAAAATGTTTCAAACTACACAAACGCAAAGCTAGCCAAAAAACAGAGGTTGGGGAGGTGGAGAGAAAGATGGAAAAACGTATTGTTAGATTGATTGGGATGAGAGGTGTGCCGATTTGCTACTGACAAAACTGAAAATTGGTTCCAACAGCTCTGGAAGATAATTAGAATTATGAGGTGATGTAGAGAGTTTGGTATTGAGAGTGATTTTGAGAATGTTGTAAACAATAAGAGCTACACACACTCACACACACACACACACACACACACACACACACACATCTCTCTGTATGTACTGGATCTATGATTCGGAAGTTCCTTCTGATAAGACACCCGGGCCTGCCCATGTGGTAGGACTCTTGTCTCTTTCCTCCCACCGTTTTCCACGGGAGGTCGCCATGAAGTGTTGAGATCCATCTTCACTGCAGAGCCCCATTGGAGCAGTCTGACTGTCTGTCTGCCATTCCTGCTGTTAGCACGTCAGCACGCTCAGGATCATTTCTTTTCCACTCATACAGCTCCTTGGTGACATCTTTTATTCTTGTTATCCTTCGATTTGACCTTAGCTTGAGGCATCCTCATCATATCCACCAGCTATGACTTGTCCCTTTTGTGATCTTCGTTTTTAACCCTTTGAGGATCATTGTATTCCACTGCTGTACAGTAAGTAGCAGTAGGGCATCTGGGTGGCACAGTGGATAGAACTGGGCTTCTAATCAGGAAGATGCACGCTTATGAGTTCAGGTTTAGCTGTGTGATGCTGAGAAGTTATTTAACCCCGTTTGCCTCAGTTCCTTGCCTGTAAATGAGCTGGAAAAGGAAATGGCAGAACCACTCTAGCACCCTTGCCAAGAAAACCTCAAGTGGGGTCATGGAGAGTCAGACCCAACTGAAACAACTTAACAGCAACAAAAACAGTAGCCTCAGCAGTGTATTGGTATTAAAAATATGGGCCTTTGCTTTCTCAGGAAATTCAGGGCCACTAAAGCAACTTTATAATTGCCTAAAGGCAGTCCAGGCTGTTCTTAGCCTTCTCTTCCTTTAAGTTCAACCATGAGTTCAACTCATTGTCTGTCTGTGTTGTCTGTACTGTGTGTGTGTGTGTGTGTGTGTACACACATGCATACACTTTATAAGTTATCCATTTTATAGTCTGACCAGTAGACATTCTTCATCCACTTACTCTTTCCTGTGTGGAAGGACAATCAAATTCCTTTGAGTTTTTACAGATTTCTTCCAGGAGACTACCATGTTCTGGTCTTGGTACAGTCAGAACAGTATCATCGGAAAACCAGAGAATCTATAGGACTTCACCCTCCACAGTAAATAATTTATCAACTTTGAGTCAGCATTGGGGTGAATGCCTTTGGTAAGCATGAGGCTCTCCATTTTATGCCGTACTTAGTGTTTAAGATCAGGAGGCTGTTAGAGTTATTGCTACTGTATCTTTCAAGGAATAGGAGACACCTTGTTGTAATAAGGTTCTAAGGCAATATTTTATTGTATCTAATTAAATGCTTTTTAAGCTTAATGGAATTTTGAATTCTTTATATATTTTAGTTAATTGTGAAATGGTAAATGTTTTCCATTTTTGACAATCATTTGTGAAAGCTTGATTGTTCTTTAATAATGTCCTTCTCAAGCATGCCCTTGTGTAGACATGCCCATGTGCAGCCCCTTCAGCACCACAACAGTGGGTTGTGACTCCTGTCACCACTTCGGCCCTGGACTCGTCCCACCCCCAGCTCCTTCCATCCTACTCAAGTTGCTGAACAGTGCTGGGGGTGATTACAACCCAGCTGAGGGGGTATATTATCAAATTTATGTTGTTCAGTTTTAAGCTGGCCCTCATTGCGTCAAGGCAATTTTGATTCCCTCTCTAATTCTTTATCTCACTCCCCACAAAAACTTTTTCAAACCTCTTTTTTCCTCAATCTTTCCATATTTCTGCATTTCTCAGCTGATGACCTTGCTTCTTACTTTACCGGGGAAATCGAGGCCATCTGATGTGAACTTCCTCTTCTTTTCATGCCTCCCCTTTACAGTATGTCACCCACACTACTGCCAAAGTGATTTTCCTTGAGTGAAGATTTTACCGTGTCACTTCCTTACTCAGCACACCTGGTGGCTTCCTGTTGCTTCTAGAATCAAATACAAACTCCTTTGTTCAACTATTTAAATTTATGTTTGTTCCCTCATTCACTTTGTTTTTGTTTGTTTATATGTATTCTATATGTCCTTGTTGTCTGCTCTATTAGAATGTAACTTTCTGGCAATTAGGGATTGTTTCTGTAAGACCAGCACAGGACTTGACACTTCATTAATCTGTAGGATCGTCCCCCATGCTGGTGGCAGAGCCCCTTGGCAAGCATGCATTTCTCTGTTGTATATCTTGTTAGTAATTGAACAGAAACAATTATCTCTGTTGTTACATCTTTCAAGGAATCTTCTATGTTTTTGACATACGTGTGAGGGGAAAAGGCTTTTAAGGGAGCATTTTGCTCTGCCACATCAGTGCTTTGGTAAAGTCTACAAACGAGGGCAGGCGGCAGGATCTCATTTCATCTTTACCTTTCAGTCTCTTCTGTAACTCTAAAGATGTGGTCTGTCACCGAGCATCACTTGCAGAAGCTTTCCTGTTCCCCCTTAATCTACCCTCGTTAAGATTACTCTAAGTGCGTGTGTGTTTTGTTAATAGAAAGAATTTGTAGAAATGGAAGCATAGGCATATGAGTCAGTAATTATTAACATTTCCTTGGTTTCCCAGCATGGCATATTGAATAGAGAATCAGTCTTGGAGTCAAGAAATGTGTATTCAAGGTACACCTGTGATAGATCCTGGGCACTTTGTTTTACCTCTCAGTGCCCCAGGTATCAGTTACATCTGCACTGGAAGAAGGAATTTCTTCTGTGGGAGTCCCTTATACCAGTGAGATCACAGGACAGGATCATAATGATAATAACAATATCTCAGGCTTTTTCAAGCTATTGGCTTCCTCCACTCCTCCTGATAACTTCAGTACCATCAAAGCTGTGCTACCTCTCGAGTGAACTTCTCCATGTATTAGTGGCTTAGTCTATCTGCTTTTCCTTTCTTTTGTTTTCTTTTTTCATAAATATTTTATTTATTAGAAACTTAAATACAAAATGAGAAAAGAAAAAAGAAAGAACGATTCCATGTGCCCAGCAGAAAACTAGAGAGGATTCAATATAAAACAGTAAATTTCCATTTCAAGAAAACTTACATAATAAATAATACACATTAATTTCAAAGCTACCCAGCTTTTCTTTGCTTCCTTCTAGGTTTTCTTTTGTTCTGTGCTGTGCACTTTTTAACTTTAATCTCCCCCCCCAAAAGGCTACAATTAAATACACACACATATATATACACATATGTACCCATATATCGACTATAAACACACACATATACACATACTCTCCATATACATATATGTGAAACCATATTATGCCTATTTCCACTTGTCTTCACTTTGTCTGGGGGTGGACAGCATCTTCCTTCATTGGTCCAAATCTTTCCATGTTTTTCTAAATCAACCACCTCCTCTTTTCCTACACCACAGCACTATTCCAACACAATCACATCCTCTCTGAGACATTGTCTATGAAAATTTCTTCCCAATTATCTTCATTCCTTTTGTTCTTCGCTATATTGATTTTATTTATACAAGAAATTTTTAACTTATAGTAATCAAAATTATCCATTTTACACTTCAATAATGCTCTCACCTTATAGTATACTTTATGGTCTGATACTGCTGAATTTCTTTCCTTTATACTCTTTTTCCCCCTGGTTTCTTTGAAATTCCTGACCTTTTATTCTTCCAGATGTTCTTTATTACTTTTTTCTAACTCAGTAAGATAATTTTTAGTAATTTAATTGGGATGGCATTGAATAAATAGATTAGTTAGGTTGTCATTTTTTTATTACATTGGCTTTACCTACCCATGAATGATGAATATTATTCCAGTTATTTAAATCTGGCTTTGTATAAAAAGTGTTTTATGTTTATGTTCATGTAGTTCCTGTTTTGGCAGGTATATTCTCAAGTATTTTATACTTTCTAGTTATTTTAAACAGTTTGGAACAATATTGAAAGATATTGGTGACACATAGTGTAGTTTCCCTATTTTTCTTTTTTAATTGAATCTATTTTAGCTTTAACTTTGTCTGAGATCACAATTACTCCCCCTGCTTTTTTTTTTACATCATAAATTCTCCTCCAGCCTTTTATTTTATTTTTGTGTGTATCTCTCATTTTTATTGGTTCTTTAAAGCAACATGTTGAATTCAAATTTTTAATCTGCTATCCATTTCTTTTTTCTGGGTAAATTCATCCCATTCCCATTCTCAGCTATAACTGCTTATTTCCCTCCTTCCTATTTTTCCTCACTATTTCTTCTCACCCTATTTACCCTATCTCTATCTCATCCTCACTCCTCTTCTACCTGCTACCTTGCCCTCTTATTCCTTAACCTACCCACCTTTCTTATCCTCTTCCCCACCTTATCCCCTTGCTCTCTTATTTCTTTCCATATTTAGAAGACTTTTATATCCTTCTAGATATATATGTTGTTCCCTCTTTAACCCATTTCTTATGAGAGTAAGGTTCTAGCGCTGCTCACCCTCTCCCCCACTTAATTATTCTAAATCATTTCTTCCTTTCATGTGTCATTTGTATAAGTTAATTACTCCTTTTCATCTCTCCCTACACAACTTTTTTCAGAACTACCCCCTTATACAGAGCTTGGCCCAAGCCTTTTTTCCAAACTACCCAAATAAGGGTAACAGTCATGAGTAGTGATAACATTTTCACATATAAGAAGTAAACAATTTGGACTTATTGGGTCCCTTATAATTGGTTTTTGATCTCTACCTCATATTTCTTCTAGATCTTATATGTCAAATTTTCCATTAAGTTCTGCTGTTTTTGTCACTAATACCTGGAAGTCTTTCTTTTCTTTTCATTCAGGATTATACTTAACTTTGCTGGGTAAATTACTGTTGGTCATAACTCCAGCTCTTTTGCTCTACAAATACAGTATTCCAAGATCTATGGTCCTTCAATGTAGTAAGTTACTAGGTCTTGTGTAATCCTGATTGTAGCTCCATGATTTTTACATTTTTTTGTTGCTTCCAGTATTTTCTCCTTAACCTGGGAGCTTTGAGACTTGGCTATGATATTCCTATAAGTTTTCTATCTGGGATCTCTTTCAATGGTGATTGGTGGATTTTTTTTTTTCTATTTCTACTTTGCCTTCTTGTTCTAGAACTTCAGGGCAGTTTTCCTTGAGAATTTCTTGGAATATGGTATCAGGATTCTTTTTTTTTTTTTGATCATACCTTTTGGGTAGTCTGACTATTCTTATGCTGTTTGTCTTGATCTTGATCTGTTCTCCAGATTAGTTGTTTTTTTTTCTGATGAGATGTTTCACATTCTTTTATTATTTCTTTTGATTTTGTTTTATTATTTCTTGCTACCTTATAATGCCATTTTCTTCCCCTTGTCCAATTCTAGTTTTCATGAAATTATTTTCTTCATTAAGTTTTTGATTCTCTATTTCCAGTTTTTTGACTTTAATAATTTTCTTGAATCGTTCATTTTTCCCCCTAATTTTTCCTCAATCTCTCTATTTTCTTTTTAAAGTCCTTTCTAAGGTCTTCTAAGAACTCTTTTTGTGCTTGGGGCCATTTGACGTTTCTCATTAAAAAAAGGAGTAGCTTTTTTTTTTAGCTCTGCCATCTTCCTCTAAATAGGAACCTAGATCTTCTCTATCTCCATAGTAGTAATCTCCGGGTTTTTCTCCTTTGTTTACTCATTTTTATTTTAAACAGCTTATTATTATAGTCAAGTTGCCCCGAGGCGTGGGGAATGATGACCCTGACCTCTGGTCCTTCTCATTGTCATTTTCTGAGTTTTGTCCCAGGGCCCAGTCTTGGACACTCCTTTCCACCCCCAAGTCACAGCTAAGGCCCCTTGCTATACTGTCCTGCAAAGGCTCCTGCTTCCTTCAGTCCCCATGGTCCCTGTCCTCTCTGCCCTGGGACTGAAAGCAGGGACTGCACTCTCCTGCAAATGCCCACAACCAGCAGGGTCCCCTCTCTCTGTCCTACTGCACTGATTAGGTGTATGTTAGCTCCATCTCCGCTGCAGCTGGGGACTGGCAGATTGGCACAGCTGCACTTGGTTTGCCTTGGTGGTGGAAGCCCCTTCAGTCTTCACCTGTTCAGCCATCCCACCCTCACACTGCCCTCGAGGTGAAAGTGGCTGAGGCTGAGGCTGCCTTCCAACCCAGCTGCCCTCCGGGTTTGTTGTTTGTCTGCCTGTAAGTATTTGCACTTCACTCAGGCCTGATGTCCACCCCGGGAGGCCAGTCCTTCCTGGGATCTCCTCGTGTTGTCTTGGCAGGACGACCGCTTTATCTAGACTCCTGTTTATTTCTGTGGCTCTGTGTTCACTCTGAGGTGATGTCCTGTCTTTTTATGTGGAAGAAATTTGGAGAGCCAAAAGTTTAATGACCTACTCCACCATCTTCCCAGGATCCTTTCTGTCTTTGGTTCTTCATTATTATTTCCAGGACTGTGATGTTAGAGTCAAAATGTGGTGACCCCATTGTCCTTCAAGGTGAAAAGAGTGAATTTTTGTACCTCCCTTCTATTTGTTCTCTCTCTTTTTTTTTTTTTTTTTTGCCTTTTGGAGGGCAATTGGGGTTAAGTAACTTGCCCAAGGTTACACAGCTAGTGTTGTGTGTGTGTGTGTGTGTGTGTGTGTGTGTTAAGTGTCTGGGGCCGGATCCGAACTCAGGTCCTCCTGACTCCAGTGCCGGCGTTTTACTCACTGCGCCACCTGGCTGCCCCAACTATTTCTTCTCTTCTTTAGTTTGTACTTAAATGTCGTCTAGATGACTTTGCTCGTTTGGATCTCAACAAACTTTCTTTAAACTTCTTCTTCGCTCTATTTCTCACACCTTTGCCAAGGCAGCACTGCTTCTCAACTGCTACCATTCTTCTCCCTAAGGTTTGAAGGTAACTTTCCTTTAGCTGCCACATTTCTCTTCTTTGCAAGTAGATCCACTGTTTGTGGCTTTTTAGGCTCTTTTAGTCTCCTCGCTAAAGTCCTTAATTTATATCAGTTAAATTTCTGTACGAAATCATTATAAGTCTGTCAGTGTGCTTTCTTTCTATATTTCCTATTTTGTGGCATCAGTAATTTTTAAATGGACCAGATTAGAGTTGTTTTAGTTGGGCACAGCATCTTTTTAAATTTTAATTTAGTTTCATGATATTTTGGGCCGTTCGTTAGTGATCTGACTATGCACACACTGCTATTCAGGATAGCACTAGCAGCAGTATTGAATTGTTTCCTTTCTATCAAAATAGAATCCGTTTTGTCGTGTTATTTGATGTTTGCCATATCCAAAACCTTCCGGTTCTTTTTTCAAAGAAAAAAGTAATTAGTTTGCACTTGCAGTGCCCAAATGAGGTAAACCCTTGCTCATCTGAAAGGGGCATCACACTACAGCAGCCAAGTCTGAAAAGTCAGTGCTAAAACTAAAAGGACCTAAAGCAAGCCATGGCAGCTCTTTTGAGCACATAGCTTGGGCGCAGCCTCACCCTTTCCTCTCTCAGCCTCAAGGGCACCTAATTTACTATGCTAACCATCGAGCTCTTCAATCAGCAGTAGCCCAGACCTCAGCTTCCTCAACCTGTTCTCATGCTGATGCCAGCATGGGGTCAAAAGGCCTACGAGGAACAGAAATACATAGTGCCTGAACCAGTATGTACAGCCCATCATTGCCAGGTATCCCTCTGCTGTCTCCTGGACCCTGCTTCATTTGCCTGGGATCCTCAATCTGGAGACTTGCGGTCTTCCTTCCCCCTGTACCCTCAGTATTCAGAATATTTATGATCTCATAAAACTAAAATCCTTATCCAAAAACAATTAGGTATATCCATCCAAGTTAAAGAAGGCAGAGATCTGTAGTAGTCAAAGGTGTTGCTTTTGAATTAGAAGTGTGGGAAAGCACCCCATGCCTAGAGCAGAAAGGGGCCAGTAGTCTTGGCTGTTCCTCAGCCCACCTTGCCATGAGTATTCGCTGCTCCTAAAGGTCCATGTCTGTCTAGGACCACACCTTCCAGTGACAGTCCCCATCGTAGCTTAAAGTTCAAAGTCCTTGTTCACCCTCCCTCCCATTAATTTCCTGCTCCTTTTCTCTGTCTAGCTCTTAGATCATTATTTCAGCTAAGATGGTGAACACACCTTAGATCCATCCCCTTATTCTTAGATCAGACTGTCAGCTCTATCCACTTCCCTGCCTTTTTATTGACATCCTTCAGATGCCAAAAGGAGAGTGACTTGCCAAATTTCTAAAGTTTATATGATCGTAATTTGTCATCATAATTAATTTACATAGCACATGAAGTTTTACCATTATTAATGTTAATAATAACATTCTGTTATTTCTTTTTTTTTTTTTAAAGCAATCGGGGTTAAGTAACTTGCTCAAGGTTACATGGCCAGTTATTTCTGGGTGTGGTGCTGAGTATCCGAGCCCGGATTTTGATCCCCAGGTCATCCCGACACGGGGGCCGGTGCTCTTACTGGCTGAGCCAGCTGGCCGCCCCGACATTCCATTATTTCAACAGATATATGATGTCATCTTCATGAGTCCTTTCTTTATATCGATATAGTTTTCACTTTTGACCTTCTCATTCAACTGAAACTTTCTTTATAATTACTAATGATCTTTTAATTGCTGAATTAGATGGTTTTCTCAGCCCTAATCCTTCTCAGCCTGTGTGCTGCATTTGACACGTTTGACCACTCTCATTCCCCAGTTTGGGACTATATTTTCCATTGTATTTTTCCTCACTGCCTATGGCTGCTGCTGAATTGAAGTCCCAGAATATCAAAGTACTTGTTGATTTGATATGGCGAATCTAATCCTTTACCTCTTCACCCTCTGAAACAGATGTTGACATATATGCTGCGATCATTCCAATGGTTATCTTTTGACAAACACTTATCATGAAGACTGCAATACTAAAATACTAAGTGCCCCTTGAAATGATGTTTCTTATTGCCTTTGAATGCAGATAAAAAATGAAATCTGCTAATTGCTTCATTTACATATATATACATACATACATACATACATATATGTAGACACATATCTGAAAGTGTGTTTATTTGGGCACTTGTACATGTCCATGTTATCTTTTGTTATAGAAAGTCAGTTCCTTGAGGTCGTGGACTTTCATTTTGTTTTTATATCCCCAGGGCCTGGCATATTGTTCGGTCATTTCAATTGTGTCCAACTCTTTGTGACCCTATTTGGGGGTTTCTTGGCAAAGATACTGGAGTGGTTTGCCATTTCTTTCTCCAGTTTATTTTTCAGATGAGGAAACTGAGGCAAATAGGGTTAAGTGACTTAACTGGGGTCATGTAGTTAATAAGTGTCTGCAGCTGGATTTGAAGTTTGGTCTTCCTGACTCCAGGCCTGGGGCTGTACTCACTGCATACCTAGCTGTCCCTAGCATATTGTAGTAGGTTTTTAATTAATGCTTGTTGATCAATTGCCTTATTGCCTCTAAGAAGAACCTCGAGCCACCCTTCTATTTAGTTGAACCTTCCTATTCAGGTTTTGTTTCTAGCAACAATGTTGATTGATTCAGTTTAGTATTTGCAGTAGTATTTACAGTCACTGGAAACTCTCACAGCTAAGTTAATATTTATAAACAGTCTAAAAATATGCGTAGTAACTTCTGCCACTACAGATTGGAAAAGGGCCACAAGACTGAAGTTATTTTGTAATTTTCTTTATTTTAGTGTTTGTGGTGGCTAAAGAATGTATCAAGTGGCCAGCCTAGTGACAATAAACTCCATGTATTTCACTAACCTTGTCCTTGGAAAATGAATGCAGTTCAAAATAAAGCAGTTCTGAGATGCTGTCACACAGCTTTAACAAAGGTGGAAAAAAAAGAAAATGACAAATGTTATACAAGGGATTGTAGGAAAATAGTCATGATTAGTAGACCTGTGAATAAGTATATCCATTTTGGGAAGCATTTTGAAATTATATACAAAAGTTTAATAGTGTGTACCCTTTGACCCAGCTGTAAGACAGAGGAAAAGACCCTTTGTGTTCAAAAATATTTACAGCAACTCTTTTTGTGGTGGCAAAAAAACTGAAAACTAACAAGATGTTCACTTGAGGAACGGGTGAATAAATTCTGAATGAATCTAATGGACTACTATTGTGCCTTAAGAAATTAGGAGATAAATGTTTCACAAAGACATGGAAAGGCTTTTGTGAACTGACAAAGAATGAAGTAGCCCAAACCGGAAGGACAATTTTTATTAACACCAATATTTTTTTAAATGAACAATTTTGAGGACTTTAAAAATAAATTAATGAAATGAGAATAATTTATATAGTAACAACACTTGAAAACAAACAACTTTGAAAGCTGTAAGAACTCTGACCAATACAGAGAGCATTCATAATCCCAGAGGACTGGGGACTAAATATGCTAGATCCTTAGAGAGGTGATATATTTAAAATGAGCAAAGAGGCATATTTTTGCATGCAGCCATTAAGAGAATGTGCTTTGCTTAGCTATGCATATTGTTACAAAAATTTGTTGGGGGTTTTTTCCTTCAATGGGGGAGGATGGAGGGTAAGAGGGAGAAAAAATTAATTTCTTCAATTTTTTTTTAAATAGAGAGGTGGGAGCTGCTACAAATTTAAATGTTGCATGCACTCTCAGATTAGGTCATTGTATTAGTTTTACTTAATTGTTTTACTGTATTACAAATTACAAATAATCTCTAAATGTTTTTTATGTAAAAAGCATATAAATACAATTTGAAAAAAAAAAAGGAAATGGACATAACCTGTTGTCATGGCTATGCTTGATGCCTTTCTGATACGATAGAACCTGTCAGAGCTTGCACTAAGTTAACATAGCCTTGGAAAGCCCAGGGCCATCCACCTGCCACCGCAGTATATCAGAGTAGGACCCCAGTCCAAGACTGAGTTAGCTTTGAGGGTGCTATATCCTACGTAGTGACTTCTATAGAGCTTGAAATACACTATGACCCCCAGAGCTTCTTTAGGCACACGTACCTAGCCATAACCTCCCCCTCTGTAAAGCTGATTTTTTAACCCATGTAAGACTTTACAGTGCCCCCTATTACATTTCATTTTATTAGATCTGACCGAACATTCTGGACTATAAAGCTCCTTTTGGATCCTGACTCTTCTACCCGCTATGTTCGCTACCCCTCCCTGCTTCGTGTTCCTTTGCAGAGTCTATAAGCTCGCCAGCTGGGCTCATACCCAGGTTATTAGCGAATGTGGTAAAAAGTGCAGCTCCTGGACTCTCCATCACAGATCTCATTCTAAGCCGATGTCCAGTAGTGACTCTTCTTTTGGCTTGTTCATTCAGCCACTTCTCAGCCCACATTTCTTAAGTCAAAATAGAGAAGCACATTCATCTTCTGTTGGCCAGGTTTTTTTTCATCCTACCAGAATTCCCTAATTCTCTAATCTAGCTGATTTTGATATCTAATCAAGTTTTGAAATAATATTTTTTCTGTTGCAGCTGAAATTTCCGCTTAAGTCCTACTTTCCTTATGCCTCTTCATGTCTTATCATGGCATTACTCCAAAACCCCAAAGGTAAGTTGAGCTAGATTTCAGGAGTGCTAAAATGACTTCTGAGAACATTGATGTTAAGATACATACCGGTATTTTCCCAGGCAGATTGGCTTAGAAAAAAACAAAGAAAGCTGTCTGGCATTTAAAGCAGTCCCACAGAAGTCTCCTATAATAGTTTATAAAATTTGCCACCTGAACATAGAATGTGGGAGTGGATCCCGAAGTCTTCTCCCTCTGACCCCTGCTATATTGTGCAGTCACACATTGTTTTCCACAGAGATTTTCATGATTTCATTTTTGCCCTCTTTTGGACAGTGCATATTTGATAAGTGCTTGAATATGGAATTGGGAGGCACAGCTTTTAAAACTGGGAACGGTGTGGGCGGGGACAGAAGAGGCATGGTTCTTGATCAGCAGGAACTTAAAATCAGAAGGAAAGGCAGTATTGACATAGAAACATAGAAAGGGAGATGTGTTTTATCTGAACTCAGAAGAAAGGGGAAGCTGAAAAATAAATGAACAGAAAATGTCTTCCTTTTAGTGCTTTTTTTTTTCCCTTTATTTTAATTAGTGGGTGCAGTTGTAGAAAAGAGATCATTCTAAATATTGTAACATTTTGCTTAATTGTCTTTCCAGAGGATGTGGCCTGCAGTAGATAACCTTTTGAAGTTCTCTAGGATTTGTTTGATTGGCTTGGGAGTCCTTCTGAATCCCTTTGATGCTGCTCTTATACCATGTTGAATGTGACTGGTTGGCCCTTTGGCATATGTATTGGTTCCTCTCATGCCAGTTAAGACAAAGGGATTATGCATTGGAAACAAAGTAATCTCTGAAGAAAGTGTTCTTGTAAATTCTGAGAGCTGGCTACAATAAGGCAACATGGATATGTGTTAATATTTATTAGCACTCAGTCTTAGAAGCAGCATCACATTCCTGGGATCATGAAATAAATAATGAGACAGGAAACTTAAGAGCATCAAAATTATCTGTCATTCTCTTCAAATCATTAGCTTGGCTTATAGGAATTTTAAAGACTGTGAGCCAACTCTTAAGTTCTCTCAGTCACAGAATCTTTATAAAGGAATCTAGGAACTGATGTCAGATACTAGTAGTAATTCGATAGTCAGAGCAAAAAATATTCAGTGGGGAGAGTTGTCTAGTGGTTGTTTTTTTATAAAGCTTAAATAAAAGTCCAGCACCCTTAATTTCCTAAGCTGTAATAGAACGTAATATTACTGATTTCAGATTTGCGTTTTTGTCTGTATTGTGCCTGTAATTTCTGTGATATATATTAACTAAGAAATAATGATATTTTGTTCTGTGTACCTTATATAAATTTAGGGAATACTGGTTTTTGACTATATGAAAATACAGTACTTTTTGTATATAGTTTTAAATTGCAGGTATCCATGTGTTTGGACATGTTCAAAATCGTAGCATAATCATGAAGCTATACATGTTAACCAGAAAAGAAGGCTGTTTTTATATTAGCCTACCCATAGACTGAGTTAGGTCATAACTGTAAAAGTGTTAGTTGGGTAGTTTGTTCCTAATCCCCAACTGAATGTTTCATAAAGTCACCACATATTTTGATATAATTGGTCTTTTATGATCAGAGGAGGCACAGAACTGGGAAAACAGGCACACAGTAACCGAATTCCAGGAAGCTTATACGATCTCTGCCCACACTGTGCCTGATTTGAAGAATCCTTTGAACTCTAGCCCTGTGTAATACAGATGAAACTTTGTTCCATGGGCTAACAAGGATACATAATAGATACGACTGGGGAAAAAAATGAGTGTGGATTAGATGTGGGTTTTACAATTGAAAAGTGGTACAAAGCCTGCCATACACAAGATCTCTAAATTTTAGCTAAGAGTTTTGTTGCTAATATATTTTTGATTTTCCCCCTAGATTTGCCACGTGGATTTTGGTACCAGCACTTGAATTACATTTCAGAGATACTAAAAAAGACAGTTGAAGACCAGAGTTTTCAGTGAGCAGTGATATTCTAATTGCTTTTGTGTTTTGTTTCTCTTGATTTTTATATTTCCCCCATCTTATTGGATGTTGGGGTAGGGCAAGGGGTTGTAGGAGTTGAGCATTTAATCTGTGACCACCATGAAGGATTTGGGGGGAGGGAGAATTATTCTTTAAGCAATAGCAAGCCCCTGTAGGTGATATTTCTGTTTTTGTTTTCCAGCAAAGAGTAATGTGATAGGAGCTATACTTTAGGAAGGTTAATCTAGCAAGATTGAGTAAAATGGATTGGAGTAAGGAGAGACCAAAAGCAGAGAGACGAGGAAAAAAGTTACCGTATAATCCAAGGAAGAATTACTGAGAGCCTGAACTAGAATGATAACCATGGCATACAAGAAGGCAAGAAGAGAATAGTATTATCGAACTGGCTTTTTGGGGAAGAATGATGAGTTGGGTTTTGGATATGGTGATATTTGAGTTTACCCAGGTAGAGGGAAATAGCAGAGAGACAAATTTGTTGTTGATCAGTAGCTGCAATCTTGGACCCGTGGTCTCAGGGTCACTCACAAATGAGGACAGATTTGGCTCTAAAGACAAGGTCAAGGCTAGAGGTAGAGTTTAATCCAGCCATACCCATTGTGGTGATCATGGATACTGTAGGTGTGGATGAAATCACCAAGAGATTTCAGTAGAGAAGAGAATAGGGCCTTAGAGGATCATGCATTTAGATTAGGAGAAGAAGCAGTAATAGAGGCAAATAGAGAATAACCAGGAAAAATAAAAAAAGAGGAGACTCAGGAGGGTCGATGTCACAAAAGCCAAGGGAAGAGAATTAAATGAGGCCCTGGCCATCAACGGTGTCAAGTGCCTCATAAAGATCAAGGACCAGGAAATGCCACTGGACTCATTGTGTAGTTCAGTGTTCATGTGTCATCTTGGAGGGAATGGTCTCAGTGCAGTGGTAGGGCAGACACCAGATCACAGAAGTCAGTGTGTGAGTGTGTGCTGAGAAAGTAAAGAAGTGAGTGCCAGCTAGGCTTCTGAGAACTCTGGCAAGGAAGAGGAAAGGACACATGGTAGAGGAGGTGAGCCTCTTTGTAGACAGAGGAAAAGGAATGAGTGGAGAGAGAAAGATTAAAGAGAGGAGAGAATTGATTCAACCAGATTGTGGAGGAGACCAAAGCGAAGGATTATGAACATAAATGGATTCGATTTGCAAAGGAGGAGGGCCATTTCTTCCTCTGAGGTAGGAGGAAAGATTAAGGAAGAGTTTGAGGCAAAGAAGGGAAAAGATGAGGAAGTTCAGTCTTCTTATTAAAGTAGGAGTTAAGGTCATGTCCTAAGCGGAAGAAAGACATGGTGGGATTGAACAGAGTAGAAAAGGTTTGAAATGGGCTTTGTGAAGTTATACAATAAAGACTCTTTCTACTAAGGACAAATAAAGGATTTCAGAAAAACAGACTTTTTCTGGCTACTCTGGCTCCCGAATCAGTGCTGCCCTAACGGGGCGACAGGGCCTCCAGAACGTCTGCCATTGTCACTGAACAACCAGGGTAGCTGTTTTCTGGACTCCATCTGGATTATGTGAATCCTCTTTCTCATTTTATAGCTGCTTAGGCAGCTGGAAGGCAGACGTGTCCAACTGGGGAGGCCCCGTTCCCATCAGCAGCTTTAGATAGCCCAGAGGTACTGTCTACAGATTTTAGTTTCACAACATTTCTGTTCATCATGAAAAGAAAATCCTTTTTCAACTTCCATGCACAATCATGAAGTCTCTGAAGGTTAAAAATCAGTAAGTACTTAGTGCAAATTGTGCATGGAGTTCCCAAGAAGAGGTATCTTTGAGAACTATCCCTTTGAATGCCATGAATTGGAACACGTTGGCACTGTTAGTTGTGCACTCAGGGCTAAGCAGCTGTGCCCCTGGGTGGCGGTCATAAATCCTGCAGCAAGTGAGGAGAATATCAGGTACTTCTACAAACGTTAAGTTAACTTCAAGAATTAAGGAGAGGGAAAGTGAACTTGCACTGCTGCCATGTGTCTTGATTCTGTTCCAGATCCCGTGGAAGTGTCTTTGAGCATTGGTTTTCACTTGTTCATTTTGGAGAATGGGCCGATATTGCTGCTGAGGAGTTACTGATGTTGAGAGCTGAATCCCCTACAGGCTTGCTGTGGCTCTTGGCCTTCTATTATAACCCACACAATCAAAATCAAGAGAGGACTCAGACAGTGGTGGGTGAAGGAATTGCTTTAGTAGTATTCAGAATTAATTAGGGCTTGGGGGGAAAGATGTTCCTGTAGGAAGGAACCAAAGAATGAATGGGACATTCACTGAAAGGTCATGCTTGTATCCAAGGTCTGCCATTGTTGTTGCTTTGTTGAGGCAATTGGGGTTGCCCAAGGTCATACAGCTAGTAAAGGTCAAGTGTCTGAGGCCAGATTTTGATTCGGGTCCTTCTGACTCCAGGGCTGGTGCTCCATCCACTGCACCCCTAACTGCCCCCCGACACTTTTGGGGAGTGGCAAGGCAATCAGGGTTAAGTGACTTGTCTAAGATCCCACATCTGTTAAGTGTCTGAGGCCAGATTTGCTAGGTTCTTACTGTGGCCATTTTGGTGACCTGTAAGTGTCACTCTCTTCCCTCCTCCCATCCACCCCAATAATAGGGTTGTTTAGGCTATTCTTGCCTGTGAATTCTTTTTTCCTTGTCCCTAAAACTGGCCCAAGGAGCAAGATTTCTTTAAAAGGCACTAGAAGTTCGTCAGGGACATAATGAAGATGAGGTATAGTCTTTTTGTCCTCATACGCCTTTTTAAAAACTTGTCTTAATTCTCCCATGTTTATCCTTATCTTACTTTTCCTTTTTTGATATTTAGAGTCACAGAATATCAGAATTGCAAGAGAGAGAGAAAATTTTTGTACAACTTATTTGTACTAAATTCTGGGGCTACAGAGACAGCCTGCCCCAGCCCTGGAGGAGCCTACATTCTGATGAGAATGACAGCTTATAAAGGAAAAGTGGAACAGGGGACACACAGCAGCATAGTGTGGAGATGGCCAAAGAGCAGCATAGAGGCTGGCTCCCAACAAGACATGCTGAAAGCTCTCCTATTAAAGCCTGAGACCCAGGGTCCAGGATTGCAGCTAGTGATCAGTAGTTCCACATCCCTAATTATCTTGACTCACTCAAAGGCACAGATGGTAGAACACGGTCTGGAATTCCAGTTTTCAGCACAGAGGCCTCCTCCCTTGTTATCACTTTATGACACAGTATCCTAGGCCCAAAGCCCAGTTCCTCCCAGATGATTTCAGTGCTGAATTTGGTAATTAAAGGGCAATCTGAAGAGACAGAGGGGTCTTTAGACAGATATCAGTACCCAGATATCTGTTTGAGTTAGGATCAGTTCTTCTCATGGCCATCGTGATTCTTAAAAGTGTTCAACATTTTAAAAAAGAAATTGGTGCCAAATTTTGACTGTTTCTTAGTCAGAATTCTCTGTCTCCATTCAGCACGGTAGAGAAACAAACAGAGCTCATCTCCTGTTATCTATGGAAGTGCTGGCCTTTTTCCAGCAACAGAAAAGCTGAAGCAGGTACTTTGCTCAACACTCAAGGAAACCCCCTTTACTCTGTTCAAATTTGCATAAAAGCATCAGCAGAAGAAACTTTTGGTAGTTTCAGTTAAAGTTGTGTAATCCTGTGAATGAGGGTCAGCAAGAGAGGTGTCGATAGCTTTCATCAAAGCATTCCTGCCTTTATTACCGGGGTCATCCGAAGTCACCCATCTTAGGCACAGCTACTCAGTGCTTCCTGATACTGTACTCAGGGAACCGCAGAGTTCCTTGTCAGGAACAGTGCTAACTATCATGTGATTGCTTCAGCTTCTTCTAAAAAAGGGTTGTAACCCGAGGATCTGTTTACTGATTGAAAAAGCCAGTCCAGGCCTCAAACAGACACAGGCTGCTTGGCAGAGAGAAAAGGCAGATGAAAGGGGTCCAAGTGTGGTGCCCTTTTACAGTAACACTGTGCCTGACTAGAATCACAAGAGCACAGATTTGGAGCTGGGCAGGTCCGTAAGTCATCTCATCCAACCTCATCTTTTTATTTTAAAAAGTTACTAACTTGACAAACATCAGCAAACTTAAATATCTCCTATATAAACAAGCACAGAAAAAAATAAAAGATTGTACATGGCACTGTGAATCTCGTTTAGAAACAGTTTGAATTTTTTTTT
>NW_027185791.1:20267593-20268616 GCF_028583685.1 Petaurus breviceps papuanus | reverse complement strand
CCGTCCCTATTTGTATATTTTTTAATGTTCCATTGATGCTTATTTCATCTTTTTCTTTTTCTATTCTTTTTTCTTTGTCACTATAACGCACTCCCTTCTCTCTCAGAAAAGCTCTCCTTTGTAACAAATAAGTATAATCTAGCAAATAAAGCCCCCCATGGGACCATGTCTGAGAGCGCAGCATCACTCTGCACTTCTCTTCCAAGAAGCAGGAAGCCTGGTTCATTCATCACTGTTCTTTTGAAGTCATGATTGGTCATTGCACTGATCAGAGTTCAGTTTTCCCTTACAATATAGTAGATTTTATGTAAATTGTGCTCATTCTGTTCCCTTCACTCTGCATCAGTCCATATAAATCCGCCCAGGTTTCTCTAAAACCGTCCCTTTCATGATTTCTCATAGTAGAAAGATGTTCCATTGCATTCAGAACTCCTCTTTCTTCACTTGATGGTTACCTTCTTCCAACCACATTTTTTTACAGATGAGACTGAGGCTAGAGAAAGTTAAGTGATGCCCAAGATCACATAGTTAGCAAGCAAAGAGAGGCCAAGGTTCTCTCATTTCATCTCCAATTCTCCCTCAGCTGTCTGCTTAAAGTGTATGTATCCCATGGGGGGCCAATGGGAGATATGGCAGGAACAGGCAAGTTTACATAATAGAAACATCCCCCTTTTATCTGAGCACTTAACAGTAAAGATTCTAGAAGTCCTTCAGTGTGGTTGTAAATCCTAAAGCCGTAGCTTTTGTGTCTAAGTGCGCTTCAGAGAGCTGAGTTCAGAATTAGAGGAGTTGGGCAATCTGAGCAGATTTGTGACATGCTCTCCCCTTACCACCATCACCACCATCCCTTCTGGCCAAGTCATTTTCACCTTTCAGCTTTCTAAATGAAAAGTTTCCCCCTTTCTCCATCCACTGATCTCCTTTCATTAAAACAATAGCCCCCATTGGTAATTTTGCATCTAAAGAGAATCAAGACCCTCCATGTATTTTCACCTTTAAGTGATTCATTCCCTTCTCTGGAAT
>NW_027185791.1:20244272-20267583 GCF_028583685.1 Petaurus breviceps papuanus | reverse complement strand
AAACTCCAGAGTTGTTACGGACTCATAAGATAGCCCAGAAGCCCCTGTGAATGCAAGAATGAGGAGACTGACAAGAGGGAGGTTATGACAGAAGACAGTGAGAAGAGGTAGTAATCAGTGTCCACACTCTCTGCTTCCCTGGGGTCAGGTCTGGGCCACGGTCTTGTGTGGTATCAGAATGACTTCAGACAACACCCCCAGTGTATCAGTGTTTGTGACAGTGCTCATCAAGGGAAGTCTCTCTTTCCAACAACAAAAAATGGACTCTTTCAAACTACATAAAATCAGTCATGGGAATTCTCAGCCCATGATGAAGTATTCTTTAGAGCACTGGTTGAAGATAGTTCTCCCAGGATCCCTGTGGCATTTCAGAATCACGTCTCTAAATTTGTGTCTTGTTTCCCATTCACAATTTGGATCTGCTTTTTTGTGTTGCAAGCATAAATCCCAGAATGAAATTTGTATTTCTTTCTCTCTTGAAATAACTGCTTGAGATCTTGCAACAGTTTCCCATTATTGTGCTGACTCCTGAAGCCCTTTTTGTCCTGTAAAATATGTATGTATTTAACTTTCAAAACACATGTATTAACTATTCTGAAGTACAAACTCAAATCTCTGCAGATGATCTAAACAAGCTGGCAAAACACAAAAAGAGAAAAACCTGCAATGTTATCAGTGTTTGATCAGAGATGGAGGTCAGATTGCATGCGGCTTTAATTGGTCTTTAACTGTGATCCTGAAGTGAGTCCTCTGTTCTTTTTCCCACAATATAAAAATCTCACTGCATTCTGCTAAGACTTTTCTTCATTTTCCTTTCATTACAAAAAAAAGGTTAAATCTTGGCATGATGCCCTGACTGCTTAGCGTGCAAGACCAAAGAAGTCAAGAAATTTCCATTCTGCCAATTTAGGCTTGTGTGGGGGAAGCAGTGTGTAAACTCAGACATGCACCGCTCCCTCCTGCCCTCCTCAAACTTTGGTTCTTTAATTTTGTGGTAAGGGGTTCCTCGGATAGCTTTGGCTTCTTGATATTGAACAGATCCTAAAAACAGGGTTCAGGCTTGCTTTCTCTAATCATTTTTCTTTGTAATTGCTTTCACCAGGTAGATGCAAGAGAAGCCCATGGGTGCATCATGAAACTTTTCAGGAAAACTCCCCTCTCAGTGAAAGATCTGCAGGCTGTGGCTGGTGAGAGCCGTGAGGCAGATACAAGACACCCTTATAGTCAACGACTGATCAGGCACCTCCTTCTAAACTTCCTGCTGTTGTCTCCTGAAGGACAGAAGATTGCCCAAGAATTTCTTGTAAGTATCTGCCCTTGCCTTCTAATTTTTAATTGCCAATCCAGGGAACAGCTCTTTGGATGCAGATCCAGGAGGGACCCCAGAGACCAAACAAAAGGACCATGGTCCATCCTCTGTCAAGAATGGCACCAGATTGGGGTGGCTAGGTGGCACAGTGAATAGAGCACCAGCCCTGGAGTCAGGAGGAACTGAGTTCAAATCCAGCCCCAGACACTTAACATAAAAGCTAGCCCTGTGACCTTGGGCAAGTCACTTAACCCCAATGGCCCTCCAAAAAGCAAAAAAAAAAAAACAAAGAATGGCACCAGACTGAAGAACACTGTGCTGTCTAAGAAGGCTTCTTGAAGAAAGAGGGCTTCTAAGAGGACATTTAGTCACAAAGCATTCATCTTGCCGTTCACCTGTGTTGGTGTAGCCCTTTATTATCACAAAGGAATAATTTGTGAATCCTGGACTACAGCTTAAACAACAGAGCAAAGTAAAGCAGAGATCACAGTGCCGTATAACGAAAAGGGGACTGCAAGGAGCCCCAGAGATTCTTCTTCCTAGCATTAGGGATAAACTTTTAGGAAGTTTTTTTTAAGGTCCTTGGCAAGATCAGAAGAATCTGCTCTGAAACCAAAACCCTCTTAGGCCTTGCAGAAAACCCAAGAGCAAAGCCTCTTTTTCTCCTTCTCTCGTCCTCTGTAGGGGCCCAACTGCTGCTAAAACTTGGTTTCTGAAGCACTCTGAATTTCTTTGTGTCTGCGGCATGCCTCATTTGCTTCCAGAATAATTAAAGGCAGGAAAACTCTTTTAGGTTACAGCTTAAAAACACATAAAGAGCTCGGGAGCCCCCAAATAGCTCACTAGCTGCGTCTGAGTCATCAGGGTTGCTTGAGTCTGAGGCAGGGCTCTATTCATCCTCATATGTGCTTTTCAAGCTCTCCAGAGAAAGTGCTGACCGTGTTTCTAACGGCAGTGGAAGGATCTGGGCGCACAGTGGGGCAGCTGTCAGCTAAGGGGCACAGACTTTGTTTTGAGGAAGGACAGACTGGGATGAGGAAAATTAGAGACACCGAGGGAGAGGCCAGTGGCAACAGGAGGTGATGCTCCTGTGAGGGTGCTATGACATGATGAAGCTCTCGAAAAAGAGAGGAATTGTAAAATGCTGAGAAGAATCTTCTTTTCACAATAGTCACAGGGTTGTTGACTAATCTGGTTACAGGTGTGTCTGTTTCCGAGGTGGAGCAGGTCACTGTCACTCAATGTGGCCGATCTGTGTGCCCTGCCCTTCTCTCTCCTCCGTGTCCCAGTCTGTCACAAATAGAGCCCATTTCTCTTTCCACCTGAACCTGTCCTTGCTCCTGACTTTATTCTTTCTGTCTCCTCTCCATTCACACAGCCACCCCCCTCATTTGGGCCCTCCTCATGGTTCCGTTTGAGTGCTGCAGGAGTTTGCTAATTGCCTTCCCTGCATCTGTTCCCTCTCTCCAATCCCTTCTCTACATAGATGTCAGATACATTCCTAAAGTATAGATGTGGCCATGTTGATAAAGCTTCACTCGCTCCCTATAGCTTCTAGGATAAAATAGAAATTGCTCTGTTGGGCATGTAAGGCTCTCCACAGTCTGGTTTTTGGGGCGCAGCTAGGTGGCACAGTGGAGAGAACCTCGGACAGTCAGGAGAGTCATCTTCCTGAGTTCAGATCTAGCCTTCAAAGACACTATGTGACCCTGGGCAAGTCACTTAACCTTGTTTGCCCCAGTTTCAGTTTCTTCATCTGTAAAATGAGCTGGAAAAAGAAATAGCAAACCACTCTAGTGTCTCTGCCAAGAAAACCCCAAATGGGGTCACGAAGAGTTGGATAAGACTGATCATGAACAGTCGGGCTTCAGCTTATCATTTCACCGCCCTCCAGGCTGGTTAAGCATTACTACACCTGATGTATACTTTGTTCCAGGCAAACTGGTCTACACCGTCACCTGCCTCCGTACCTGTGCCTTAGCCCCCGTTCAGGCATGCCTCCTCATCTCGCCGACTCAAGTCCTGTCGCATGAGGTCATTTCTGATCCTCCTTGATCCTCTTCTGTGTCTCCCCCACCACCACCAACGCACCATTATTGCTCTGTATTACATTTATTTAATTATTCATTTGTTTGTTCATTTATTTATTCATGTTTATGATTCCTCTCAGGCACATAAAATGAAGTGGACCCTCCTTGAAGACAGGGAGTGTTTCATTTTTGTTTAAATATAATTTTTTTTGAAAGTAGGAGATAGCAAGATATTTTTTAGACATTTAAAGTGTCAAGTTCTTCAGGAGGACCTGAGTTCAAATGCAGCCTCAGACACTTAACACTTACTAGCCAAGGTTAAGTCACTTAACCCCAATTGCCCTGCCCTCCAGAAAGAAAGAAAAAAAAAAAAGGTGTAGAGTTGTGCACCGTGACCTTTCTTACACTTTGGTTTAATGATTTCAGTATAACAAAAATTGATTAAGTGCCTTCTGTATACAAGGTGCTGGAGATACAATGACAAAAACGTCTGAAGTTTAGACATAAGAATATATTTAAATAGGGTCATTGTGTTATGTAATATCTAATAGACTTCAGTTTCTCTGGTTTTTTTAGTTCTTTGGTTTTAAGTTGACTAAACTATAAAGTGCTTATAAGTGATTTTAAAATTTACCACAGGAAATGTGCCTTAAATAAAAGGTTAAAAAAGTAATTCAAGGAAATGATCAAAGAAGTATTTGGCCAAAAGTAACAATGGAGCGAGCGTGTGACACTTGGTGGAATTGGGAGGGAGGGAGGCACTGATCTGAACCTTGTACTGGAGGGGCAGGTTCTCTATGCTCCCAATCATGTGACTTCATTTTGCCGTGGCCCTAAGAGGTCCAGAGAGGAGCGGGAGCCCACATTTGCCCTCACATTGGGCAGCAGGAACACTGGGTCTCATTGGGCTTCGTGGCCTCTCACCCTTCCAGGCCACATTCATTCACTGTTGAGAGTGAATAGATAATTTGCACATTCACCATAGTTTAGTGGTCAGAAGACAAGAGTGTGTCTTTCTAGCCTTCTTCCAAGCTAGATAAATCTCTGCTATTATAAATACATAAAGCAACATTAAAAATTGATTATCACAGAACCATGGGGGTTTGCAAGGAGAGGCCTTCCTTTCAGTGACCCGTGTTACTTCTTAGGAACATAGACATTTACTGACAAGTGAATGGCTGCTGCATTTCTTTTCATTTTTTTTCCTTTTCTCTTTTCTTGTAAACAAAATCCATTCAGATCTTTTTTTTTTGTAAATCAACAATGAAGCATATTAGAAGGCTTTGTCAGCATTTTCATTGTTTGCTCTTCTGACTTCCATTTCCACGCCTGTCGGCATCTGTTAGTAGCAACACTAGCCTTGCAAGAACGCGCCCGCGGGCCTTGTTGCGCACAAGGCATTTCCTCCTCTCTGCTCTCTTTGCCCCTTTCATTCCTCCAGGGAAACACACATCCTCTACTGTACTCCTGACCCATGGGAATAGGGGAGCGGGCCCGCAATCTGACCTCAGTTTTCCTGAGGGTCAGGGATAACATGGGAGTTTTATGAGGCCTTGGATTGGGCAGCATTCCATCGATCATGTCCTGCTGTGGTGATGCAGCATGAGGAAAAGGGACAGAAAAATACATAGACCCTGCTTTAGTTGTTTCTACTATATTTCTATTTTTAACGACTGGGGGAAGGGGGGAGGGGACCCACTATATTGAAGCTTCCACAGCAAAACACAGCCTTGTGCAGAAGTCCTTGTTAGGTGCTATAAAAAAGGAGCCCTGTGCGTGAATTGTATTCTGAAGTTTGCTACTGTCAACAAGCAGCTCATTCCCATAGAAAAGAATTCAATTCTAGCTCTGAATTAATGCTGCTAAGCTAACCCTGAGACTGATGGAAAGCAGTGACTCAGTGGAAAATCCCAGTGTATCCTCATTAAATTTAATAAATCGGGTCACTTGGAAAGAATATATTCACTGAAGATAATAGAGAAATGCATTAAATGATAAAAAGCCAGTATTTCTCTTCATGCCTCGGCTTCTGAGACTAACAAAACAGAGGCCTCCTGGACAGCTGGCTGCCATCTGGGCCTCTTGGTGCCCGCCATGGTAGAACATGCCTCCTGGAGGCCGTCCATGCAGATGTTCCGAAAACCAACTTTATCGTTAGCAGCATTTGAAATGAGGCTGCAGCAATGGCTGGACTGACCTGACAGAGGCAGCCTGAGTGATGAAACCAGTCATGATTGACAAAGGAGTTGTAGGTGAATGTTTCTGGGGTCCCCAGACTGGGCTTTCTCGTGACTCCTGTAAGATCAGATCTTCTTTTCTGGGGGCTGCCCATTCCGGGTAGCAGGTGGTTCACAGCTGGGCTGCTCTACGGAGAGGCTCTGTGAATAATTCCTGTGTATGTCAGCCAGAGCTGGGGCACTCTAAGCCTGGAAAAGCAAGAACTTCATGTTGGAGCCTTCTTATGATTTCAGTGGGAATCCAGGCCACTCAGATAAGACTGCCTGCTACTCCGATCCTTTCCAGCTCTAGCTTCTGGGTTTAATTGAACATGCAGGCTTGGGGGCTGTGGCAGCGAAGCACTAGACGCCCTGGACAGAAGGAGCGGCCAGCAGGGGGTCCAAATCGCTCCTTGTGGAACAGCCAGAGGCTGATTTGGGATCTATTTCCCCCTAAGAGTATTCACTTCCTTCCTCAATGAGACCTGAAAAGTCAGCCACCTGAGTCTTCCCTCAGAGCAGAGACCAGGGCTATCCCTCTAGAGGATACTCTAATCTGGGAGGTTAATAACGACCCCCGCCGGGTTCCTTTGTACACTCTATACAACCCTTATCACATTTTAGAGTTTGCTAAACCTTCCACAGCTTCCTCTCTGCCGTACACGCTGCCAGCTCTCTCAGCCTCTTTCCCATTGCTTCACAATGCTTCACAATCCAGGATCATTTTATTCTTGCCTTAGTCTTTTCTAGTTCGTCTTAACTTTGTCCCTCATTGTCCTGTCTTCATTCCCACCCGTACTTTCCACGTCTCTGACTCTTCACGCTTTCTCCTCTCACGCCGTCTTTCACCTCTCGGCTCTCTTTTTGCCACATCCTTCTCATTTGGCTAAAAAGTCTTTTGGTCAGTCCTTCTGTCTCTGAATCCGTTTGTCTTCTTTCTTTCTGTTCTGTTACTTATCTTCTGCTAAGTGCTGGGGATACAAAGAAAGTCAGAAAGATAGTTCTTGCTCTCAAGATGCTCATAGTCTAATTAAGGAAGTAAATGACTAACTGTGAAGAAGCTTTGTGCGGAATAGATAGGAAACAATGAACAAAGGGAGGGCACTGGAATAATCAGGAAAGGCTTCCTGGAGAAGGGATGATTTTAGCTGGGACTTGAAGGAAGCCAGGAGGGAGAACGTTCTGGGCGTGTGGGCACAGCCGTTGAACATTCGTGGAATTGGGAGATGGCGTGTCTTATCTGAGAGGCCCGTGTCACTGGTTACAGAGTCTGATGAAAGAGTGAGGCTTTTATATTTGATCTTGGAAGTGATAGGGAGTCACTGGAGCTCACTGAGAGGAGGACAAGTTGAGGTGGGGCAGGGACTTGTGGCAGAGACCAAACAGCAGGTGCTGGCGGCAGTCCAGGTGAGGCAACGAGGCCTGGCACCGGGGCAGTGGGGACACGCATGTGAGAGCTTCCGAAGGCCTTGGTAACTGAGTGTGGGGTGAGGGTGAGGTGAAGAATGATGCCCAGGTTAGGGGCATTGGTGAATGGGAGTGTGCTGGTGCCCTGTGGTGGTAAAAGGGAAGTTAGGAAGAAGAGAGGGTTTGGGGGGAAACCGAATGAGATCTGTTTCAGACATAGTGAGATTAAGATGTCTGTGTGACTCCTATTCAGAATATCTAATAAGCAGCTGGAAACGTGAAACGAGAAGTCAGCAGAAAGCAGGACCCCCCCCCCCCATCACATGGCTGCAACAAATGAAGAATTCCTACTGAATCTCCTAGCTCTGTCTCTTCCGTGCATGCTTATGTGACAGTGTTAATAGACAGTTTTCCTCATTAACAAACATTATTGGAGCCTTCTGTTATGGTACTACGCTCACTGCACAGTCTCAGGGATCATAGCCATAGAGCTAAAAGGACCCCAGGGAGAGCTGGTAGGGACCCAAGGGTTCACTGAGGCTGCAGAGGAGACCGAATCTGAGAGAAGCGAAGTTACCTGCCTAAGGTCCCATAGATAGTCAGTGGGAGAGACTCCGGGACCCAGTGTTATTTTCACTGTACTGTGCTTTCTAGATACCACTGAGCACACATGAAGCCACACATCCCAAACTTTCACTCCCTACTCTCCCCATGTGAAGAGGCACCAGCCCTTGCCCACTAGACGTGGTAACAGCAGCAGCTACTCTCTTCCTTCCTACCACCCACACCCTCGCTGCTGCCACTGCCCCTGGAATTGAAGGGCCAGAGAAGGAGGCAGCCCTGAGACCCAGAGTTGTGATGGAGAGGATGCTTTCCCAGGTTTCTGTGATTGAGAATCTAATTGTCCAAAACATCACATACAGAAATCAGTCTTTTTCAAACCCAGGACTCCCTACTATATTCTTGTGTCTGGAAATCATGTATTCCCACTAATCTTCCCCACAGCTGAATTTTTATTTTCTTTGTTGTGTGTGTGTGTGTTTCCCCACTAATTGACATAGGAAAATGTTTGCAGGCACAAACAGAACTTCTTAGTCCTCTGGGCTCTATTACATAGAATAAACATTTCTGTGTTTCTTGTTTCCCAGATGGTTAGCGTGTTAGAAATCTTGGACATGTCCTTAAGACATGACCACAGGTGAGTCATTAGCCTAAAAATATCCTATTTAAGGTTGCTTGGAAATAGGCAGAATTTTCCCTTCTACTTTCAATATTTTCCCCTTCTTGCCTATGTTTGAACTTTAAAGCAAGGCAACCACACATTCATCTGGCTTTACCATTGCAAATATTCCAAGTGCTTACAACAGAAATTCCATCAAATGTTTTTCTCTTAGAATGTTCCTAATTTGTATGTAGCCTTTTTTGAGCCTAAAATATTTCAAAGCTAAAGCTTTCTATGGAAGAGGGCGATCATTAGGAAATGACTTTGCTCACTTTGTAATATTCCTGGCAGAACTGAGTTTCCTCATTCTCAAAACAAAATAAAGGAATGGAATCTTTTGCTCTGGGATTGGGAGAATAGATCGCTGTTTTTGGAACTAGACATGAATGCCTTAACCAGGTAAAAGACGGCTGATTTGTCAGGAGATGTTTTCAGTTGCCTCTTTTCTGCTTCTGTTTCAGACAATTCAGACTGATGAACTGGCCGACGAGTTTTTGAATCTCATTGCCCATACTACGTACAGATGGAACCATCTTGGTATTGAAACCGTCAGGCCGGGAAGGCTGGCAAGAGACCTCCTTCAGGAACTACAGTGTCACAGAGCAGAAAGTGCCTCATTGTGACACCCTTATCACTGTTGCCATCATTCTTTGTATGGCAGGGCTTCCTCCACGTTTATGGGGAGTTAAACTCCATGGCTCGGAGTTATGAGGGTAGAAAGTCAGTCAGCAGGCATTTATGAAGCACTGACTGTCTGCCAGGCAGTGTGGCTGCAAGTCCAAGAATGGAGCGACCCCTTCTCCCACGTGGCCCAGGTTCTATGGGGGGAGGGTGTGATACAAAGAGAATAAATAAGAATCTACACAAAGTAATTAAAGATCAGGCAGTTTGGGAGAGGGAACACTAGCAATTAAAGAAATCAGGAGGGCTGCATGTAGCAGGCGGAGCTGAGACTCTCAGAGGAAGGGCCAGGCTCACGAAGCAGAGGGAGGAAGGTGTGCAGGCCCACTGAGGCAGAGAAGAGCCCAGCCCCGCTGTGACACGGAGGGCCAGCAAGGCTGCAGACAGCTTTGGGCCAACTTGGTGGGACTTTAAAAGCTAAAGGGAAGAGTTACAATTTATGAGCTAATTTTGTTTATTTGCTTGTTTGTTTTTGCTGTGAGAGAGGAGGGATGTCAGATTGTCAAATGTAAGAGATGTTGTAAAAGTAGTAATAAGATTTGGCAGCTGATCAGATACGTGGGGGAGGGGAGGGTGAAGAGTCCAGGATGATGCCGAGGGTAAGGACTTGGGAGGGTTTGGGGAGAGAGAATGAGTTCTCCAGGCTGTCCCATTATGGAAGCCCAAGAAAGAGGCTGAGGCTGCACCTGGGGGCGTCACCTCCACAGGGCTGAGTTAAGTGAATGGGAGCTGAGAAATCAGAGAGAGAGAGGGAAGCCTGGGACGAAGCCCTGGAAAATGCTCTTCGTTAAAGGGGCATGTGCGGACGATGAGCCAGCAGGGGGTTAAATCTGTAAGAACAAAACCATTCCCCGTCTGATAAATAGTTAAAGGATAAGAATAGGCCGTTTCTAAGGAAGAAATTCAGGCTGTCAATAGTGATGTGAAAAATGCTCCAAACCACTAATCATGAGAATAGTACAAGTTACTCATCAGATCGATAGAGCTGAGCCCGAAACATGACAAGCGCTTTAGGGACTGCCCGCAGACCCCTCAGTGCACTGTTGGCAGAGTGGTGACTTGGTTCTCTTATTCTGGAAAACACCTTAAACTGCTTAACGAGTCCTCTGACCCAGTGATAGCACCACAAGGCCTAGCTCCCTCCCCCAAAAAATCAGAGGGAAAGAACTCCCTGGTCACTGACTCTAGCAGCTTCCTGTCTCCTGTTGGGCCTTCAGAGCCTACCCCTTCCCAGCTTTCCAGTCTCCTTACATCTCAGTGCCCCCCCCCATGTAGACTGCCAACTGGGGACACAGAACCCTCCATCTCGCCTTTTCTCTGGCTGCCCCTCCTCATCTGCCTCTCCTGACTTCCTTCAAGTCCCAGCTAAAATCCCACATTCTAATGTAAAGGAAACTTTTTCAATTTTTCTGAATTCTAGTACCTTCCCTCCATCGGATATTTCTTCATTTATCCTTCATGTAACTTATTTGTACCTAGTTGGTTTTATGTTGTCTCCCCCTGTAGACTGTGAGCTCCTTGAGGGCAGGGAATATCTTTTGCTTTCTTTGCATCCCTAATGCTTAGCACAGTGCCTAACACATAGTACGTACTTTATAAATGCCTGTTGACTGATACTCAAAAAAAAGGATACACCTCTTGTGGTGTCAAAGCACTTAAACTAAGGGGGTACCCATTAATGAAGAAGGGATGAATAAATTAGGATACGTGAATATAATGAAACATTACTGTGCCGGAAGATTTCATTCAGATCTAATTCATTAAATTGTCATCTTTGAGGGCAAGAGCTGTCTTTTTTCTTACATTTGTATCCCTACTGCTTAAGTTTTTATTAAATTTTTATTGACTGACAATAAGAAATAACCAAAGGGATAGTTTCAGAGAAACTTGTCAAGACTCAAACTGATATAGAGGGAGGAAAAGCCAGGAGAACAATGTATGTAGTAACAGTATTGTGAAGTCAAATGACTTTGAAAGATCTAAGAACTCTGCGCAGCACTATGACCAAGCATGATTACAGAGGAATGGTAGGGACAGTTTACCTACAAACACAGATACACACACCCACATTTGGAGAGAATTTATTTTTGCTTGACTTCATAGTTAGAACAAAAGTTTTCTTTTTCTTTTTTTCCCCTGAAGGAGTGGGAAGAGGTGGATGGAAAAGAAAGCAGATTTTTATTAATTAGAAAAAAATAATTTTTAAAAATCATGTTAAGTCTAGGGGATCTTTTTATAGGAGCTGAGACCAGGAAATACATAAAAACCAATAAAAGGGACCAGGTCAAGATTAGGTCGTGGTTCAGAATTCTGAGGAACATGAACATCTTTAGCCATCTTAATTCCAATTCAGAACATAGCTAAAATACTGTAGAGGTCATCAAGCCCAAATATTTCAATTTACAATAAGTAAACTAACTCATAGGAAAGTTAAGCACTGTCTACTGGTTCCTACCAGAGGTAGGCCAAAAATTTAGGTTTCCCATTGGACTCATGTCTGGCATTCTTTTGTTATAGGAGATTAAAAGCATTTTTTAAAAATCTGTCTGACTTGAATTTAACCCTTGAGCTAAAATCTAATTTGTCATTCAGTGGTAATATTTTTTTTTCCTTTTGGAAAGATGTACACATAAATCTTTCACCAAACTTAGCCCACATTCCCTTCTTATTCTGACCTTAGCTTACAACCTGATGTTCCCTTTCTTCTAGTCTCAAGCCTACACAAATTTCTCTGAGGAGTTCTGAAAAATGGGGGACTGCCTGCTCTATTCACCTGAATATCCCAGTGACTGCCTGCTCACTCAGCAAGTCCTGGGTTTGAAGGAGTCTGATTTTACTGCAGCCAGACATCTTAAGTGGGCTTTCAGAATAATCAGTCTGCTTCCTGATGTGGGGCACCAGGGGCCTCTTTGCAGGTCGGGGAAGCATTCCTTCAGGCAGATGGTAAAATGGACAAGATAGTCATCAGTTTCTACAGAGACCATTTTGCCCTGACCTGTGTCCCATCAATTAGTTGTACTACATTTTTGTTTATTGGCAACTTTGTGTTTCTGACCCCCATTTTCTGAGAAGAGATTTTATATGTTGGGGGAAGCATGTTGGTAGTAGCATAGGCATTTAGGCAAGTAAATTGCATTTTCTGTTTAAGAAGGGGACTATGAAAAGATGTCAGTCCTACATTTGCCATTAGGCAAAATCAAACAGAAGAGACTGTGCTGTCCCTATGTTACCGAGAGGGGGAGGAAAAACCCTGAAGAATTTGTCCAGTGGGAACAAATGTGAGGAATGTTCTTCCTCATAGAATCAGGAATCTAAAATTATTTTGCCTTCCAAGGAAGAAAGGAAAAGAGTTTTTCATTTAGTTTCACCCCCAGTCTCCCTAGTTGGTTCTTTAATGAAACTTTTCCTTTAACACTATTTTAGTGGTTTTGATTTTCTTTTCAAAAATGCATTTCTTGATGGCATTGATCACCAAGCTATTGGACATATATTAGATCATGAAGATATATTTAGCGATAGCGACTAGAGCTATAATTTCATTGGTGTAAGGAAATTCCCTCTATCAGTTCAGGCCAGCATCTTCTCTGCAACTTAAGAGCTGGCTAGATCACTGAGGGGTTAAAGTGACTTGTCCAGATCACTTCAGTACTGCCTTTCAAAGATATAATTATCTAAAAATAAATAGGCAATATAAAGCACTGTTATAATGTGCTGTTCCACAAATTTGCTTATGCCTTGGGTCAAAAATCATATCATTTTGGATTGGATGATGTATAATCATAATTCTCTAATCCAAGTTTGTGACTATTGTCCTTGCCCTGTCGTGCCAGTGGTCTCTTTTGTATTTGAGTTTTAGGTTAAAGGAATAGTTTAATCAAGAATGAAATTTTCATTCATCTTAATCACCCCAGTATATGAATCTGCCTCCCTCAAAGAATTGAAAATTACATGGTTTTTGCTCAAAAATGGTCAGTCAAATGTGTGACATTCCATTGGACCAGAACTCCTAACACACAGTAAGGACCCTAAGACCTAGAAACAGCAGGAGAGAAATGACTTTCTAGACTCATTTTTGTTGGCCCCTAAAGGAAAACGTCTTGCTTGCCTGTTCCAAAATAGGGTTACTGTTCAGAGATACTTTAAAGGAAAATAGCCCATAAGCGCCATCTGTAACTTTAAAAGGAGACATCTGCACTCACATTCCTTGAACTTTAGTCAGCATAGTAGTTATAAATCTTTGGTATTTTTATTGCTCATTCACACTGCTTGTCTTATTTCTAGCTTTAGAAATCAAGTTTTTCTCAAAAATGCTATTGGCTGCAATCAGCTCTAGGGACATCAGAAGACAGAAAGTGGGAGCCCACTGTTACAGAGGCTGCATGAGTATCCATCCCTACAATGGAAAAATTTCAGAGCCGTGACCCCAAATTTTCCAAGTATAAATTTGAAAGTTACAAATATAAAAGATTTATGGGTCCGTCCTCCACCTGAGATCATTATTCCTTTCCCCTCTCTACTTAGCAACCTGTTCTCTATAGCCTAGTGGGGAAAAAAAAAAAAAAGAAAAAATGAAAGATTTCCTAAGGTCTCTCTTCAAGTTGTTGCATCCCATTGGCAAATCCAAGCTTTTGCAGCTAATTAAAACAGTATACTCTTTGATTCTTTTCCCTTAAATTAGCATTTGCCTTTTTACATGGGATTCTCAGTTGCTCTCAGGTCCACCCTATCAGTGAATACTATTTCCAGCTTATCTTTTTGGATAAAGGATATTTTATATCCTTTTATATAGGAAAATGTCGTAACACTTCAGTTTTTGAAGATTAAAAAGACTAGAATTTGGGGAGTCCGATCATAGAAGGGTCATAGAATATGAGCTGGAAAGAGTGTGAGAGGGCAACTGCAGCCTCATTGTATGGTGAGGATCCTGCCCACACAGTAAGTGCCAGGGCCTGGATCTCCATCTAAACCTTTCGAACTCCAATCCAGTCAGTCGTGCCCTGCTGCCCACCTGCTGAGCCCAAGTGCATCAGGACTTACTGTTACGTGGAAATGGAACTAACTGCCCTTCCCTTGAATGATTCCCAGACCTCTCTGGCACACTTTCTTCTCCATTATAGTTGTTGCTGTGTCTCAAAGGAGAAGGAAGGGAGAGGCTGATGAACTTGAGAAAGGCGATCATTGCTACTATGGCTGTGAGTGGTGTAGTTGCTGCCTAATTAAGGATGATTATCTGACAAATTCAACTCTTAGCCTTCTTTACTAGATTAAAAAAAAAGCCCTCCATCAGTATTTTTAATGTGGCTGGAAAGTATCCAAGGGACTCGGCTTAGAAAAATTAGGGACAGGAGAGCAAAGAATGTTTCAGAGCATGCTCCAGATCCCTTCTGTGCCCCTAAACAAAAGCCAGGAAACAGTTAAGACCTCAAATGTTGTCCTTTGTTTTCTGCTGCTATGGAAGGAGTTTACCCTCAGGTGAGCAGACTCCAACAGAATCTGGCCCTCAAGTAAGTAATAAGGATGTGCAGTCAGTTCTGTGATAATATTGGGGGAAGGAGGTGAGAACCAAGAATACTGACTTTTGAATGTTTGCCCTGCTCCCTCTTTCCCAACTATTAGGTTTATTGATTATGTTTATTATTAACGCTCTGTCTTTCATTAGAGATACTGGGGAATCAACTGCATTTCCTTTAACCCCTAAGAGGAAACTCTCCAATAGCCTGTCTTGTTCCTTGTCGCTAGTGAAATAAAAGACAGGGAGACTGGACTGATTCTTCTACACCTACATTTGTGCATATGTACATCTCAGCCATCTCCATGCCTCCTCTTATCTACGAAATGCGAAGGTTCCTTCTGCTGCCATCATGAGGAATTGGAAGCCAGAGACATGTTTCTGTGGCATTCTGTCTGTGATCATCCACGTAGAACTTCCCTTTTCCAAAAAGGACTTTTTTGCTGGCTGCCTGGTTGGGGTATGGAGTGGAGGTGGGCTGGTGTAGTTCTGAGGTGGAAGAAATGACAATTTGGATTTCTTAATCATTTAGTCCAAGAGGAATTTCAGGTTTTTGTTGGAGTTGGTATGTTAGAACTTGTTAAGTCTTTCTCTATTAAGTCAGCTGTCTTGGCCAGAAAGAAGTCCCACCGTCTTTTCTGAAAAAACAATGAGATCATATATGTATACCAACATTTCCAGTTACAGTTGCTTTCTCCATCATCCCCTGAAAAATGGCGGGGCCCCTGAAATGTCTTTGTGCCTATACTCCAACTAGCAAAATCTGCCAGGCAGAAGAAAAATGCCATCTCCTTCTTCCATAGCATCCACTGGTGCTACTCATGCAATGAGAGTCCACTTATTCTCTTGCTGAACATTCCTCTGGCCTTGGGAAGTCACCAAAGTCAAACTCTTCAGTATCTACTTCTAAGTCTGGGGGAAAAAAAATCAGTCCTCTCATGAGGTTGAATAAGATCACCTGCCCCAGTCTTCCGGTATCTGACACATGTATGGCCATCGTCTCTTTGGTTATATCTTCCTGGTGATGTTCTTTTATCAAACTGTTATGCCTTCTGTCCCTTTGGCCCTTTGTCTTCCCATGGTTCCATCTTTTAACAGTTGTGCTTCCCAGGCTTCTACCTTCAAATCTGTGCCATCAGTGAACCTTCTTGCTTTGCTTTTATGGCCCAAACACGAGAAGATGCACTGAAAGTCACAGAGTTTGTGTTGCCCAGGGTACCCTCAGGTTATTCTCCAAAGACCTTTACTTTTCCCAGCAACTGTCCACAAATCAAATGTTCATTTTTATCATGATAACATTTGTGGAATTATCCTTTAGCTCAGGCCATCCTTGCAGTCCTTTGTTTAGCACAGTCATTCTGGATCTTCTCTTGAACTGTCATTCCTCATTCTAATAATCTCAAATATCAAGCAATCCAACTTGCATCCTACCTTGAGAAGGCAATTCCATGTTGAATAATATTTGCTAAACTTGGGGGATTCTGTGTCAGCAGTTAGTCCAGGCCAACAGTGCTCATCTCAGTTTTTGCAAGCACTCCTGATAAGTGATTTCCCTTTCTTCTGTCCTCACAGACTGCCCCAGTTTTAAAAGTGAGTCCTCTGATACTTTACATCAAATGATACAATCTACCTCCAGTGTTTCTCAGGTCTTTAGATGTTGTTCCAGTTCCAATCTCGACCATTTGCACATGGTCTGTCCTGGATTATCTGAACACTATGACCAAAAAATGACCCAAGACATCTCATTTCAAGAAACCTTCAAAGGAAACTGCTCGGATCTCTTAGAACCAGACGACAAAGTAGAAATAGAAGAATTTACAAGTCTTTTCTGGAAAGAAACCCCAAAATGAAAATTCCAAGAAAAAAAGAGCAGCACTTACCACTATAAATGAAGCAAAGAACACAGAATACAGTATTCCAGAAAGGCAAAGAAGATCAGTTTACAGCAAAGCCAAGTATACTACTGGGGGAGGGGGGCCTTTAATGAAATGAGGATTTCCAAGCAGCATTCATAATCAGAGATAAGAGCTGTAGAGAAACTTTGAAATGTAAACACAGGAGTAAAAAGAAACATAATAAATACGAATGAGTGATGATAAAGGACAAGGACAAACTGCTTACATTCAAAAATGGGGAGGTGATACACATGTCCTTTCTGAACCTTATCATCATCAGAGGTCATAGAGGAAGTCTGACTTGACCAAGTTTGAGAGTGGTTCTGCTATGTTCTGATCTTTAGAAAAGAATGTAAAGAGAAGGCAAGAGGAATATACTGGGGAAGAGGGAGAAGGAAAGAGGAAGTTACGGGAAATTATCTCACATAATGAAGGTAGACAAGTAGATATCGATACTAATAAGAAAGAGGGTATGGGAAGGAGCAGTTGATACGTGAACCTCCCTCTCATCTGAAGTCGTCAAAAGAAGGAAGACACACACACTCATGGAGTTCAGAAATATTTCACTCAACAGAGAAAAGGGAGACAGGAAGAGGAATTAGAAGGTGGGTAGGTGATGGGGAGGAATCAGTCCTCAACCAAACAAACTACATAGGAAAAAAGTTACAGTTCTTTTTGAGGTAGCAAAGAACGGGAATCAGAAGGGGTGCCCATAAATTGGGGAATGGTCAGACAAGTCATAATACATAAATGTGATGGAATGTTATTGTCAGAAAATATGTATTAAGTACCTACTATATGCCAGACACTGTGCTAAGCATTGGGAATACAAAAAGCAAAAAAGACAGTTCCTGCCCTTGAGTTCACAATCTAATAGGGGAGCCCACAAGTAAACCAGTATGTATGAACAAGCTATACACAAGATAAATAGGAAATAACCAAGAGAGTTAAGGGCACTAGTATTAAGGGGTTGGAAAAGACTTCCTGTAGAAGATGGGACTTAGTTGGGACTTAAAGGAAGTCTGGGAAGTAAATGGGTGGAGATAAGGAAGGAAAGCATTCCAGATAGGGGGGACAGCCAAAGAAAATGCTTGAGCCAAGAGATAGGTCTTGTTTGTGGAGCACTAAGAAGGCCAATGTCAATGGACCAGAGTAGGAAGATGTAAGATGATTGGAAAGGTCAGAAGGGACTGGGTTATGAAGGGATTTGAAGGCCAGAAGTAAGAGGGAGCTGTTGGAGTTCACCGAGTAGGGGTGGGGTGCCGTGATTGTATCTACACTGCAGTAAAATCACTTTGGTGGCTGAATGGAAGATGGACTGGATTGGGGAGAGATCTGAGCTGATCAGACCCACCAACAGACAACAGTCCAGGACTTGCCCCAGAGGACAGGAAGTTTCAGAGAAGAGAAAGGAGCCTATTCGAGAAATGTCGCAAAGGTGAAATCAATAGAACTTGACAACAGATTGAACATGGGCCTTGTAAGCAGTGAAGGCTGCCAACCTAAGGGCTGGGAGGATGGTGTGGCCCACTTCAGTAATAGGGACTAATACGTTTGTATGGTGTCAATGTTTAGGGGGAAAGAGAATGGGTTCGGCTTTAGATGTGCTGAGCTCATGTCTGTTCAACATCCCGTTGTGGTGAGCTCTTATCAGTACCATGACCAACTACAATTCTAAAGTGAAGAGGTTTCCCACTAAGAGGGTTAGGGGTGCTTTGGAGACCCCAAAATACCAACATGCCAGGTCCTTCCGAATGAATTCGACTCGAGTCTTCTCAGCCAAAGAAAAGTAAAGTTTATTAAAAGTTTACTTGTATTGGACACAGAGTAAGCCTATTCTAGGTCATTCTATGGCGCTGTCACAGAAATGGAGACAAAATGGGGTCTTATATACAGAAGGTTGTGGGAGGAATCTAGGGGTGGTCTAGAGGAGGAGTTTGGGGAGGGTCTTCAGGAGGAGTTAATGAGGTCAATGAGTGATTAAGGTTGGGAAGTCGCTGGAGTCTACCTGAAGACCACAAACAATGGTGGGCTAGGCCAGTTCAAGGGTGGATTGACACTCTGATAGGCTCAAGGGTGGGAAGTCTAGTAACAGAGGCTTGGGCTCAGTCACAATGTAAAACTTATTGCCTCATGCAAATGCCTCATCACATGGGATGATTTAATCAAGAGTGCAAGGGAAGTTCCCAGAGCCTGTACCTCATTTTTCCCCCCTCAAACAAATGGGACCCAAATTCCTTTGGGGTAAAGGGCAAAGGTCTCAGCTTTTGAAAGTGCTTCCTGCTGGCAAGGGGTCGTAGAGCTGTCCCTGCCTCTCTTGGTCCATTCAAGGGGGTCAGGCTTCACATTCAAGGGATCAGACTCCAGAACAGGGATGTAGCCAGGTGCAGTGGGCTACAGAACTTGGATTTAGTCCAAGATTTGCATAGCTTTAGTGGTCATCCAAAGGTTAATGGCTTGAACCCTGGAGGAGACAAACCTGACAAGGAGGTTAAGTAAACAAAGACCAAACAGGCACAAAAAAATAGATAAAAGACAGTATCCCTGGTAGGAATTAAAGATGACTGTGGCAAGGCCAAAATGCTGTCAGATATCCCCTTCCTTTCTAAATTGTTCCATGGACATTTAGCACATGGAAAGCAATAGCAGGCACAGAATCTAATAATTTTCAAAAACAGGCAACAATTCCCAAGCCCTGTTCTCTCCTTCCATCATCATAGAGAGTGAAAGGTTTTTCCCAGATTGGATAAAGCTGGAGTGGTGGTCAATTGAGTTTTCAAAGTCTCAAAAGCTTTCACCTGGTGGTCTGGGCTCCACTCTAGACAGAGTGAGTCAGGGCCTTGAGTAGCAATTAATGGTTGCAGTCCCTCCCAGGCCTTGGGTTTAATTGGATATAAACCACTCTGGGTTTATAAACCACTTTAGGATCTAGGAGTCAAACAAATGCTGGCGTGGCAGAAATAGCTCACCTCACTTTTATCTGATAGACAAATAAATCAGCACACAAATATTTTAGTGTAGAAATACATCAAATTCAACAGAGAAACAAATGGGGATGAGAGTTGTCAAAGATAGAAGGGAAAGAAGGGTAAAATTGTTGAATCATGGTAAGTGGATATAATGGAATGTTAGTGTTAGAAGAGATGATAAAAGAAATTATTTCAGAGAATCATGGGTAATAACTGATGCAGAGTGAACACAACCAAGATTACAAATCATAGAATATTTTGAAAACAATTTTGAAAGACAACAGTTTTGATCAGTACAATGACCAACTGTCATCTTTCCAAAGGAGTGATGAGACATGATACTCATCTCCTGACAGAGATGTGATAGACATAGGGTGCAGAAACCTATACATTTTTTTAATATGGTCATCTTGTGAATTTGTTTTGATTGGCTATGCTTATGTTCTAAAAGGTTTTTCTTTCTCTTAGTTTTTTTTTGGGGGGGAAGAGTTAGGGAGAAGAGTTAGCAGTAGTAATTCACAAAGAAAGGTATACTGAAATTTTTTTTAATGCATAGAAGGGTTCAAAGGGAAACAGATAAGCTGACCAGTTTTGAAAGTAAAATGTGGAATGTATTATATACTTACCAAAAAAAAAAAGAAAAGGCATAAAATAGAAATTCATAGTTTTTCTACAAACCTCCTTTTGTATTCTATTCTATATGTGGAAATTATATTTGGCACTTAAGTTGAGAATTTTAAAATAAAATTAATTTTAGAAGATAGTGGAAGAATATAGGGAGAAACCGATGAAAGTATTTGATTGACTAAAGAAAGCTGGTCTAAAGCTGTCAATTGACAGGTGCCAGTTCTGAAGAGTTCCTATCAAGTATTTAGATCATATAATTTCTCAACAAGATGTAAGCATCAACCCAGAGAAGAGAGATGAACTTCTTACCTGGTCACATCCAAGGAACCTGAAAGAGATAAGAAACTTTTATGAGGTCTGGAGGCCACAATCACAAACTTGGTAAGAATATGCTATGATCTAAACCACTGAATGATCTCACACAGAGATACGATGTTAGAAAGAACCAGAAGGAGAAGGGCAAGAAAAGAAAATTGCTCTAAACCTTATGAAGCCATTTGGATATTGTTGGACAGAAAAATGTGAACCAGTTTTCAAAGACTTGATCAGTTGCCACCCACATGTATCTCAGAAAGCCCCCTTTTTTTTTACTGTATACTTAGACTAATTTGGAAGGTTTGGAAGAAGTCTAGAGCCAAGAGAGTGATGGTCACCAGAAACCCATTATATTTGCCAGCTGACATTGAGATGAGTAATCTTGTTCACATACTGAAGTTCTTGGCTGTGAGGTGGGCTGTCCCTAAAGAGTTCAAAGATGATATGTAAGCATCCAGTTTTCCTCTATGGATGGATATCAATACTCTGACATATCTTGGCAAGTGCCGAATTAGATGCTATTTGCTGGAGGCAGGTGGGCAATATTAGCTAAGAATTTAATGTACACTACTTACCAGAGAAGACTAATGGGAACATAGATGCTCTATACCATAGACCACATGACTGAAATACTGATGATGCCTAAAGAAGGCATGAAGGCTACCTACCAGTGATGCTCAGGGTGCTGGGGCACAATTTCAAAGAAGCACAGCTGAGAATTCAGGACTTCCACAGGTAAGTGTGCCAGCACTGCATCTAAACTTGGTTTCACTAAACCAACCTTTTTTGCCAAAGTTGTTTAGGGCTGCCTAATGGGAAGAGTGGATGGCCAATGAAGTATGCAGAAAGTAATGTAAGTAAAAAACAACCACCAAAACAAGGAAGTGAAGCTAAAGGAGGCAACTTCCATTCCCTAGATGACAGCTTATTGTTGAGATAACAGCAGAAGTTGAAACTATGCAACAGATTCCCAGAGGGGACACTAACATGGTACCAGGAAGCAGCTGGTATTGCCAGTGCATCTTGCTGTATGGTCATGAAAGCACCATATCATGACTTTGGATACATGGATCAAAAGAGAACCCTAGAGCTAGTAAGAACCACATTTTATTAGTCAAAGGTGGTAGAAATCATTAAGTACGAACCTAAAGTTCTCTATGTCCAAAGAAAAATGTTATCAATGTGTGCTTAATATATTGAAAATATGTGTACTAGGAAAACATTAAAATTTGTCCATGATTTTATCTCTGGGGTGAAAAAAGATGGTAAAAGTATAAGATATGCCATAGTGGAGACCATTTTTTTTAGGAATGCACAGAAATATTTGATCAGTCTATTCCAAAGAGATCATATAAAAGGGAAAAGGACCCACATGTACAAAAATAGTTATAGCAGCTCTTTTTGTGGTGGCCAAGAATTGGAAATTGAGGGGATGCCCATCAATTGGAGAATGACTGAACAAATTGTGATATATGAATGTAATGGAATACTATTGTTCCACAAGAATTGGTGAGCAAGCAGATTTCAGGAAAAATCTGGAAAGACTTACGTGGACTGATGCTGAGAGAAATGAGCAAAACCAGGAGAACATTGTACACAGCAACAGCAACACTGTAAGATGGCCAACTTTGATAGACTTAGCTCTTCTCAGCAATGCGATGATCTAAGACAATTTCAAAAGACTCATGATAGAAAATGCTATCCACATCCAGAGAAAGAATTATGGAATCTGAATGTAGATCAAAGCATACTATTTTCTCTCTTTTTTGTTTTTGTTTTTTCTTTCTCATGGTTTTTCCCTTCTGTTCTGATTCTTCTTTCACAACATGACTGATGTGGAAATATGTTTAATATGATTGTACATGTATAAACTAAATCAGATTGCATGTTATCTTAGCAAGGGGGGATATTTTAGAACTCAAAATCTTACAAAAGTGAATTCTGAAAACTAATAATAAATTTAGAAATATATATTCAACTAGAACCAAAAATATTTCCACTGTTGCCAAAGTAATGTGGGAGAATCATTCCTTTGTCTAATTGTTTCTGGAGTCCCTGTAAGCATCCATTCTGACCAAAGTACTCACTTTGAGAGCAAGTTACTCAAAGGTTTGGCAAGGCTCAAGAAGAGTGGATGTTACCATCCACAAGGAGGTCTGAGCATTTCAATCACACATTAGGAAGAGACCTGATGCCTTTATACCAAACTTGCTGAAATTTGGGTGAAACACATTCCTACCTTTATGTATAAGATGGAGAAGATACAAGTATTCAAATCTAGTGCATCTCAGTTAAGAGAGAGATTGAAGAAAGCCTTACAAATAGTTATAACTTCAGTTCAAATGAACTGAGATAGGAACAAAGTATAGCATGATGCCTAAGTTCATTAACAACAATTGCAGCTAGATGATGAGTTTTATTGAGAAACTTTCATGTTTAGGGAACAAAGAAGTTAGCTGATTGCTGAAAAACTAACTCATATCAAGTTGTTGGGAGACTGCGCAACTTGTCCATTTATAAAATGGTGAGAGAATGATGGGGTCCCTATGAAGACAGTTCATCTGTTTATTGCAAAAAAGGAGAGTTAGACTCTGATGAATAGAAGAGAAGAAATGACGGACAGATAGCTAAGAAACTGGTAGAAAGACTGAGCTAGATAAAAGGTCCTTGCCTAGGACTCAAAGGGATTCCACTTTATTTTTTTTGGGGGGGGGGGCAACTGGGGTTAAGTGACTTGCCCAAAGTCACACGACTAGTAAGTGTGTCAAGTGTCTGAGGCTGGATTTGAACTCAGCTCCTCCTGACTTCAGGACCAGTGCTGTATTCACTGTACCACCTAGCCGCCCCTGGGATTCCACTTTAGATGAAGGCAGCAGCTAAGGGCTGAACCCAGAGACAACACATTTTCTGCATAAAACCCCAGCTAGATAGACCCCTGGGGTACAGAAACAATCTACAGAGTTTAAAAAATGTTCATAGTCAATATCCTCATAAAAAAAAATCCAAATAATTTAAGTTGAAAATTAAAGCAACTCTGGGGTTATACTCTATACCCATCAGACTGGGAAAATTTAAAAATCTATCATCTATCTATCTATCTATCTATCTATCTATCTATCTATCTATCTATC
>NW_027185791.1:20238598-20244262 GCF_028583685.1 Petaurus breviceps papuanus | reverse complement strand
ATCTATCTATCTATCTATCTATCTATCTATCTATCTATCTATCTATCTATCTATCTATCTTAAATGGGCTTTAGGAAAACAGCACTATTGGTAAGACTATGAATTGGTCCAGTCATTTATACACAATACCTCCCAAAAGATCACAGAAAAAAAAAAGAAAAGAAGCCATATGAAGAAAAATATTTATCCTTGCTCTTTTCATAGTGGCAAAGAAATGGAAACTAAGCAGCTGCCCAGCAACTGGGTAATGGCCAAACAAATTACGGTATATAAATGTTATTGGACCATAAGAAATTGTCAAAGGGACAGAATCAGAAAAAAAAACTGGGAAGACTTGTATGAACTGCTGCAGAGTAAAAGAAGAACAACCAGGAGAACAATTTACATACAACAACATTGTAAAGACAAACACTCTGAAGGACACGGGAACTCTGACCAATGCAATGACCGACCATGATTCCAGAACTACGATGAGGTGTGCTACCCCTCTGTCGAAAGGGCAGTAATAGATTCAAGATGCAGAATGAGACAGTTTTGTACATGGCTAACGAAGGACCTGTTTTGTTTAACTATTCATATTTCTTACAAGGCTTTTCTTTTTCTCCTTCAATTGGGGAGGGATGAAGGAGAGAAAATAAATGCTAGTTAATTCAAATAAAATATTCAATCCTTCTAGCTAACAAAGTCCCTCCAGAAATATGGGATAATAATTCTCGTCAGTCTGTCCCACAGACCAGTTCAGGTACAGATGCAGAGAGGTCACTAGTTTATAAACACCAACACACACAAACCAAACTTGAATAATCTGACCAAGCTAACTTGTGATGCTGTTGGAGAACCGTGAGAGACGAGTACTAATGTTCACCTATGTATACTTTGCAAGTAAAAGCTATGATGGCATATGTTGATATATATATATATATTTAATATATACACATATACTTTGTTGTTATTATTGCTGTCCTGCATGTACTGCAATGTTTTAGTATGCATATTTTTGTTATTTCTATATACACTCAAGATGTGCGTGTATTATTAATTAATATTGCTATTGGAGGTATTTTTTTTACTGTTTATCATTATTTGCTTATGTGCTATAGATATACATAGACTTGTATACCCGAATTTAATACAGCCTGTATATATTTTAGATATTTTGTCACCAAAGTCGTTTGTCAGATGTTCTTGTATTGTGCTGTATCTGATACATGAAACATTAATGTGGGATATGTGATACTGCAGTTTCATTGTGGTACTCTGTCACACTAACCGATTATTGTGATGGTTACAATATACATTTGCAGACGTCTGGTATACCCTATGTGTTTTCACAGGGACTACAAAATTTTAGCCGTGAGGAAGAATACAGGCCCTGGGTTGGTAAGACCCAGGATCAGAGAGTTTTTGGAGAACTTGATTCTAGTGCCTGAGAACTCTTCTGCTAGACTGTGCACAGGCATTTAGGAGTGCTCAATTTGTTTTGGGGCTCCAACAGTTCTGAGGAAGGGATTTCTTTTTTAAGCTTCTGGGAACTAGGTAGGAGAGATGGAAAAGTAAGAACAAGAAATTAACAGAAGAGCATGGCAGCCATGACTGTGACAGCTGAGACAAGGATGAACAGGTAGTTGTGATGACTGGTAGGAGTGAAGTCCAATCAACAACTCCTCTTTTACCTCTGCCTTCCTCAGTGTTTAAATCATAATGTTTCTTCAGAACCATTCCTTCCTTCCCTCGCCCCAAACCACCTGGGTAGGTGTTTGACTGTTTATCTTCGTTTTTATCTTACTTGATATTTCTAATAAATTGTCCACTCTCGGTGTTTTTTTATCTAATTCTACAAGTTTTAATTTCAAGACTGAGAGAGGAGAAGCTATGTCACAGGAGAAGAGAGCCTATGAATTTTACTCCAGGGTGGGAACAAAAATGATTAGAGAAAGAATGTCTCCAATTTTTCTGATTTCTGAGGTTATTCTAGGGGGTATCACTAAAGTGCCTTGGAAGTCTAATAGAATTCTGCATATAGCAGAGAAGGGTGGGGGTCAAGTGTGATCATGTCTGAATTTACCTGAAAGACACTGTATCACACACCCCCAAGAGCTATATGGGCATAGTGTTCTGTTGACCAAAATTTTAGATTTTTTTCACCTATATTCTTTATGGAAATCATCTGTAAATTTCATTTTTATTATCTTTGCTAGGTTTAAAATTCAGACATTTTCCTTATAAAAGATATTGGATTGCATTCTCTTTCCCTACATGTATAAACAAGCTATGTAAAGGTATTATTTATTCTTCAGAAATCTGGAAGGTTTTTCAGAGCTATCTTAATTTGCATTTCTCTAATGAATAGTGATTTAGTGTATTTTTCATATGATTATAGATAGCTTTGATTTGTCTGAAAACTACCTGTTCATATCCTTTGACCATTTATCAATTGTATTATTATAAATTTGACCCAGTTCTCTATATAATTAGGAAATGAGGCCTTTTTCAGAGATACCTGTTATATTTTTTTTTGGCAGTTCTCATATGTAAAACCATCAGGGTCAGTTTCTATGTAGCACTGGTCTTCCCCAAGCTTATGTTCAAGTGTGGTGTGGTCACTGGATAAGTCCTGTCTCAGCCACTGCTGAGCTGTTAGACTGGGCCCAGAAGGTAGTTCTTTGTTCTTTAGGGCTTAATGCTAAAGCAGTTGGTTGGCTTTAAAACATGTAATGGACCTCACTACCATATTTCCTGGTGGCTTGGTCTGATATTTTGAAGCTCAAAAAGCTGTAGTCACTTCGAATCTCCTTTACTGAGACACAAGAAAAATACATGTAAAGATGCGTATTCTTAGGCCATATCATGTTCTTGGATGGAGGAAGCATGTAACTTTTCCCCTAACAGCATTTTTCTCCCACCTAAATCTAGTCATGTGGGAAGGACCAAGGGGAGAGACTCTGAATGCCTGATGCATTCTGAATACATTCCAGTTCTGGCTCCATATTCAAGGAGGCTCCTCCTTACCCACTGCTCATCAGAACAGATGCAATCCCAAAATGCCTCCACGTGCTCTACCGTCTAACGGGGATTACATTAGCAGAGCATTTTAAGCTTGTTCACAAGCATTGAGCTCAATAGGCTGGTTCCCTGTTATATATATACATTTGAAATCTCCATTTTTTTTAGGATTTTTTTAAAGGTAAGATTTAATTTTCTTTAAAGTAGATTATTCTTAACTCTTATATCTGCTAGTATAGGATATTTCTATTTTGAAAACAAGGAAATAAACTGTTATTTTGACTTTGTTACCCGCATGCATTAACATGAAATGCCTATAAAAACAAATGCCTTAAATCCTTTAATCCTTAAAATAGAGGTCAAATCAAAGCAGAGAACAGAGGAACTCCTTAGTTCCTTCACTGATCCCACCCATTTCCTGCCCTTTTCTTTCTGAGTCATTCCAGCACTACTCTTTCCTTTGCTGGATCCCAAACAAAGTCCGCTGGGATTGAGGATCACGCCAGGATGCAGGAAGGAAAGGATTTCCGGGAGATGGACACTGGGGGCAGTTTGGGTCTTTGGTGCTAGCCTTCATCTCTCCTTCATGCGGCTGCTCTTCATATACCCTTGTTCCCAGCCACATCTCACATTTCTCATTCCAAGAATTGAAATAAGAAACAAGTGAATAACTTTTAACTAGTGTGTGGGTGTAGACAGGAGCTGTCTCCTCTAGAACTCATTGCTGTCTCTCTGTTTCAGGTTGGCTCAAGCAATGAGTTCTTCTCTGATGATTAATTGGGAGGTCAGTGGCAAATGAATTTGAGGAAGCCAGAAGAAAGTGTGGGGGAATGCGTACCACTCCTGCTTCCTTCCAAGCATGTGGGAGAACAGCAGGCCCAAGAATGTGGACATGATGGCTTCATAAAGTCAAGGACTGCTGCAGTTTCCCTTTCCTCTTGCCTAAAAGTTTATCCTGTTTCATGTTCATAGCATAGGCCATGAATTCTGAGGAATAGGGTGATAACATGTGAATGGCAGATACAATTGTATTTTTCAACTTCAGGAAAAAAAGCCAAAACCAGTTCTATAAATACTGCTTAATTCTGTTTGCTGCTGGACTGGGTTAGGTACTCCACTTAAAGATAAAAAGTCTTAGCTACAGCACTATTCAATTTTCAATTAACTCATGGAACTTGGGGAAAAAATAATTTGGAGCATTATTTTCTAATCACTCTCGCCACTGGGCCCCTCCCCCCCCCCCAAGAAAACAAAAACCCTCAGAGCAGACAACTAAAAACATAGCAGTAAGAAGAGCTGAAAACACAGGAATAGGAAGAAATATAAATAAATGTAAATGAAACAAAGGAATATAGGTTTCAGGCTGGGGGTAGTAGCTAGGTGGTAAAATGGATAAAGTGCTGGCCTTAGATCAGGAAGACTCATCTTCCTAAGTTCAAATGTGGCCTCAGACACTTTTAGCTGTGTGATCTTGGGCAAGTAACTTAACCCTGTTTACCTCAGTTTCCTCATCTGTAAAACAAGCTGCAGAAGGAAATGACAAATCACTCCAATATCTTTGCCAAGAAAACCCCCAAAAGGGCTCACGAAGAGTAAAACATGATGCAATCACAATAACGAGGCTCCAGGTTAAGGATGGAATATCCCTAACAAAGGCTGGTGAAAATTCATTTCTCTATGGTTATGCAAACCTAATCAAAAAGGCTTTAAACTGAAAGTGAAGTGGGAAAAGGGGAGGGAAAGGAAATTACCTGTGTACACCTATCAAACTAACACGCCTCAGAGAGTAGCTGTAATGTAAGGAGAGCTGCAGAGAAATTCACAGGAAACAAAATCCAAGAGAGGAACCAACAATGAAAACAAACAGCTCAGATTTCCCTGCGCAGAAGAACAAAGTACAGGTAACAGGCAAAGTGAACCGGAGCTTCGAAAGGAAGGAGGCAAAAGCGACCTTGTAGCTATCAGTCAGATTTGGTGGAATGAGATTGTGACTGAAAGACTGGAGAAGGATATGCCTCATTCAAAAGGGATAGGATTAGGAAAGATGGAGAGTGTCACAGAGGAGCATTGTATGTAAAAATATTCATTCATTCGTTGCTTCATAGGAATCCACTGAAAGCACCACTCTGGACACCATCTGGACGAACAGCAATAGAAGCAGGAACATGAGATTATACTACAGGTCACTGAGGAAGAGGAAACAGATGAATTTGGGAAACTGATCTCAGGGCTGGTCCAGAGGCATAAATACCTGGACTTCTGTCAAAAGCAGAGAGAGTAATCATTAAAAAAAAACTTCTTAATTGAAGAGGTGGAGGAAATAACAAAAGGGAAATTCGCTTCTGGATCTGATTCTCATCAACCAAGGATGAGGAAGAAACTAGCATGGAAATGGAGAGACCACTCCTTTTAGAATTTGTGTCAGAGAAGAGGAAACCCATGCTTAATCTATCATGCAAACCTAGATTTTTGTTAGAGTCAAGAGGAAAGGTAGGACCCCTGATCTAAAATTCTTTAGAAGCCCATGGAATAAGAGAATGTGAAAGACAGAAGAGATTTCAGTGAATAACTTCAAACAGAAATTCCCATTACAACATACCTAACAAGCGGTCATGCGTCATTTGCCCAGACACCAAACTCCCCCCCCCCCCCCCCCCCCCC
>NW_027185791.1:19937406-20238498 GCF_028583685.1 Petaurus breviceps papuanus | reverse complement strand
ATGTGGGTGCTCCACGGCCTCTTGAAACATCCCCTTCCTCTTTGGGACAACTCTGAAGCTGTTAGAAAATTCTTCCTGACATCAGGGCTGTATTTGTTTCTGCAAATTCCACCTGTGCTCCTGGTTTTGGTCTTTGAGGGGAAAAAAAACCCCTTTGTAGTCCACCATTTACAGCTCTCCAAATACTCAAACAGTGGTATCATGTTCTACCTTAGTCTTATCTTCTCCAAACTAAACATCCAACATTTCCTGACCTATTTATCTAACCTATAGACCTTGGGTGCTGCCATTTATCCAGGTGCTAGGTTTTCTGGGAATTCCCATAGGCTTACAGCTGAATTTTCTTTTATATATTGTCTCCCCCAGCTAGAACATGAGGTTCTTGAGAATGGCCTTAAATTTTGTCTATTAGTCTCCCTAGTGCTTAGCACTGAGCTTGGCAGATAAAAAACATCTAACTTGTATTTTTTCGTTCACAAATGCCACTCCCTTTATCAAAAAAATGTTCATTGTCCTTCCCTCTCCTGGTTGGTCAGCCAATCCTTATATGATATGAAGTCAGTAAATCAAAAAGCTTTTGTGAAACATCTATTATGTGCCAGGCACTCAGCTAGGCAGGAGGAATTCATAAAGACAAAAATGAAACAGCCCCTGTCCTTACAGAATTTACCTTCTATCACAGAAGACAACACATTCATATAAAAGTACAATGAATGTAAACAGGTATGATCCCTTTCTCCCATCCCCTGCTCCCCCATGATTTGTGGGATCTTGGGCTACTTTCAGTAAAGCCATGAGTGTTTTGGTTCAGCGCTGAAGTACTCAGCTCTTCCAGATGAAATAGAAAATCCAGAGTGGTCCCTTGGCCCTTCCCCTCCTCCCTCTATCCCCATGAAAATGTAGTAATTACAGTCATTTTAAAGGAAGAGGAAAACCTCTCTTCAATGTAGGTTTGTCTCTTGGATCCTGGACCTCATCTCTACTGCATATTGAGGACCTTTCTACTCCCCTTTTTGGGACACCTTAGATTCAAGAGAAGCCACAACTTCCAAGTGATTCTACTGAGGGCTCAGAGTTAGGGGTATAAAGAGCCAAAAAGTTCGAGACAAAGACCTTGACACTTCTCTTTAGAGGCCAGGATCCCCTAGAATTGAACCAGGTCAGTATAAGTAGGTCTAAAAGCTCAGGACCCCTTTTATTAGAAATGGTTAAGGACCCCAGCCTCCCTGGGGTACAGCAATGGTTCTATGTCACTATGTGAGTATATACAAAATCAATACAACATGATGGGGGGGATGTAACAACAATGTTACTTGCAGCTGCTGTGGGGGTGTAAGACCAATAACACCAGCACACAGGAGGGCTGCTAGCACAGGTTCTGTGATCTGCTTTTCTAAAGGAAAGCAGCTCAAAAGGGATCAATAATCTTACTTTAATCAAACACATATATCATTTACATAGTTCAGGGGGAAAAGTCAGCACCCTGAAATTCAGAGAAAATACCAACAGAAATTACAATAGCATAAAGACCAACAGACAGGGTTTCTAACCATCTGACCATTACATACATACATAGCTACCAGAGAGAGAAGGGCCAACCTCTGGGTTTTCAAAGCCAGGGGGCTCCTTAATGGCTACCCTGAGTCTCATCTGACAACATCACTCAAACACACTTCCCATGAGTAAGCCCCAAAGCAAAAATGCTGGCCTCGGAGTACATAGACACCTCTTCAGGGTCAGAGGGCAGGCATCACAACTCTCATGACCCACTGCCTAATTACAAAGTAACAAAAGGTGTGGACCTTCCTGGAAAACAAACCTCCCCTAATCAAGCTTCTCTTGTTGGGCTCCATGTGAGGTCTCTTAATGGATGGGAAAGATCTTCATCTCCAATTTACATTACAGGGGACACTAAACCTGAAGGCCTTTCACAATTGTGGATGCTCTCCAATTTACAGCAGTGAATACAGTATTCCAGGTGAGGTCTGATCAGGGCAGAGAAGGGAGGGACTCCTTATTTCTGCAAGTTATTCCTCTCAATGCCATCCAAGATCAAATTAACTGACTTGACTTAACCTAAAAGACAGTGCTGACTCACTTTGAGCTTTTACAGCCCACTAGAACCTCCAGATCTTTTCCAGACTTCTAAATATGCCTCCCCATATTTTGTGAAGTTGATTTTTATGCCTAACTATAAGACTTTACATTTATCTTTTTAATTCGACCTTATTAGGTGCAGTCTCATGTACCTTTTAAGATCCCAGTTGTCATTCAGAATCACAGAATTGAGGAGTTGGAAGAAACCTTAGGTGGCAACCAGTCCATATACCCCAAAGGAATCACTGCTGCACTCTCCAAAGTGGTAACAGAATCTCTGCTTGGTGTTGAGGAACACTGAGATGGGGAACCCACCACCTCTCCAGTGTGTGTGCAACCCTTCCCACCCAGAGTCATCTGAGAACTTTATGAGTATGCCATCTAAATACCATTTTCTAAGGCTGACAAAAATTTTAAAGAAAGGACAAAGTACTCTCAGGGACACTCCAATGAAGACTTCCATCCACACTGGCATCAATACGTTAAAGACTACTCTTTGAATCTGTTTGTTGTCGGTAAGTCACATATGATTCTTTCTGAGTGCTTTTTGGGTTTTCTTGGAAGAAATACTGCAATGGTTTTCCATGTCATTTTCCAGTTCATTTTACTGATGAGAAAACTGAGGCAAATAGAGTTAAGTGACTTGCCCAAGGTCACACAGGTCTTCCTGACTCCAGGCCAGCCACTTTATCTATTGTGCCACCTAGCTGTCCTTTTCTATCTGTACATCCATCCAATTCTATAGCCATCTAGTCAATGCTGGATCCAGCTCCTATCAGCTTGTAAGAGCCCATTGTTAAATGTTCAGAATGAGCATTTACACCTTGAAAATCAGGACATGCTACAAATCTGGGCTTAGTTTGTTATTTTATTATCTAGAATAGTGATGGAGAAAATGCTAATAATAATGTCTGGAAAACGTAATGTGTGTCATGTTTTACCCTTCAGAGAGCTAGCTGGTAAGCCATTTACTAGCAAACTCATACATCTAGGCCATATCTCTCCATCATTTCGGCAAGAATACCTTATCAAAAGCCCTGCTAGAATATAGTATGAGATAATGTCTAGAAAGCACTTAGTTTCGTGTCTGGCACATATTAGGCCCTTAATAATTCCCTTGAACACTGTACCTAAATTATTTCCCCAATATACCAGCTTAGACAGTTTCTGACATCTGCCCTGTAAAATAAATCAGTAAACATTAAAAAAAAAAAGAGAGAGAAATGGAATAAGATTAGTTTGGGATGATCTATTTTTTTTTTTAAGCAATCAGGGTTAAGTAACTTGATCAAGGTTATACGGCCAGTTATTTCTGGGTGTGGTGCTAAGTATCTGAGCCCAGATTTGATCCCCAGGTCATCCCGACACTGGAGCCGGTGCTCAGACTCGCTGAGCAATCTGGCCGCCCCAGGGATGACCTATTCTTGACAAGGCCGCTAGGTGGCATAGCCGCCAGGCCTGCAGTCAGGAAGACCAAGTTCAACTATGACCTCAGACACTAACTGTGTGACTCTGGGCAAGTCACTTAACCTATTTGTCTCAGTTTCCTTATTTGTAAAATGAGCTGGAGAAGGAAATGGCAAACCACACCAGCATCTCTGCCAAGAAAACCCCAAATGGGGTCACAGAGGTTCAGACATGACTGAAATGACCAAACAACAAATTCCTGACAAAGTCATGTTGCCCTTTGTAATCACAACTTCTCATTCTAGCTCTTTGCCAACCAGCTGTTTTGATGATTCAGTCTAGAATTTTCCAAGGATTTAGGTCAACATCACTAGCTGAGCGTTGTCAGACTTCTCTTTTTTATCAGGACAGTTTTTTTTTTTCCAGTCTTATGGTTTCTCTCTTTATTTCCATGATCTTTCAAATATTAACAATGGCTTAGTAACCATATCTGCCCATTTTCATCCAGTCCAGGTGGCTTCTTATCTTCTTATTGATCCCCAGTATCACTTCCCTGTTAACCATTTTTGTTTTGTTGTGCCCAGAACAAAGGTCATTCTTCTTGGTGGAGAAAACAGAAGCAAAACAAAAATTAAGCAATTATGCCTTCTGCTGTCAGTTTATTGTTCCATCCACTGCAGCCAGAAGACCTTTCCTTATCCCTTCAATTCTCACTTTTTGGAGGGGGGAGAAGAGGTTCCTTAGCTTCTCTTGCCTGCCTTGGCTCATTCTGAGGCTTAGCACCCAACACTTTTTCAGAACAGGGCCATGATTCATTCACTATTACTGGGCCTTACTTCCATCTTCTATGTACTTCTCTATTAAATTTGATTATTCGATTCCCCATGCATTCACATTCATCTCTTTAAACAAATACCATTTTCTCTCCTAATTGGAATTATTTCCCTTTGTATCATCAGTTTCATTCATTCTACCATCCCTTATGCTCTGACTTCCTATGTAGAAGTTCAGTGTGTGGAATCTAACCCATTCTTCTTCTGAAACCTGAAATCTAGGATGCAAGATTTCCCATCATTTCTACCCCTAACCACAGTTCCTCCCTGTTGGTGAGAATGAGATCCAGAGAAGAATTTTCCCTTGTTGATTTCTTCATGTTTTGAAGGATAAAATTATCATTAAGGCAAGTAAAAGAGTTATTAGCTATTCTGATTTTGGCAGACAACTCCAGCAGATGTCTGGATAATTAAATCCCCCATCACTCCTATATCATGCTTCAATGCCAGACTTGTGATCTGTTTCCTAAACTAATTTCCTTTTTCAATCAACCAACCAGCTTTTATTAAGTATCTGCTCTGTGCTAGGCACTGTACTAAGTGACAGGTGGTCTGTAGTATACTTCAGTGACAAAACTGCTTGTTTCTATCTCCATTAACCTTTACCCATATGCTTGACTATGCATCTCTCCTATGGTTGCTGAAGGTTCTCACATGAAGTATCTTTTTAATATACAATGCAACACCACCGACCCTGCTCCAAAAGTCTCAACAACAGTTACGGGGTCAGATTTTTCTTTAACTAGGAACTGCAGTTTCTCTTGTTGCTTTGGGAGTAAACTTGAGCATTTCCATAGATATATAGAAATTCAGGGTAAATTAAATTTTGTTTAAAAGAAATTTTACTACTGTTTCCTTTTCTAGGTTTTGCTTGCAAGAATTTCTGAGTGATTTAACTTCCGTTCTTCATTATAATTCCTTTCTATGGTATCTAGCTCAGGGGTTCACAGAGACAGCCTTACCCTCTGCCCACCCCCATCTTTTCAAATTTGTTGATCAGAACTATGATACCTGTCAAACCTACTCCTACCAGCCTTTGTTAGTTAGGTTTGCTTCGTCTCTGGCCAGGAATCTGTCACTCCTCCCTCCGTTCTAAATTCTGGTACAGAAGCCAACATCCTATCTTGGGCACCACCTTCTTGGCCAGCTGTTCACTCCCCAAACTAATCTCAGACAATCTATGTTCCGGCCACACTGACCTGCTAGACATTTCCTCTCTGTGACATTCTCTCCTCCATCTTTATGCCTTGGGGCTAACAGTTCAAAGGCAGTCCTTGCCCCTTTACTCCTTCCTCCCTTAAGTCTCAACTGGAAAAACAAAACATTTTTTTTTTCAAAATCTGAACTGACAACCAACTTAAGTATACTGCATGTATTGGTAAGTATACTAGTTCATTCTTGTACTTTTGTCTTACTCTGCTTTCAAATAGTTTTATACTTTCTTACATTGTTTTTATGTGTATTTATCAAAGAGATCAGGGGAGATCCGCCTAGGACAGGAGTTGACTCTGTTGTTCAGTGTGTGTCGCCGTCGCCACCGCTTGACGATGCAGATCTTTGTGAAGACCTTGACTGGTAAGACCATCACCCTTGAAGTTGAACCCAGTGATACCATTGAGAATGTCAAGGCAAAGATCCAGGACAAAGAAGGCATCCCCCCAGACCAGCAGAGGGTGATCTTTGCCGGAAAGCAGCTGGAAGATGGGCACACCCTGTCTGACTACAACATCCAGAAAGAATCCACCCTGCACTTGGTCCTGTGCTCGAGGGGAGGTGTCTAAATTCCCTCAAGTTTCTTTCAAGCTTTTGAGTAATTTCACTGCACTTTTCTTTCAATAAAGTTGTTGCATTCCCCCCCAAAAAATAAATAAAAATAAAGAGATCAGGGAAATGATTACTTCTAATTATCATTAAGATTCCATGTTTTCAAATGACTAACACACATAAGGTATCACTCCCTAGTTGTTTGGACAAAGAAGCAGGATGGCGCCTGTACTAAAGACAAGCACTGAAAAATTTTTTTATATTTTTTTGCACAAATTTAGGAGAATGATAAAAATCAATGTACTTCCACCTTTTTACACTGTGGCACCTGTAATGTCGCTGTGTAACCTCAGGCATTACTTCAATGCTAACCTTATTCTCATCCTTCGTAAAAAAAAAAAAAATTCTCAGATTAGCGATGGTTACTATCTTTACAGTGACTTAGCAGAATCTGAATGGAGTCATTAGTTGGTGGGAAAAAATGGGGTAGAAATTTACGAGTTGTTAGCTTAGTCATTTTCCCGAGTCAGGTATCTATAAAAATTCGCCACCTTACTAAGGTGTCATTCAAAAACCCAGTTCAAAGGCCAAACCCTCCATAAAGTCGTCCTACCTCATGAAAGGGATCTCTCCTAAAATTTCTCAGAGCATGCTCCCCCATTCACTCTCCCTTATCTGAGGGTGAGACCCTTGTGATCAAAATCTGTGTTGGTTCTGTCTTCGTGTCTCCATTACCTAAACGTGGCCTTCTTGTTGTAGACACGAAATGCATCATTTAACACAATGAATTAAGTATAAAATAGGGAACTTGCCATCTTTATCCTCAATAGGTCTTCTCTATGTGTCTGCAGATATTAGCTAGTTATCTTTCTACTTTCAAACCATCCACTTCCTATTCACTCCTTTCTCCCAAAACAGATTCTACCTTTTTAGTCACTTATGAAAGTCTGGGCATCCTACATACTCTTTTTAACATGGATTTATATTTTTGTATGTCATAAACCTCTTAGGCATGTGGTGAAGCCCACAGGCCCCTTCAAAGAATAATGTTTTGAATGAAGTACAAAAGATTACCAAAGAAACGAAAAGTTAGTGAAAATAAAGGTATTATTTTCCCCCCATTTAAATTCAGATACACACTGCACTCTAAATTTACCCAAGGAACCACTGCTTTAAAGCTAATTGGGTTGGTTTGAGGACTACTCTTTGGTTGTTGGACAAGATTCAGGTAGTTGGGTTGGGGGAGGCACTAATAATACTAAATTTCCCAAGTTTTTATGCTGTTTAGTTTAATTGTGTGTGTGTGTGTATTCTATCTCTCTATGTATCTGTGTCTATACACACATACATATGTATATAAAACATACGTATGCACGCAGACATACACATGTATTATGCATGTCTCAGCTTTGCTAAAATAGCGCTATATAAATGTTAGCTATTATTATCATTGGCTTGTTCTGCTGGAAATGTTTCTATACTTACAGTGCTATTTTCCACTTCATAGCAAATCATTTTATTAGAGCCCTGGATCTGAATCCCATATGTCAGGGGATACAGGTGCCCATCCCCGCTTGACCAGGAACTATCTATATGGCCATGGTCAATCCCTTCACCAATCTGGGCTTCAGTTTTCTCCTATGTAAAATTAAGAGATGGGATTGCCTTTAAGGTCCCTTTCTAGCACTCAGCAGTGGTGCTCTGAACAAACTACCTCCCATTTCTGATTTACGTGTATTTACACATAACTATTTCTCAGACCACTCCTAGGTCAGCCTCGTCACAACTGGTAAAACAAGAGAATCGAATGATTCAGGATCAGTTTGAACATTCTATGATCCTCTGGCCTGGCCTACGGTGGAAGAGCAGGCCCCTTGGGTTACTTTCTTTGACAAGTTTTAGATCTCAATCCGTAGCCCCCAGCTTGGCTTGTGCTGATCCTCAAAGTGTCTCTGCCTTCTGGTGTGTCAGCTTCAGTCACAAGCGACTTCCTTTAGAAGAGCTTGACAGCCCAGGCCTCCCCACGCTCCTCTTCTGCCTGAGTCTCCCCCATTAACCGCCTTTGCCTTCGAGGGGTCCTCATTATCGTCCTCCCAAGAACATTCTGCTCCACATCATCTCCAAGGTCATTTTAGTCAGAACCATTCGACACCTTTAATAAAGATTCCCCACTAGCCTAAGGAGCCAGTGTACATCTTCCAACTCATATTCTGTGTATTCTAAGAAAGTCCCCAATGTCACTTTTCTTTCCAGTCGACGAATCCAAATGGCGAGAACCAATAGCATCTGTTTCCTCGGAAGTCACCAGTCTCCTCAAAGGAGCCCCCGGCACAATCTGGGCAGCAGCAGTGCCAACATCCCGAGGGAGGTGTCCGGCTGCCTTCACTGCTGAGCGGGGCCGAGCAGCACCTTGTACACTCTTCTCTCTTGTTCCCAACAGCGTATCCGTCAGGCTGCAACGGTGTTTGGCGTCGTTTCTACTCCACAGTCACATCTGACGTAGAACATGAGTACGTAGTGCCTTTGTATTTGAGCACCTTGGCCCCTCTTCCACTCAGGATAGCTGATGTAAAGGAATCGAACTCAGTTCCACAATAAAAAACAAAAGTGGTTAAAAGAAAAAAAAAGATTCCAAGTCAATTGGAATTCTGCCTCAAAAACTACATTGGTTTTCTTCTTACTCCTCAAATATCCTCTCCAGTTCTAAATCTGATCCCATGAACCCCCGCCCATCTCTGCAGCCTATTTTATCAGCTTGTTTTTTTTAAAGCATTTAGATAATTATGTTTGGATATAGTTAGTTTCCTACAAAGGACATTATTCTATGCATTTAAAAACATTATTCTGAAAGGGGTGCCGAGGTTTAATCAGAATGCCAAGAGGGGTCTGTGACACAAAAAATTAGGAACGCTGCAACTAGTCAAGCTCCCTCTACCTTGCGTGAATTAGGATGACATTAATGCCCTATAGGAGAGACTCACATTCATCAAGGCGGCTTCAGGCTGAGCTGCAGACTTAGGACCAAGTACAAAGGGACGCATTTCTGGTAACTTCTAAGCCACACTATCGTCCTTATTTTGAAAGCTATTCTTGGGCTATTGCCCCCTCTAGTAATATCATAAACTTGGTGCTGCATAATTTTTAAACAAGAACAGATATAACTTTTATTGACAATAAATATTTTACAGCAAGATGTAAAATAGAATCTTTTCAGCCCAAAGGACTAGGAAGTGACAACCCACCACACACAATTTTGAAAGTCTCTTTTCCTTAAATCCTGTCTTCTATTTTGCCTCCAAGAAAATCCGTGGTATAGAAAGGCAGCCATGTATTTGTCCTCTCTGAACCCTTCCTAGAATTTAGACCTGCAAGCTTTTCTAAGTTTTTGCTATTTCCACAAAGGGAAAGTAGCAAAAGCTGTACTCCACATAACCTCTGTGAAAACATGTGAAACGAGGCATAAAACCCTAATGAATAGCAGTCTCTCTGTCCACTTGATGGCATGAATCCTTCGGTAGCCAGTGTAGGAGCTGTGCTCAGCAGGGCAGGCAGCTATCTCCTAATCCTCACTGAATCTGAAAGACTGAACTTGAAAGTTGCTGACTGGCCATAACCCAGGTAATTAAAAGCAAGTTTGGGGACTTTGGTGAAGCATGGCATGAAAGAGAAAGGGGATTAAAAAGACCCCTGTGTACAACCCTACCCAAATCACCAGCAGGACTCTGCCTTAATGGCTGGTGCAGAAAGAAAGGTTTGGCTTTGATTTCTGGAAAGGAAGCACTGGGCTGACCTGCGGTAGATGCTGATCTGGGTTCAATACATGATGGAAAAACTGCCAAAGAAACATGATGTGAAATAAAAGTGATCTTTGTGCTATACAGAGTGTGATCCCTCCCTCATTTCACATAGGAGTCAACCACAGACACAATAATGAAGGAAAAAAAGTTTATTCTATTGTCATCTTAGAAAAGATTTGTTTTATTAAAAAAAAACACACTATGAAACCTAATTTACACATTTTCTCCACCATTGTGGTACATAATTAAAGACATTTGCACATGGTAAACATATGTAGTTATATTGCAAAGCCCTTTGGAGGAAAATCTTCTTTGAGTATCATGGGCGAATTAGTTGAGACCTGATGCTTTGCCCACAAAGGGCTTCTAATGCAGAAAGGATATGCCAAGACTTCATAGTAACTGGGTAACAGGATTGAAAGTAAAGGGCCTCTGGCAAATCCGAGACTCCTAAAACAAATATCTGGTTTTCTCCTTTTGAGGTACAGCTTTCCATTTCTGCTCTGGGGCTCAAGAGAGAGCCAGACGCCGATGCAGTCACCACAAGCTGGTGATTCCTGATATGCAGCAGCATATTCAAAGCACCAATAGTCTATCCAACAGACCCAGGTCAAGTGCTGCTGGCTTATTGGCAAGAGAGGAAAAGCGTTCTTTTTGCATTAAGGTTTACAATCATGTCTTTATCTTTTCCCACAGAAACAGAGAAATAAATCCAATTTGAATCATTTTCAGATGAGAAGAAACTGTTTCCCTTTCAATACCAGTTATCTTAAATAATCCACTATGCTTTCTTTCATTTGAAAGGTCTCTTACAACACCAATAATTTACTAAAACTCAGGCAGTATTTTTGCAAAAAAACATCCTAGAGTGAGATGTTTTAGTTTTTTTTGGTAAACTATATTTTATCTGGAGAACACTTTAAACTTGTTCTATATATCTGGGAAACCCTTTTTAAAAATACCTGTAAAAAAATGAGAACAAAATTCCAAACGTGGATATCTCCCAAAAACAATTTGGGAACAATTGGTTGAAATGGCATCGGGGAAGAATACTGAACACATCTGGCCACTGGCTGGCCCACCAGATAGAAACCGTGTGCTTTCTGGACACTGTGAACTCTATCTATCCATCCCATCTGCTGAAGGAACCAGTGCTTTTCAGCAGGTTTTACCAGATGCTTGAATGTCTGCATAGAGACTGCCATGGCCGATCAGAACCGCAGGCAGAGCTCTCACAGTGAGGTCCTGTATATGAGCATATACGTGAGTTTTTGTGCGGAGTTTCTTTTTCTATATGTTCACTTGAAAGGAGCCTATGGGAGAGATAAGCAAAAAGAAATAAATGCTTCTTGTCAGCTGATTGATTTAGCAGTCACATAAGCCTTCCTTTGATGTCCAGGGTCAATGAAATCCTACCACCACCAGGATTTAGGAGTAGATATATTAAAAGAATCTCCCTGTGATCTTTCCTGCAAGGGAAACAGCAATAAAATTTATTACTCAGTCCCAACGAAGGAATTCTTGTAAAAGGTCTCAGTTAAGAGGTAGCTTTGTATTCCTCGACACTTGGCTTTGGGGAAAAAAGAAAGATTCACTGGGGGGCACAGGAAGAGAATGGTGCTAGAGCCCATAACTCTAAGTCTGGGATTGGCAATCCTACTGCTTTGCATTCAAAATACATGTTATGAGCTTGACCATCACATGGGCTACTATAGGACGAAAGAAATTACAGCCATGGTTCCTTTTGGTAGAAACGCAATAGAACACCTGTAAATGACTTTGTGGTTTTTAGAGGATGTAAGCAAGGAGACAAAGAAACCTTGTCTATATAATGCTAGAAAAATCACATTAAGTCAGCCAAATTCAAGTTTTAGGGGCTTATGTACACTTTTTTCACGTTCGTACATCTTGGTGATTCTGCAAACAATATACATAAAAGTATCTCACAGAAGCATTCAGCTGTTGTTTTTCTCCCCCTCGTTCTTTGAACCACTAGCGTTTTCCATCGAGTTGCTGCAGTAGGTGTTTGGGGCTGTCTTCACCCTGGTCAGCATCTGGGCCCTTTACAAAAGGGCTGTTGTCTTTTTTGCTCTCGGGCTCGACTCCTGTTCCTGCTGAACTGAGCCAGTGTGTAAAATCAGAACTGTTATCAGCTCAGTAGGCACCGGAGGGCGGGTCCAATCAACAGCTCAGAACAGCAGCCCCCGCTACCCGCTCTCTGGGAGCTCCGCTGGGAACCAGCCAATCACTGGAGAAGATGAGAGAGTGGAGGCTACCAACACAGAGGACATCAAATCTGACGCTGAGCAATCCTCTGAGAAGCGTGAGCACAGCCATGCGCCGTTACACAGCTCCCACTGACCTCCAAGGCCTCTCACAAGAACAGTGCTGGTCATACCCAAGGAGGCTCTGCTTCCACACAAGGCGCATCGGCCTGAGTCTCTAGGATGGACGCAAGCCCAGGTCCTGGCAGGTGATCCTTATGTTCTCTTCGGTCTGTTCCCAGTCTCTTATCCTCATCTTCCATACATGCACATGGCTTTTAATCCTGCATCTCTTAGAAGGTGGCCGCTCAATGAGTGCTGCGACTGGCGCCCGGTCAGGTTCACACTTAACGTTCCCATCTCACCTTCTCTTCAGGTGCAGAACTTAGCCACTGTGAACAAAGAGGAAATCAATGACTGTTCACCAATCAGCTAAGCTCTGCACCTTGTCAGAGAGGTCATCCTCTGAGCATTATTAAAGGCCGGAGGGCATCTTGGATGGTGGCTTCTTTCTCTCCTTTCCAAGTAAGCTCTAGCGCATGGGTATTTTTTCCGCACACCTATGGGCTTTAGCTATGGCTTCTAGAAGAGCAGCCAAGGTCATGGTTGCGTGGTAATCCCTGGCAATGTGATTTTAATCTTAAGTCACAAATCAGCATGCCAGGAACCCAAGCAGCCAGAGCACTCAAGAAACCGCTGTGTCCTCAGGAGTTCACACTTGTACAACAAAGTGTTCGCACTGTCTCATCTTAAGTGCTTGTTAATTTACCAAACAGGTGAGTGGTTTGGGTTGGGTTTTTTGTTTTGCCGGTGGTTAGTCCATGTTCTACAAGGATCTTGCATTGAATTAAAAGAAAAAAGTCAGTTATAAATGCATTATTATGGCTGTGCAACACAAAACAGAGGGCACCGAGAGGGCTGTCACAACCAAACAAATTGACAGGCTTTTAGCGCTTGAAGTATGGTTAGTTTCTCAGACAAACACTTCCAAGGAGGTTGAGTAGTCAGTCCATGTAGCCCTCTTCTAGGTCAGGAAGAAAATTTTTATTATTGGAAACCGAGACAGGTCAGCCCGAGAGAAGGAACACATTTCACCTGAATCCACCCTCCACCAAGTCCCTAATATTATTAGCAATCAACCCCTAATATGACTTCTCATTAAGAAAAAAAATGGGGGAGGGCAGCTAGGTGGCACAGTGAATTGAGCACCAGTCCTGGATTCAGGAGGACCTGAGTTCAAATGTGGCCTCAGCCACCACACACTTACTAGCCGTGTGACCTTGGGCAAATCACTTAACCCCAATTGCCCTGCCTTCCCCCTTCCAAAAGGAAAAAAAAGAAAAAAATGGGCACAGAGGACCCCGGAATTTACTCTGCATCAAGCTGTGGTCAAGAGGCAGGGAAAGCAAGAGAGTGGGAATAAAACAAAGATTATGAAGGAGGAAGGAGCAGATCTGCAAAGGGGAATGCTCCCAGTTATGTCCATAGAACCAAACTCCTTAACAATCTAAGGAGTCAGCACAGTAAGATACGTGTCCGAAAAGCCTGGTCGAGAAACAGAGCAACAGAACGGGTTCCATGTTCAAAGAACTTGAAGAAATATTAATTCTCTGTGCAGTTAAAAAGGGGCAATCTGATTAACACTGATTACTAAAGGAAAAACAAAGGGCTTATGCAATTGAGACTTTCTCAACTGCTTCATATATCAAAGTGCTAGATTCTAAGTTACCATCCCTACTACACCGAGCAAAATGAAGTCATGATTATTACCTATTACCAATGAGCCCGTTTCCATGCTAAAAGGACAATCATTCAGAATTAACTTATATTCTTGGCCTCTCTCACATAAATAAGCTGTTAAAACAATCCCCAGAAAGCTCAACAACCTGAGCGTGCCTGAAAGAGGAAGCAACTGGGAAGGTTTGGGGTTGTTTTCTTAAAAACAAGCCATAACAGACATGTGCTAAACTTAAGAAGGCTGAATTTTGATCCCACGAATTGGAGTTAAAAAAATAAAACAAAAAACCACACACACACACAAATTCCCTCCACAACCCAACAAGATGAGCAGACTGTCAAGATGTGTTATATCATTAAGCAAAAATGTCAAGTATGTTGGGCTGGGAAGGACTCTCATACCAAGCCTGATCAGTTATGTGCTGAGCATGCTGGTGCAAAGGTGCTTTCACAACTTAAAAGGTGAAAACATTTTCATGTAAAAAATCCCAAGATTCCAGGGTGCAGGAAGTAATGCACGTCTATGTGAGAAAAAAAAAATCTTAATTATATGTGGTAGTTTTTTGTATTTAGGTTCTCATTCCTCCTCCACAGCATGACTCCTATGCTTTTCTCTGGTCATTTAGCTCTAAATATAGCCGGAAGCAAGCTTTAAATATAAAAGCCGCCTCCCAGGAAAACCCAATCCTCGAGCTTTACCCAACTACCAAAGACTGAAAGAGATGGTTAAACATCTGCTTACAGGCATCCTCGGCCACGCACACCCCGCCCTGACTCCGGAACCACCTAGCAGCTTGACCAATAAAATAAATAAAATAAAGAAAAGACCAAGGGTGTCAGTGGCTCAGGAGACAGCACCCCCCCCCCCCCCCTCCTCTTGGCTTTCTTCCAGCAAGCTGGGTGGTGGTTTTATGTTTGTACCAAACAAGGAGAGAAGGAGGGGAGATAATCACCTCTCAGAATAACATCTCTGCCACCACCGTGGCGGGTGATTTGTCCATGTGGTCCTTTGTCATCTCAAAACACTTGTGGGCAAGTTGCTGCAGTTTTGCATCCTCGCTCACCATTAATTCCCCATAGAGATACACACCCATAGCCTGTGAAGGGAAACAGCACAAGACAATTACTAAAAAACTGAGGATATTATGAAACACACACACACACACCCCGTCTATATTTATAAATACATGCATATAACACGTGTATATCTGTGTGTGGGACTAGAGGCCCAATATACAAACGACCCAAATGAAAAACCTGCAGCAATTCTAGAGATGGAAAAACACATACATGTGGAAAAAACACATTTGTCTTATGGTCCTACTAAAACCCACTGGCTTTAATGCTTTTCTTCCCTGCTCTTGTCTTCGAGAAATGATCAATTAATCTAAGTTGTCTTTCAGTCACTGGAACTTGGGGGTATAATCAGCTGTTAGGCTCCTAGTTCTAGAGGAATAGCTTTTTTTTTTTAAATAAAGAGATAGGCAGGACTTTAGAGATGATCACCATTCAATCCACTCGCCTTAGAGATAAAATGAAGGCCGGAGAGCGCCCAAAGTCACCTAAGAACTAGCAAGAACCTAACACATGCTACTTCTGAATAGAAGATATTGGGTTCTTGCTTTTCATGACTCGGATCAATGCCTCCGTTGAGAGGAACATACACGCACATACTCATGGAGTTTTTCAAAAAGACTCTCTGTTGGTCCTTTCTGATTCATAGCAGAGACCAAGACTTCAGATGTATTTCAGCCAGTTCACACACAAGCTAATTCTTGCGAGCTATAACATACGAGAGAAATGACAGATTTCCATCCAGTGCATAACGATGCTAACATGACATCATGTGGGAGCCAGTGCCAGGGAGAAGAATCAAGATGCAATTAGGAAAGATGCATTTTGGTTCCTCACAGCATGATGGCTTTCCACGTAAGCGTCCAAAACAGGGCTGCAAACACTGGCTTTTCTGTTGCAACAAACATGCTGAAAACAGTCACATTTGCATTTTTCCCAGACTTTAAGTCAATTATGATCCGGACAAGCTAAGAACCACTTTAATTTCACATGCAATCTTAGTCCAAGGCTCATTTATGCCACAGATTGCACCCTGCTGGAGCAAATTAAAAGGATCTAAAAGACAGTAGTGGGATAAAAACTTAGTAGTTATAATTTCCAAAAATTCTTTCTCTTAAAAAAAAGTTTTAAAATGTTCCTCTTTATTTGGTTAAAAAATCATTCTTCTAAATATACAACAGTTCAACTTCTTTTTCAGTGCAGATCTTACGGACAGAATCGTTTCCTTCTCCTGTTCTCCTGGTATTTCCACTGTATTTACAGCCACCTCCTTCTTACTCCAGCAGGGCACATGTGACATTGCACAATGGTCAGAAGTTGTATGGTGCTCTTTGTGAGGATAACTGGTCTTTGTTCTCTGCTTGCCCCCAAACACTCCGAATGCTATCAAAAGTCTTCTTGTTTTAGTCTCCACTTTTAAAATGGATACATTCTGTCTCACTCCTTAGTGCCTGCCATCTCATTCAAAAGCTACATTCCACTCCAGGCCCGATGCACATCAGGGAAGCAAAAGTTTACATCACTGAAAACAGCCATGTTAATCACAGCAAAACCAGAAATGGTCACTGGAAGTACGGCAGAGCCATCACCTCAAAAGGCAACGAACCCCAAAAGAACATGCACATGTTTATGTGGAGGTGAACAGAACTTTTAGATGGCGGGGACACAGACACATCTGTGAGCACACGTTCCCAGATGCCTGAGGCACGACAGACCTAATGGCCAACGGCTGCTGGTAACCACAAGGTATCTATTCTGGTGTCTTGTGCACGAAGGCCACTAAACAATATTAAGTATAATGATGCTAAAGTCACACACATGGGTGTATATCTATATATAGATACACACATATGTTAATAAGTACAGCAGACAGAGAGACAAATAAAAATCCGTGCAAAAATGCAACAGGTAGATAAACTATTTTAAGTAGTGGTCTTCATTTTGGATAGCTCTTTTGAAAGTCTCTGGGGTGACACAAAAGAGATATCAAAGTAATCCTATATCCCAGTGCTATATTCTTGAGAGGAAGACCTACAAACCTGCCAAATATAACTTGCCTGATCCTCCAGAAGAAATCTCTCGACATCCTCATAGGCTTTAGTGTATTTGTGTTTTATGACAAGCTCACACCAACGATGTCGAACCTAAAAGTACAAGGGAGAGAAACTCTTAGGGAGCAAAATGCTTTTTTAGTCAAGCAGTTTCCAAGATGGAGTGTTTTTAGTACACATATTTTAAACACAAAAGAATTAAAATAAGCATTTGTTACCCAATGAGAAATGAATCAGAATCCTATAAAAAAAATTAGTTAACTAGTAAGTGAAATATCTTATGAAAAGCCTTGGGTAGGGTAGGTACAAGTTTCAGTTTACTGTCTTAAATGCTTGATGGTATTAGTCTAAAATGAAGAAAACCAAAAAGGAAAATGAGCATTTCCAAACAAACACGACTACCTTGTTTAATGTCATATGTTACTGATATTTTTTTTTCCTTCAAACCAGAAACTGATTTTAAAAAATTTTGTATCACAATTCAAGGTGGTGCAGTGCTGCTGACTGTGCATGAACAGTGTGGCAAGAGAAGGGGCTGCCTTACAAATTCCCAAGCAAGGGCACATTACAATACTGGAATTCCCCATTGTTTTATTTCTAACTAGGGAGAAAGCAAACAAAAGCATAAACATTTTGAGTAAAACAGCTCCCTTTACAATGAATAGTGTAAGGTACTTAAAAGAACTAAACTTACATCTTAAAACCTTTTTTCTTTCCCTGAAAAAAAGAGCTATTCTTCAAAATTCTGCAAGCCTAGGTTAGCCAAAAGAAAAATCTAAAATCTACCAACAACAGGAAAAGCTTAACTGCTGCAGACCCTGCCTTCTAAGGAGAAAACAAGAAAGCAGGCTTTTGAGCACTCCAGTCTGTGGCAAGCTTATTTCACTTCAACCTCATGGTTTTGCTGGTTAAACAGCTGGGCTGGGCCCTGCAGGGTCTAACTAGCCATTCTTTATATTTACATGTTTGGAGCTACTTGAATTTAAAGAGAAGGAAAAAAACCCCAAACATGTAGTGCTGTGACTTGAAGTGTCATTTCCCACTGCATCAAAGCTTCCTCAATTATAGTCAATGAGCAGGCTAACGTTTTATATTCCATTATTGGTTCAACATCAGCCCTAAAGGGAAGTAGTTAAGTACATTAAAACCCTACTTACATTCCAGCTTGCTTTTACTGCCTCTGAGAGTGGGAGGCACTTCATAATAATCAGCTTTTTGTGGTAACAGTAAAATGTAAGCAGTTCCAATATTTTTTGGCAGTCCAACCCCAAATTATATTATTATCTACTACTACCTTAGCAAGATCTGCTGTTGAAGGTAAACTTATATACAAACAATTAAGAACGAAGGAAAGGAGAATCTTTCAGAGTTTCATTTTTTTTCCAGGCCTCTCTCCATGGTCCATTTCTTAAACAAGGATGATGATAATGTGGGAAATTCTGTTGCTCTGCATTTTCAGGAAAGGGATGCCATCTTCAGTAGCTTTATTTACACTGATAGAGAAATTTCAGAAGCTCATGTGCATGGACAGTCTCATTATAATCATTTAACAAGGAAGAATGGTTTGGGGAAGCAAGGAATGTGAGTGACATCTTTGTCTTTTAACAAATGGTCTCCTTCTACAGAACTAATCGAAAACAGCTACGGCATACAAAAAGAACAAAGACTCAACTCCTAAAATAAAAGAACAATTTCCACAGGAGCAGCCTGGGTAAGAAGGTACAGCGACCACGTCTGACTGCAGGGAACCTAGAGCCTCTGTCTAACTCCATTCAACCCACACACCTTTCACCTCCTATTCAAGAATCGAGTACCATCTTGCAAAAAAAAAAAAGGTGGGGGGCCTTCTCACAAGGTGTCTATGTATCTAAATACACATATACTGCAGACACAAATCAACTAAATAGAAAAACCTTAATTAATGTTTGTTGATGGATTGATTCAGTATTGTGGCCTACAGCTATTTGAAACAGAAGAAAAGGGTATGAGTCTGAGATCTACTTGGCTTTAACTTGAAAAGAATGAGGACTTTTTGTTTGCTCTCAGTGAATTTCTTTTTATTGCCATGAAGATTCTGACCTTCATCTTCTCCCACTCCTCCTCAGGAACGGCAAGTTCTAAGGAAGACAAAATACCCAGGTGTGGCAACCTTACTGGTACCGATGCAGCAGGTCTCCAACCGTGAAGATTGTCCTTCAATTCTATTTCACTTGGGAAAAACCTCTAGGTTTCCAGAGCAAGTGTGAAATCATTTTCCCTTCTCAGACAACTAAAATGATTTCTACCTGTGGTTAATAAGTCGTCTCACTTATTATTAGGAATTCTGTGCTGTAACTGGGGAAAAGACCCCATACCCCCACCTTAGTTCCCAATGTTACGACAGGAAAGGCAAAAACAAGACCCCTCCATAGAGCTAAAAGTGTTACTATGGACAGGATGTTTAAAAATAAGCCACAAAGATGAGATGTGAACAACTGACGGCCTTTTCCTGTTTGGACACTTCGGCAAAAACCCGAATTGGTCATTGCCCACCACTCCAAATCAGTCAATGTATGACTACAGAACTTTAAAGAATGAAATTCTTGCAAATCACACCCATTTCCCCCAATTTCATTGATAAAATCTGAGATGTTTTCCTCTCTTAAAACAAACCCACTCTCCCCAACCTTCACATATTAAAGAGGAATGGTGCGTGGAGGGAAGGGCGCATGCACTTATTAAGCACCCACTGTGCCCCGAGCACTGTAACAAGGGCTTTATGAATATTACCTCATTTGAGGTAATGTTTGGCAGTGTCTTCAGCAGAGAGGGAGAGAATCTAAAAGAGATAACAGCAGAGGTGGGGGCAGCGACAGCAGCAGCCAGCCAATGAGACAGGAAAATCCTGCTCCCAAACTCCTCCTGCTATTTCTATCTCCCCATTTCCCCGTGGATCTGGGAGACTGACTCCCCTCGTCATTAATTCAGAAACACAAAACCCCTTTTAGAGCCAAGTTCAGGTAACCCGACTTCTTTTCTCAATTTACAAAGTCAGTAAAAAAGTTAAATACTGAGCTTACTTGCATGTTCATTTACCTTCTTCTCTGTCTGCTCTTGGGAAGAGGACAGGGGCTCTATGGCCTATTTCTTTAACATCTCCCAACACAGAAGATGAGCTCCCACTGCTCCTCTCAGGAATTTTTATGCTCTAAAGAGAGCTGGTGGCCCACAAAGCCACGTTCGAGACATTCCTTTACCTGAAGACAACCCACTCCCCCTCCCATTCTAAACGGTCTTCAGCAATGTTGCTTTACCCATCTCGTCTGTGGGGAGGGAGGGACCCTAAAAGCCGAGCTGAACCACAGAGAGTAATAAAGGGAAGTTTCATTCTTTGCTGCTGGCAGTGGGGCTGGCTGCATCATGGGCTTCATTCAGTGACTCCCATGATCTAGACACGGGCACACAGACCTTTGTTATGCACATGTCCAGCCTCTGACAGAAAGTTACATGGCAAGGAGCGGAAGAGAACTGATTTTTAAAAGTGAGAATTCAAGTTTGTATTCATTTGTCCACTCACTGTCAGCTATCTGCAAGGGCAATGGAAAGCGGGGACCCATTTGCAGAGCTAGTAACGAATAACTTAGACGTCTGTGATAGATGCTCCCTGGTTTGAGGGGGAAAATCCCCAACCATTTTCTCTTCCAAACACCATCCTCACAACAGTCTTCCCTCCCTAGCCTAAGTATATTAGAACTTTGTTGATTATGAAATCTGGTAAACATGTTGTTTACCAGAGTCATTAAAAAAAAAACTACTACCAAAATTTCTGAAGTTAGCTACAAAATTTATACCTGAAATGATCTAGTAAGACAGCAGGCATAAAAAGGAGGTAAGGAAAGGAAGGAAGAGTTAAGAGATGAGATGAGAGAAAAAGAACAATGGAGGGAGAATGGCAGAAATGAGAGGAAAAGGGAAAAGAAAAGGGGAAAAATGTACAAGCTAAGGATGAGTGAAGTCTCTGAAGCCCCCAGACTTCCCACTCCTCTGACTGACCCTTCCTCTCAAAGAATAAGCTACAACAACGATGATGATGATGCCTCAGTTTAGAGAATCTTTTATATGCTCTGCCCATTCACATCTACTTTCTCCTTCCATCTGCACATCCCTATGAAGTTAAGTGCAGGTATCATCTCGGTGTCAGAGAACGGAAGCCAAGCGCCTGAACGGCTCAAGGACTTACACACTTTCCTGTAGCTAATTTGTAGGAGGCGGGAGAGGGTTACTACCACCCCTCTGGATTCTTGGTAGGGTTTTCCTCACCAATACAAGAATGGCCTTACATTTAGAATAATGCAGCCTAAGATTAAGATTTTATTTGACATCAGCCTAACTATTTCCAGCGGTACTTAAAACCTATTTTGTTCTTCAGGAATGCCATGGGGCTGATTTGTTGTGTGAAGTCTGGGTTCAGGCAAAGGGCCGCACTTGAGGACCTAGAGGGCCACATGTGGCCTGGAAGCCACAGGTTGGCCAACCCAGGTATGGGGGAACTTAAGGGAGGTAGCCAAGTCGGAGAACACATCGCAACACTTCATGTGGTCACCTAAGTTACCAAATCATTGTGTGTGTGTGGTGTTTGTGGTATGCGTATATGTGTGTGTGTGTGTGTGTGTGTGCATGCATCACTTTGGATTTGTTACTTAAATTAAAAAAAACCCAGGCCTCCCATTTGCTTGTGTATTTATAAGTGTTAGTAGCACTCGCTGTTTCTGAGCCAAATCTTGGAGTAAAACACTGTAGTTCAGTCTTGAATGATGGGTGGGATCGAAGCTCTGTGTACCTACTATTCAGTCCAAGAAAAATAAGTTTGCTTTTCAAAGCTCTCTATTCATAAATTATGGGAATCCGTAATGTGTAGTCATCAGCGCACAGGGGGTATTTTTAATATATAAATTCTATTTCCATGGATGGAGATTTTTGGAGTAAGATTTTCCAGGTTGTTGGATCATTTAAGAACAAAGCCCTGGGGAACATGGGAGCGCACATCCTCTGATGGGCGGTGGCCTCTTCTTACGGCTCCAAATCCCAGAAAAAGCACTGGAAAAACAAACAAAACACAAGGAGGAACGGGATCACCATTCAACCAAAATGGGGGAAACTAGAGGGCTGGGTTTTTGGTTTTTTAAAAGAGCTGAGTCTAAACCTGCACTTCGTACATACAACACAGGAAACTAACTGGATTAGTCACTATAAATTTAAAAACTGTCTCATCTATGGGGAGAGGACATTAAAAAAACACAACACAACACAACAAAACAACAAAAAACACGGGACATGGTAAGAGTGACAACCGCAGTCAGGAAGAACTTGGTCCAAATCCTGCCTCAGATACGCTTAGTTAACTATGTGATTGGGAGGAAGTTAACGTCCTCAGCCTCAGTTTCCTCGTCTGTAAAATGCAGAGATCAATAGCGGTTATGGAATAGAGCTGTCATAAGGATCAATTACTTTGAAAGCTGTGTATCAATGGCAGCTGCTATCAGTAGTGGCATATAAAGGTTACATGATTCGGTTGAACAAAAATAGTTTCTAAAATTAAAAGAAAAGAAGTAGACTGAGAAGAAATAGTTGAAGGAACTGATAATATTTTTACACAAGACTAAGGTCAAAGGACATAAAGAAATTTACAGGGGTGGCTAGGTGGTGCAATGAATACAGCACCAGCCCTGGAGTCAGGAGGACCTGAATTCAAATCTGGCCTCAGACAATTAACACTTACTAGCCCTGTGATCTTGGGCAAGTCACTTAACCCCAACTGCCCTCCCCTCTCCCCTCCAAAAAGAAAAAAAAGAAATTTACAGAGAAGGCCACTTAAAAAGACTAAGTTAATTCAAGCAACTAAGAAATCTAAATATTATCATGTTAACATATTATGCACAAGGTACTGTGACACATGCTGGGGGATACAAGGACAAAACCCAGAACAGTCCCTGTCCTTGAGAGGCTTACATTCAACTGTGAGGCTACAACTTGTCCTCTAGTAAGTGACTAAAAAGTCAGTTCTGAGGGAGAAAATGCTGAGGGGGATGAGGGTGGGAGTGGGGGGTGAAGACTGGAGAAGGGCTCCCCAGGAGCTGGCAGGTGAACTGAGCTCTGACAGAAGATGGCGAAGGCCGAGGTGGACAAGAAGAGGCGGGTGCCACGTGCAAACACAGAGACAGCCATGGGAGAAAGATTATCACGCATGGGAAGGAGCCAGGAGCCTGACAGAGTGCCAAGGGGAGAATATCATCAAAAAAGAACAAAGAAGCAGGTAGGAGATATTGTAGAGGGTTTTCAAAGCTAGGTTGAGTGATTGTGAGTTTTATTCTGGAGTCAGAGGGGAGCCAATATCTGAGGAGGAGAGAGAGGGAAAGGGGACAAAGATCTGTGGTTTAGGATCAAAAACCAGAGTGTGCACGCAATGAGACCAGCCTGGCCACTGCACCAGCTCAAGTGACAAGCGACTGGGCCCTGAAAGACAGCAGAGGGTGAGTAACTAAGTAGGTGACTGATAACATTGTGTAGTTATTTTGAACAAGACTTGGAGACCAATTTGATGGTCAAGAAAGGACCCAGATATGGAGTAAGGACCAAGTACTTGAGCTTGCTTTCCTTCGTTTTCCTTGTGCCTTTGGAGTGTGGAGGGTTTTTTGGGGGGGGTGGAGCAAGGGGTAGATCTGTGTCTCCTGGAACTGGGATCCTGCTTGGGAGATGACCCTGAGACTTGTGTTAGTCCCAGAGGGTGGGCCCTGAGTCTTTCCAAAGGTACTTAGGAGCACCCTTGGCCAGGATGACAGCTGAGCCCACAGCTTCAGGCTACAGTGGTTACAGTCAAGAAACGAGGCAGCAACCAACAAAGCGGCTGAGGGCAGTCACCAGCCCAGCACACTGAGGACTGCAAGGCCACGGTCAGTGGACCAGCCAGGGGACATCAGGCTCCTTGCAGCATGAAGCAGGGCCTGTGCTACAGAGTTCGGCTCCGGACCACCCCGCTGTACGCTATCGGCCGGCATCGCCACCATCTGTCCAGCTTTGGGTCTGCTAACAGCCCGGCCCAGGGTGCCCTAGGCTGTGGTGGAAAGAAGGAGAGGCCAGGCCATGTGAGCAGCAGGAGTCCAGGTACCACTTGCTGAAGGAGATCTCTGCTACGAGCCCAGAACCCTCCATTTCTTGACTTGGCAGCTGTATTCTGCCATTACTGCTGATTGGGGTGGGGGGAGAGGTATCCCTCTGCTCCCTCCTTGCTGCATTTTTCAGAAGCACAAGGGAAAAAGATGGCGGGCAAGCTTGTGAGGCTCTTCCTTGATGGGGGCTCCCTTCTTGGCTGCGTCAGAATTTAGCTAGCTAAGTTTTCAGTCTGGGCTGATCTCAACCACTTGTTAGCTGCCTTTGTCCAAAGGTCGATGCCCTATTGATGCCAGCTAACCTTTACTAAATGCCTCTATGTGCCAGGCCCTGCACTAAGCACTTTACAAATACAACCCTGGGTAGTAGGCACTGTTATTATCTCCATTTTATAGCAGAGAAAACTGAGGCAGGCAGAGGTTGTGACTTGCCCAGGGTCACACAGCTAGGAAGTGTCTGAGGTTGGATCTGAATTTGGATCTCTTGACTCCAGACCCAGTGCTCGGTCCATTGTACTGCCATATGCCCCTACTACAAAGATGTAAGGGAAGCTCCAAGTCTGAAGGGAGCAGCCTTACACCTTGTTGCCTGTTATCTGCCCCTTACCGCCTATAATTCAGTTAAGTGAATGGGGCAGGGGGGGGGAGGGGGGGAGGAGAGAGGGAGCTCTTTTTTTTTTCCCAGCGATAACCCCAGCTATAATTGTTTCATCCTTTAAAAAGCCTGGGGGTTTGGTTGATAATATGTACTTTGTTCTGCATATTTACTTGAATTACTGTTTGTTGATAGTTATTAGGTTTGTAATATATTTTAATCTTAAAAAAAGCAAATCAGCATGCTTCTCATTCCTTTAATGGAACTTTTGGGATAGGGAGAACAAAAGGTGTGAAGAAGGAGAGAAAGTCCTTGTACAATGCAGCCCCCCCACCCCCAGTTAAGAACCAAACGCTATAAACATGATTGGATCACATCTATCCAGTCAGTGCTTGGTGAGCCATGTGAATGGAAGGGAATGTAAAACCCTGAATAATCCAGCCAGCTGCTTCAGGACTGTGGCTATTTCCCACAGCCACCAGGACACGCTGCCCCAAGGACTGCTCCTTCACTTCCCTCCGGCCTCCCCCAGACCTCCCCCCGCATGGTCTCCTGCATCCCATGGAAGCAGCACGTGGGCATGAGGACTAACTTTAACAGAGATTCCAAATCACTCACCTGGCCCAAGTGCTCCAAGATCACAACCCACTTAGAAAGTTTCTAATCCTACCTAACCTCAGGTTAGACCAGGTGCGGTGCATAGAGAGTCTTAGATATCAGATAAAGAGGGGCTGCCTGAATTTAGAACAGGATTTCTTATCCTCAGGTACATGAACAATATATATGTATATAAACATTAATATATGTATATATAAATGTAGATAGGTAACTCTATCTTACTATAATTGGGTTCCTTTGTAATTATATAAATTATAAATAATAAATATATATAAATTCCATATAAAATGCATATTATTTGATATATTTAAAAATAATATTCTAAGACAGGACCCAAAGGCTTTGCTGGATTGCCAAAGGGATTCATGACACCGAAAAGGTTTAGACAAAATCTAAGGAGCGAACGGTGAGTTTAACAGCATCAGGGAACACAGTATTTGCACTAACGTGCACAAAGAGTTAAGCTTCAGGCTGAACAAGGCAAGTTAAAGCACAACTTGAAGATGACATAAGCCAAAAGAGATAACACTGATGTGACTATTCAAATATGTATTTTTATATACAATGGGGAAAAGCTTCAAGACATCAAGAGAACTAAGCTGACGATTAAACCTTCCAAGGCTATACACAAGTGTTAACAGGTACGGCATGCTAGGAATGTAAGCATACTGCACAAAGAGAAGCAAGCAGAAAGCTACCTTGGCTGTTAGAGAGCTGGAAAAGACCTTCAGGAGTACCCTGTGCAGCCTGACATCAGAACAAGCAGGAAACAAGCCGAGTGCCACGGCTAGCTATTCATGGAGCCACCATCCTAAACCCCAGAGGCCCAAAGTGATGATCTGGGAGAAGGGTGCAGGGTCCACTTAGACCCACAGAATTTTAAAGCTTCAAGGGACCTTCGAAAAAGACTCTAGTCTAAGCCCTTCGTTTCATAGACAGCAAAGCTGAGGCCCAGAGAGTGACTGGCCTACGGTGCCACAAGCAGGGATTTTTGTCATTCTAAGCCACCCCTCCAACGGGATTATTAGCACATTACTAACTCAACTCGGTGCAGTCTGTTTTACTAAAAGCATTTTTATGCTTCAAAAAGGAGATTTTTAGAGGAAATGGGATTTCAAACAGCACAACAGCTGAAGCAGACAGACAGAAGGTACTCCGTTCCAGAAAGCAGCATGGTCTCAAGAACGTGGGTGGTTTCTTGCAAGGTAACTAGCCAGTGATGGCCCACAAAAAGTACACAAAGTACATGGGTGCCAGTTAGAAAGTTGGAAGGAGGAGTCACACAGCAGGAAGGAAGGACTGGAAGGCACCGTTAACATCAGGGAAGACCAGTGAGAAGCGTGATAACAGCTCTCCAGGAACCAGTTTTAGTTCCAATGATACTTCACCATTACTATGAGAAAAGGTTAGAGAGTTAAATGAAGTTGGTGGTAAACATCTTAGCACACAAGAAAAGCAGAAACTTGAGATAAAGAAGGGAATCAAATAGTAAGGGAAAAAAAAGTCTAGTGGAAACCTTGAGGCTAAGAATAACCAACCAGAAATCTCTGTAGAGGGCCATAAAGAACTAGTGCTGGAGTGGAAAGAATTAACTGATGGACTAATGCAGAGCAAAGTGATTTCTCCAACAGCAGAAGGGGAACAGGGCAGGGCCCAAGGGACGTCAGAATGCTCTTAGAAGAAGAGTTATGCCAGGATTCATGATATGGTAGTGGCCTTGGGAAAAAAAAAAGATATGGACACACACACACTCTCTCTCTCTGTATTTTAAGGGACCCAAAGATTCCCGTGCTAGGGCTATACCCTGATAAAAGTCAATGATAAAAATAAGGCCCCAAAGTGCATACACCAGAAGATTTACAGACAGCACTTATTACAAAACCAAATAACTGTAAAGACTATTGATAGCCACCAAACAGGGAATAACCAAACAAGCCACGTTACACGACTGTAGTGAAATATTACCATGCTCTAAGAAACAGTGCATGAAAAGAAGTATAGGAAGACTTACATTGACTGATGCAAAAACAGAGTACACAGAGCCCAGGCAATAAACACAGTGACAACAAAAATGTAACTGGAAAGAAAAACTAGGAAATGAATGCAGTGAAATTCTAATGGTCCTGCTTGGGCCCCAAAGAAAAAAAGTGGGAAGGCTTCCACGGGCCTTCTCCCACAGTCTGCAAGCTGCAGATCAAGAACCAATCACCCACCCTTATTTCCATTCAGTCCATCCCTACCTCTAACCCCAGCAATACCCTATCGCAGATCTGCCTATCCCTTCCACTGTGCCCTCTGGAATGCCTATTCTACAATGAATAAACTTCCTTTCGTTTTAAACTCTTTTCTTTCTTACTCCTTCCATCTTCTGCATGACACTGTTTCCCCTGCTTGCTATACATTCCTGGATATGTGAACATGCTTCTTCTTAGAACCCCTGATTTAATGGTAATGGTGGAGGAGTGAGAATACTCCCTTCTCCCCTGCTACTTCCAGCTCTCCTTTTAAACACCATCATTAAATATTATTCTCTCTTTCAAGATTCACATTACCCAAACTTGTCACCTAATCCAGAATCCGGTGGTGATTCTCTAACAGCCCCAAAGACATTCTCTTTCTTTCTTAAGGAGTTTCACATCTGGCTCTCATCTGATGACACTGGCCCCCATGTTCCTTGCACAAGACACTCCATGCCTGTGAGACATGAGCTGTACTGCATATAGGGAATGATTTGTCTCCACTTCCTAGATTATTTTAGGTATCAGCTAAAATCCCACCTTATTCAAGCAGTCCTTCTTGGTCCTCCTTAATGCCAGTGCCTTCTTTCTGAGACTGCCTCCCAATTATCCTGTATGTGTCCTGTTTGTACACATTGATTTACATGTTGTCTCACCCACTAGACTGTGAGCACTGAGAGGGCAAGCACTGCTTTCTTGGGTTTCTTTGTACTCCCAGTACTTGACACAGTACCTGGCTCATCAGAAACACTTAAACTCTGGTTGACTTGACTTTGATGCACATATTAACGCTTCCTCAGATACCTTACCTTCTCAGTTTCTCAATCTACTCTATTTCCATCACCTACACTTCCACTCTACTTCAGCTACATCTAGAGATGGGTATACTCTTGACTTTGACATCACCTACAGCTTTCCTACTTCCTTGATCAAAGAACTCCAAAATGCCTTTATCTGATCATAATCTTTTACTGGGAAAACAGGCAGTGAGGTGGATGGAGAGCTGAGGCTGGAGTTAGGAAGACTCATCTTCTTGAGTTCAAATCTGGCCTCAGACATTAGTTATGTGACCCCAGGCAAGTCACTTAACCCATTTGCCTCAGTTTCCTCATCTGTAGAATTAGCTGGAGAAGGAAAGGGTAAACCATGCCAGTATCTTTGACAAGAAAAACCTCAAATAGGGTCACGAAGAGTTGGACACAACTGAACAAAAAACTGAACAACAAAATCTTTTATCAATATATCTTTTCCTGTTTCTTAATGTTCCCTAATCTTGTTGTGTGGTCTGTGAACTTCATTCCTCCATTCCTCAAGCCTTCTCCTAGGCCACTCCCCCTGCATTAGGTATATACTCACCACTTTCCTATCTAAAACTGCTTGGTAAAACAGTTTAAGTCTATACTATCTTCTACTCATGAATCCCCTGCCCTCTTTTCCTAACACTGATCATGCCTTGCCTAACCTCAACCCTGAATTACTCTTACCATCTGTTTCCTTTGTTTCTATTCATACACGGATCTGGAGGAAACCAGAAAACCCTGCTGATTGGGTCTATTACAAATCTGAGTTATCTGATATTAACTGAGTCTTCCTCTCAGGTGAGGATCTCAACTCATCCTTTGAAACCCTCTCTTTCTTGTATCACCAAGGGCTCTTCCTCCTCACTTTAAAGCCTTTAGTTCAAGTCCCACTTCTGACTGGCTCTGGGACCCTGGGCAAGGCACTTAATCTTTTGGTACCTTTCTGGCCAGATATGTCAGACATTCCTGAGCGTGGTTAGAAGCACATTAACATGTAATTGGGAAAATACTTAAAATACAATAGATAACATTCCACTTTAAAAGTAAGCCCAATCTGGCATCCTTATAGATGGAGTAGTTGACCTTCGTTAAGTCTGACACTACTATTCTAAGCAAGTCTCTAAAACTCAGGGGCCAACTTGTATTAGTCCAGTCCTTATCTCTTATCCTTAGATTACATTTTAAAAAGTAATAGCAAAACCGCCCTGCTTGTCTATCCCTTCTGACTTTTCTTCTGCTTTAAAAAAAATATGTTTAACTTGCATAATCTATATCAAATTGCTTACTGTCTCAGAGAGGGAGGAGGTGAGGGATGGAAAGCGAAAATGTAGAACTCAAAATTTTTTAAGAAAAATGAATGTTAAAAATTGTCTTTACATGTAATGGGAAAAACAAAATATTATTTAAAAAATCACGTTCAAATGATGCTCTGTTAACTGACATTTCTCCTTTTATGTTTTTGCATCTATATTACTACCTACCAATTTCCAACGCACAAATAAAAAAACTTTCCCTTATAACAAGTAGTAGTAGTAGTAGTAGTAGTAGCAGCAGCAGCAGCAGCAGCAGTAGTAGTAGTAATAGCTAACATTGGTACAGAACTTTAAGGTTTGCAAAATGTTTACAAATATTATCTCATTTTATCCTCACACCACCACTGGAAGGCTGGTCTTATTATTATCCTGCTTTTACAGAAATAAGAACAGTCAAGGAAAACAAAGGCACACATTGGCTGTGCCTCATTCTACACCTCTGGCTCATCACCTCTATTCCAGGAGGTGAGAAGCATGGTTCTCTGGTCATTACCTTGATCAGATTTAATCTTTCAGAATAAGTCTTTCAAAATAGTTTCCTTGCTGCTGCCTTCTCCCACTCTTGACATTTGCCTTTGTGTAATATATTTATCTGTGACCATTTTGTCTCTCCCAGTGACATGCAAGGATTTCATATTTGTCTTTGTTATCTCTATAACATAAGATCTTAATAAATACTGACTGATTGATCGATCTGCCTCAGTGGAGGGAGTTCCCTACATGAGGCCAATTTTTTTTTAATGTGCAAAGTTAAACATCTGCAGAAAAGGAAGAGATATATTCTAAAATCAGCTGAATTAGAGTAGGACAAAATGACCTTTTAAATTCATACACACACGTACCGTGTTTCCCCGGTAATAAGACCTATCCCGAAAATAAGCCCTCCCCGTACTGTGTAAGATTCCTCTAAAATAAGCCCTCCCCCGAAAATAAGCCCTATTGAGATTGCTACTGCAGTGAAGGTGATCCCCTGCGCTACACGCTACATTACGGTACCCTCTGTATGCACCGCCCCCCTCCCGGGTGAAACGCACGCCGCACTCCGAGCTGCATCCAATCAGAGCTGCAGCAGTGAGCGCGTCATCCTGTTCTTTATTGAATTCATTATTGAATAAAGGTACATTTTTTTGTTCACATTTACCTGTTTATTAAAATTGCTGTCAATGTTCATTAAAATAAGCCCTCCCCTGAAAATAAGCCCTCTGGTGTTTTTCTGTCCAAAAAAAATTAATAAGACAGTGTCTTATTATCGGGGAAACACGGTATGTATTTATGTGTGTCTATATGTGTATTTTGTTAAGAATTTCCCAAGTACGTTAAAATATTTTTTAGCATTCCTTTAAAACATCTTGGGTCCCAATTCTCTGCTTCCCTCCTATTTCTTCCCCGTCCCTTGAGAAGGCGAGTGGTACGATGTGGGCTCTCCATGTGGAGTCACACAAAACACAGTTCCATATTAGCCAAGTTTCAAAAGAAGACGCACACAGGCGCTCACAAGAAAAGTGAAGGGAGTTTTAGAAAGCATGCCCTGATCTGCCCTGAGAGCTCATCATGTCCTCCTCTGCAGGTAGACAGCATTTTTCCTCGTGGGTTCTTTGGAATTCTCTTGGATCACTGTCTGGATCTGAGCAGCCGTTACTGTCTACAATGCTCTCCTGGTTCTGCTCCTGAAGAAGCCTTTTCAGGAATACACCCTGGAACCTATGTAACTAAAAATCCCTATAATAAGATTGTTACCAATAATAGCCTATTCATTCCTGTATAAGCTAACCTCCTCAAATCTTATATGATCATGATATCCTATAAAATAAATGAAATCTTCCCAGGCCAAGCTGATATCCCTTCAGGCTCATAAGGTAAACAGAGATTAGACATAATAGCATAGGCAATGTTCTCCTGAGCTATTGTAGCTCTTTCTGTAACCATCACATCATTAGTAGAGTTCAAGTAGACAATAAATTTCTAGCTCCAGGATAACAAAGACAACCTGTCCCTCATTAATGGTTTTTAAACTGCATCCGGCTGGAATTCTGGGACTCTAACGCCCTCCAGAGAAAGACATTAACACCCTAGTCCAAAGTTCCTCAAATCTATTGACACCTATTCTGCTAGAGAGCTCTGTGTAAATACTGAAATAATATACTGAATAATATTCATTCCCAATTCAAAGGGCTACATACAGCTGCCTCATTTATCATCAAAACTCTTTTCCCCCCAATGTCCAGTCAACTTCTAATTATATCAGGAGGAATGTCTCAGGTGCTAATGGTCTTTAATCCCTAATTAGAAGGTTGCTCTAATGATTTAGGGCAGTGTACAAAAACTGAGCTGAAATGGGGAGGGAAGAAGGAGGGAGAGAGGAAGAAGCCTAGAGAGGCAGCAGACAGTATCTGGGATCCTGAATCTGGGAATCAGGCGGATTTTCCTATTTCCATCTTACATGGGATGAAATTCTCATTTTGCCCAGATTTTCCAACAGCTTTGATTGGCCCTCTCTGCCCCACTCAGTTTTTTAACCTCCTCACAATACAGGCTTCATTTTGAATTATTTGCATTTTTTCACAATTTAGGAAATTACATTGCTGGTGAACTGGTAAAGTTTTCTGAAGAAAGTTGGGTACTCAGCCCAGTTGTCTGAAAATAGGATACACTTTCTTCTTCTTTTAGGACTTTGATTTTTAAATGTAACAAAGAAGAGAAAATAATATGTCAGGGGAATTGATCTGGGAAGACTATTAAACCTCATTACGAGTCTCATTTGAAATACATGTTAAGTTGAAAATTAAAGCTCATGGCTTATGGAAGTTAATAATTCTATCATCATAATGAGCAAACCTGCTTTTTAAATTTGTGTGCCCAGATAAGATTTAATTTTGCTTTAAAGTTAATTTACTGCTGTTGAAAGGGGTCTGCATTAAAGCCCTAAGTCATTTGTAAAGGAGGTACAAAGCAAACAGGATTCCTGAGTTAAGTAAGTAGAGTTCAGGGCTATAATTATGTATGGACTGTTTAGAATAACAAGCAAACAGGGTGGAAGCAGTTCTCTGATTCCTTATCTAAGAGAGTTGCAACTTTAGTAATTTGCTGAATTTCATGATCCTGTCCTTCCCTACCAGGTCTCTTCTCAAAGGGCTATAACATTTATTTTTAAAATGAAAGTGAACTGAAATTAATTTTTTGACCATTTCTGGACACTTTTTTTTAAAGCAATCAGGGTTAAGTAACTTGCTCAAGGTTACATGGCCAGTTATTTCTGGGTGTGGTGCTGAGTGTCTGAGCCCGGGATTAGATCCCCAGGTCATCCCGACTCTGGAGCAGGAGCTCTACTCGCTGAGCCACCTGGTCGCCCCGAAAATGACACTCTGGACACTTTTTAAGATAAAAGGAAACATCTTGCTTTCTTTTCGTCTTCAATGCTTTTATTAATTGTAAATTCCATCAAGTAATGCTATATCCCTAATTAAGATTCTGTGTTCTGAAGGCAAGCAGCACGGGCTTAGAATCCAGCAATCCAAATTCAGATCCTATAGGAACTAAATTTCCTGAAGTACTAGAAACTCCATTTCCTTAGAATCTCCCAAATTTAATTAAAAGGGCTTTTTAACTGAAAAGAAATGGGTGGAAAGAGAGAAGAGCTGTCTCTCTGTATCCACTAAACTAGATGCTACACAAAGGAGCTATAGTGGAATGACAGGCACACCCATTAAGTCTACAAATGACAATCTCCAATAAAGAAGCAAGTAAATACAAAACCTCAGCAGCTTGTGGGTAAGTGCACCAAGTAAAGCAAAATGAAATTAGAGAACAGATTGAAAGGAGGCAGATCTGACCCTAAAGATATCACTGAGACTCGGGGGTAGGTAGGTGGGAAATTTTGAGAAAAAAAAAATCGATGAAGTTTGGAAAACAGATCATTAGACTGGAATAGAGGCATGAACCCAACCTATCCAGACATCTGCTGCTAAAAGCAAAGCAGGCAGTAATCTCTTGACTTGATTTAAATGGCAACTTCCTCCTTCAAAAGATAAAGGGAAGGGAATTTCTATTATGGATTGGGAAGGGAAGGGAAGAGTTGCTGGAGGAAAATTATTAGAACTTTAAAGGTGTGCACTGACTACTTCATCTTAGAATTTGTGATAGAGAAATGGAAGAAAGCTTGTAGTCTGACTTGTACCCTACGTTTAGGGCAAGAAAATTTGGAAGGATTCAGCAAAAATGATATGTAGGATCTCATGGACTGAAATTCTACAGAAGAACTGTATCCAGAAGGGATGGGAAGTTATTATTATGCATAAAATTCTGAAGGTAGAGAGAGAAACAATTCTGTCGAGGAAGAAAAGGATTTTAAAAACTCAGCATGGATATACAAGGAACTCATCCACCAACTTAGATTTATATTTATTTTTTTTACCTTTTGGAGGGCAATTGGGGTTAAGTAACTTGCCCAAGGTTACACGGCTAGTTTTTTTGTGTGGGTGTTAAGTATCAGAGGCCGGAACAGAACTCAGGTCCTCCTGACTCCGGGGCCAGCACTTTACTCACTGTGCCACCTAGCCACCCCCAACTTAGATTTTTAAAAGAAGAGGGTATGCTCATTGGTTGAGCTGTCCAAAGGAAGTGTTATAGGCAGCAAAACTAGTCAGCTTCTTAGACAGTCAACAGGAGGAGTGAAATTATAAACCAAGTAATCTTTTCATGAACTCCTTTCCATATTAAAGTCTATTTCCCTCCATTTGAGGGGAAGAAAACACACTTAAAATAGCTCTTAATGTGCTGAATAGCTCAGAACCCTTAAATTTAAATGTTTTTTTTGTGCCTGGAATTTAAAATTACATGGTTATGTTGCATTTTGAAATTTAGATTATATTATTTCAGTTAAACAGCAATAACACTAAATTTATGTTGAGGGTGCTAACTAGTTAACCATTTTGCATGGATTTGTTTATCTTATGTGTGTAGATGTTATCACAAATTTAGATAGAATAAAATAACTGCGAAGAAAAAATAAAAAATGTACAGAGGCCAGAATCAAGTAGAAGTACCAGAAACAGAGAAACGAAAAAATTAAGAGAAGCAAAAATCATGATAGAATAGGTTCAGGACTGTCAAATCTCAGAATGCTCTGACAGAGGCAAGGAAAGCTCAAGGAAACAAAAAAGCATTGTTTGTTTTAAAATCATATTGGGAGAAAGGAAGAGGATCAAAGAAAGGGATAGAATCACTGCCCTTCGTGGCTGGGACAATCATAAGAAAAGATGGAAAGGAGATACAGCTCCTTAACTGTTATGTTACTTCTGTTTTTTTGTGGCAAGAAGAATGATCTTTGGGTTGGTTTTAAACTGAACATACACTTTAAAATATAAAGCTGTACAAATAAAAGAAATTCAGTTTCTTGCAGAATTTTTTTTTTCTGGGAAATGTTCGGTTGGGTTTCTGTCTAGTTAATAAAAAGAAAATGTGGGGTGGCCAGGTGGCACAGCAAGTAAGAGCACCGGCTCCAGTGTCAGGATGACCTGGGGATCCAATCCCGGGCTCAGACACTTAGCGTCTACCCAGAAACACCTAGCCGTGTAACCTTGAGCAAGTTACTTAACCCCAATTGCTTAGGGGCAGCCAGGTGGCTTAGCAAGTAAGAGCACTGGCTCCAGTGTCAGGAAGACCTGGGGATTAAATCCCGGCTCAGACACTTAGCACCACATCCAGAAATAACTGGCCGTGTAACCTTGAGCAAGTTACTTAACCCCTATTGCTTTAAAAAAAAAAAAAAGAAAATGTAAAAAAATAATAAAGTACCTTTTGGAGCAATTTCCTATGATTAAAAGTAACTGATAAACATTCTTTCTAAAAACTCAATAACGAAATCCATGGCTCCAGATATATGAGGTAGATAATCAATAGATGGTGAATTGAAATTAATTCACATAATTCATCTCCCTGATGACAGTGCTCCTATAAATGTTAAAGTTTATAATTTTAAAAATTATTTTTATAAGTTTATAATTGAAAAATTATTAGAAGTGAGTTGGTCAATAGACTTTATCTGCCATGCGTGGTGCTACATCCTTTACTAGGCAGCAAGGTATAGGGACAAGAACACTGTACCTGGACTCTTTGAACTGCATCTCCTACACTCAGCTGTCATAAACATCACCATAATTTCTTTGAGTCTTAAATATAAAAAAGTAGGTTGGTCATTATTATTTTTATTATAATAATAATATTATTATTATTTGTTGAGCAAATCTTGTTGAAATTTTTTATTTTCAAGCTATTAGACAAATTCTTGACATTCAGAGCATATATTTACCAACCTCATATGGCTTATGACAAAGTTAAACTTACTGCTAAAGCAATATGGAAACATCATCATCTGAACTGGGAGGAGGTATTGTGACAATTACACACTGATACCTGCTCCCTGTATGACTTTAGGCAATCGTTTAACCTACCTGGGCCTCGGTTTCCTCATTTGTAAAATGAAGGGGTAGGACTACACGACCTCTGAATATTTCTGCCAGCTCTACATCTTTGATCCTATGATAACGGACAAAAATTCAATTTTAAAATCTAAAGATCACTTTTGGTTTAGAACTCTGTGAGGGTCCATGTGAAAACACATGCGTGCAGTCAATGTAGTCCTGATGCTCTAAAACCTAACAATATTATGAATAAACAATGCTAAGTGGCAAATACTGATGTGACAAATGCTAAATGCAAATCTATTTAATCAGACTTCATGTGATCAGGGAAGGAAAAAGACTTTTCTGTTCTTTACTCCCTTCTAAAAGAGAGAAAGAAAAATTATCTTCCCTACCAAAATTCTTATCAAAAGAAGTCCCTCACATGATTATCTGAGCCCAAAGCATGCATTCTGAATTAATACTTTCATCCATATTATCCCTAGACAGCACAGATTAAATGCTTTTACATTTTCTGAAAAGAATGCAGGAAATTCTTTACCAAGAATACTGGTGATAGTGGTAACCAGTAGTACCAAATCAATACCAAATTTTAAGAACACTCTTGATAACATAATTCTTTGGAACATTAATTCATTGTTGGTAGAGTTGTGAGCTGATCCAACCATTCTGGAGAGCAATTTGGAACTATGCCCAAATGGCTATAAAATGTGCATACCCTTTGACCCAGGCAATAACACTTCTGGGGCTGTATCCCAAAGAGATCATAAAAATGGGAAAAGGACTGACTTTAATGAGAATGTAAATTTAAATCTCTTCCCTGCCCCTAGGCTAAAGTGCACCTGGAGCCTGGGGTGGGAGGCTTGTTTTTCAGTAGATACTTTTTGATTGGCCAGTGGGTCCAGAAGGTTGTTACATTCTCTGAGCCAGGAGAAGGCTATGTAAACCCTGATTTGAGGCTTTGTTTTGGGGCTCACTTTGAGGAGTGTTCTGTGATTTGATTAGATGAGACTCTGCGAAGCCGCTGTTGAGAGCCCCCTGGCTTTGAAAAACCCAGATGTTGATTTGGTATGGATGTAATGGTTGGACAGTTTGGAAATCTGTCTACTTGATCTGTTTCTCTGTCTTGATAATTCTGTCTGTATACTCTGAAGTTCAGGGTGCTGACCTTTTTTCCCTGAACTAGGTAAACGATATATGTTTGACTGATTAAAGTAAGCTTGTTAACCCATTTTGAATTGCTTTCCTTTAACAAAGCATATCTAAGAACCTGTGTTGGCAGCCACCCTGTGGACGCTGGGGTGCTTGCTGCTACATTGACATGTACAAAAATATTTATAGCAGCTCTTTTTGTGGTGGCCAAGAACTGGAAATCTAGGGGATTTCCATCAATTGGGGAATGGTTGAACAAATTGTGGTATATGAATGTAATGGAATACTATTGTGCTTTAAAATGATGAGCAGGTGGACTTCAGAAAAACCTTGGAAGACTTAGATGAACTGATGCTGAATGAAGTGAGCAGAACCAACAGAACATGGTACACAGTGACAGCCACACTGTTCGATGACTGACTTTGATAGACTTAGCCCTTTCTCAGCAATGCAAGGACCTAAAACAACTCCAAAAGACTCATGATGGAAAATGCCATCCATATCCAGAGAAAGAACTATGGAGTCTGAATGCAGATCAAAGTCACACTATTTGCTCTCTCTTTTTGTTATGTTTTTTCTTTCTCATGATTCCTCCCGTTGGCTCTAATTCTTCTATACAACACAACTAATATGAAAATACATTTAATAGGAAAGTATATGTAGAGCCTATATCAGACTGCATGCCATCTTGGGGAGGGGGAGAAAATTTAAAACTTATGGAAGTGAATGTTGAAAACTAAAAATAAATTAATTTTTTAAAATAACAATTCTTGATCGATAAATCACTAGCTTTTAATTATTTGGAAACAGGAGGGTATGATATTTCATCTTTCCTCATATCAGTGCCAGTCATTCTTAGGAAGGGGGGAAGCAATGAGTCATATAACTAGGTTGGGGTCACTTGAATGGATCTGGATGTTTGGATTTGGATAGGAATATCTCCATTTGAAAATGCTATCTTCTCAAAAAAAGGGACAGCACCTCCAAATTGGAATGGCTAAGATTTACATAGCACGTCAATAATTGGAGAACACTTTACATCATCTCGTTTGAGCTTCAACCACTACTCTAAGAGGTAGGTGCACATCCAGAGAAAGAACGATGGAGTCTGAATGCAGATCAAAGCAGACAGTCCTCTTTTTTGTTGTTTGAAATTTCTTGTGGTTTTCCCCTTTTGTTCTGATTCTTCTTTCACAACGTGACTAATGTGGAAATATGTTTAGAATGACTGTACATGTATGACCTGCATCAGGTTGTTTGCTGTCTGGGGGAGGGGGAAGTGAAGGGAGAAAAATATGGAACCGAAAATCTTATAAAAATGAATGCTGAAAACTATCTTCACATGCAATAAACTAAAATACTTTTATGTAATAAAAAAGGAGGTAGGTATTATAGGAATCATTATTCCTATTTTACAGATAAGGGAACAAGATTAAGTGATCTGTTCTTGGTCATGCATGCAGGTAGTGTCAGCGTCAGGATTGGAACCCAAGCTTTCCTGGTTCCAAGTTCAGCACTCTGTGCATCATCTCCTAAGCCTGGGATACAGAAGGTGGTGCTTTATTCTCAGCTCTTGCTGGGAATGGGGAGAAGGGTGGCCAAGGAGCTGGCTGGAGATACATCAGTGCTGTGAGGAGGGGGCTAAGCACATACAAAAAACCATGATTCCAATCCATGGGGAGGCGCGATGTGTCTGCTTCTCAAAGGCATCTAACGGCCCCACATCTGAGCAATCACACGCATTTTGCGACTGTTTACTGTTCGTTTACTGGGTGGTGACAAAAAGCACTTTGGCTGGCTGAGGAGCTGGAAATGACTGTTCACACAGGAGTTTCAGGTAGATGGTTTTCCCACCTGCTAATTTTTAGGTACAGAAAAATCAGTGAGAGAAGCCTCCGGAGCGCCCGACTAACCGCGTGTCATGTCCCTCAGTAAGCGGTGCCTCTGTTTCTGCTATTTCTTCTTTATGATTTTAGGTGAAGTGCTGTGTGATGGGAATGTTCAGGTGATCAGTAAGAGCCATCAAAGAGGGTCCATTGACAACCAGAATCAGCAGTGGCCAAGTTCTGAGAGGAGCCCGAACAGCAGCCAAGCTGTGTAACCCGGGCCAGGAAAGGATCAACTCATATAATGGATATGCCACACTCTGGGGTGGACCTGGAGAAAAGAACTCCCTGCACAAGAACTTGTTTTCAGTTCCACATGTTCCCTAGGGGGATATTAGCAAATGAAGTGCAATGGTCACAGTCTCCGCAGTGGAGTGCAGTGCAGTGCAAAGACCAGCAGCCTTGAGCCTTGCTTCTTGCCTGGGATGGGCTGGCTCGGGGCAAAGCTAGTGGGAAGCAGGGCAGGCTACACTAGAGGCATCTCTCTTTTTCAAAGAAAGTCATGTTCATTTTGTTGAGTGACAGTCATTCTATCACACTGCTCTATTTACCAAATGCTAAAAAGATAATAGGAATTTCTCACTGAAAACAGGAAAAGAAATGAATCCTTAATATTTTTCCCCAAGCAATGTTCATAACATACACCTAACTTCAACTGAAAGGCCAAGATCTAAATAGGGTTAATGAACCCTAAACCTCTTTGTCATACTTGGAGGTTAAGCCCTCTGCAAACTCTCAGGGGAAAAAGATGACCAAGCTAGAAATTCAATACAAAAACACCAATCAATGGACAGAGTACCAGTTGTTCTCTTTTGTTTTCTTCAATTCAGCAGGTTTCCTTGCTACATAAATGGTTCACCTAACACCCCACTTCCAGGGGCTAAAGAAGCAAAAGTTTTACAATAAAATAAAATAAAAGGTATCAAAATATGGAATACTGGGATTCAAAGATTTACTCCAATCAATGCATCACTAAGGAAAAAAAATAGTGACATTCTAACTAAGGAAATGTAGAAAGGCTTAGCTACGGCTGGTGGCTTCTGGCCCAGCTGTTCACTGTGGTGTCTTGAGAGATTATTGTGCTTAGAGTGGGGTCTCATATTTGACCAGCACGTGGGTAAAGCCAGTTGGACCAGGAAAAAGCAGATCTCTGCAGTTCAGAACCTGGTGGAATAAAATGCAGAACCAGCAGCTCATCACAGCTTTGAGAATGTGCTTTTAGGGCCTATGTCAAGAAATGTTTTCCTTCGTAACGATATTTGAATGGTCGGTTCCCACCAACACAAACGTCAGTCAAGTCTCAAGCAGCAGTTATTAGAAAAAGTTGCTCCAGGCTGCTAAAGAGTTTTCTTCATAATGTATGATTCTATGTTCTCCCTGACACGCTCACAACTGTGCAAATACATCTCATATATGTATATATGGGAGAGATATATAGAAATATGTATATGTGTATACACACACATATACACTGATGGCAGGGCTTTATAAATGCTTTTACAAAACCAAGACCAACGTTTTAATAGCAATATATTTTTCTTCCCTTTACTGCCCTCAGGTAGCAAGTAGCACAGACACTGAAGTGGAAGAAAAATACTTTTGCCCAGAAAATAATCTGGGATCTACAAACCACCTCAAACTTCCATGTGCCAGACCACAAAAGTAGAAATGAGTGCCAATGAGCTGGGGCTCTTTTGTATGGTCTGAGCAAATAACTGGCCTATTTTTAGTTCCCATTCTTAGTGGTATTTTTCAGTCCTTTAACATAACCCCCTAAATCCCAGGGTGCCATGACACGACAAAAGAATATTTAAAACAAAGGCCTAAAAGGCTACAACACAACTTTGGAACAAATGGATACGCAGAAGACATGAAGCCATTTTTATTGACCAAAGTGAGTTCTGTCTTTCAAATTCAGCTACATAAGATTGTCTTTGGTTTGCGTCTTCTAAGACAGACCCTGACAGTTGTTAACCACAAAAAGGAACATATTTTTAGAAGTTCGATTGGGGGAAAGAAGGGAATCAAAGAAAGATGGCACCATTACTGGGGATGGAGAAGATGAGGAGAACCAGTGACTGAGAGCAGAACTGGGCTTGACTCTTTTTGCTTCTCTCTTCTGTGACAATAAATACAAACTCTGTACCTGAAAGGATGTAACAAGAATGACAAAAGAGAGCTGAGAACCAAGACAAGTAGGGAAAAAAAACAAGAAAAAACCTAGCTGTCCTTTATGGATTCAAGTCATCAGGCCCTGATAACTACAGCCCAGCCATGGACAGATGCCACTTACTGAGCCAAGAGCCTGGACAACGGGGGAGATTCCACAGTGCTGGAGAAGTACTTTATTATGATTTTCCAAAAAAGGGAAGAAAAAACATCTCTTTATCAGATCTTTATATAGCAATGGGCCTCGCTGCAATTCCGTGAATAATTTTAGAATGTATCATTAAAGAGATGGTTAGCTAAGAAATAGAAAGGGAAGCAGTGACCACCAAGAGCCAGCCATGGTTTTCTCAAGAAAAGGTCATGTCATTTCCTTTTTTGGACAGGGTCACTAGGATGGCAAATCAGGGAAATCTTTAGATATACTTAGTCTAGATGTTAGCGAAGCATGTGATGATCTTTCACGCTCATCTCGTGGACAAGACAAAGAAGGTGATTAAGTCAGAGTTTTGAGAGGAGGTACCAGGTAAAGATGTGGGTGTTTTATCAGAATGCAAGCTCAATGCATCAACAACAGAAATAATGTGATCTTAGGTTACAGAAAGAGACGCACTGTTGAGGACTGGAGATACGACAGTACTGCTGGGCTGTGCCACAGTCGGTCAACATCCGGAATACTGATTTTGGTTAGTTCTGGGCATCAGATTTCAGGAAGGATATTGATAAACTAAAGGATGACCAGAATAGTGCAGATCTTTAATGGAGAAGATCGATTGATGTAACCAGCATGTTCGACCCAAAGAAAAGATGACTGGGAGAATATGAATCACTCATTCATTCCAAAAGCATTTATTAAGTGCTTGTTCCTTGCTATGGGCTGAGCTAGGAACCAGGGACACAGAGACTAAATAGCCAGCAGTACTAGCCCTCAAGAAGTCCCCATTTTATTCTGGGAAACAACACGAATGCAGGTAGACAGAGACAAAATAATTCCTGTGGGAAAGGACGTGCCACTGGGAGAATTAGAATAGTCCTTATATATGGGATGGTGCTTGATCCGAGTCTTGAAAGAAGACGGGGATCCTACCAAGGTAGAAGTGAAGAGGAAGTTCATCAGACGTGAGGAACAGCCCGCACAAAGTTACAGAGATGAGACCTGAAAGGCCATGTATGGGAAACAAGCTGCATGATCTGACAATGCACAGATGAGAAGAAGAGGAAAGGCAGCATTAGGAGCAGATGGTGAAAGGCTTTAAGTGCCCAAAAGATAGAAGCATTTGTATTTTATCTGAAGGGTAAGAACAATGAATGACTGGAGTTGCAGGGCACAGGTCTGTAGACTAGAGATCCTACTGTTTACTCCTGGTGTGACCCTGGGTGCATTACTCAACCTTGGGGGCCTTTGGTTTCCTCTTCTATAAAACAAAGGGTGTTAAACTTGATTTTAAAGTCCCTTCCAGCTGTAAATCCACGATCCCCATGATCCTGAGTCTCTGGGCTTCTCAATTAGGGGAAAGAAAGGGCCAGTGCTTCAGGCATATCAGTTTTGGACTAAGGGAGAAACTGGGGGCAGGGTGACCCATTAGGAGCTGACTGCAAATACCTGGAGACTCACCAAGTGGAAATGGAATTAGATGCTTCTGCTTGGTCCCCAAGGGCAGAGCCAGGAACAATGGCTGAAAGAGGCAAGAGCGTCTGATTTAAGCCTGATGGAGTAGAAAGGCTAAGTAAGGGCTGCCCCTTCTCTACAGATTCCCAAGCAAAGCTGGATGGCCACATGTTCATCAGGTGATGGAGGGGATTCCTTGTTTGGGTGTGGGTTGTACTAAATGGATTCTCAAGTCCCTCACGACTCTGTGATTTTGTGATTGTGACCATGTTAGGCAATCTACCAAGGGGCATTAAAGACAGACCTTAAACTTGATTTGTAGTTCAGCATGCTATTTTGAAACAAATAAATGACCACTTAAAAAAGAAACAAAACTTTTCTTTTGAATATGCATCCCTTCTTTGGTACATACTTAAATGGTGAACTTTCTTATAGAAAGTAACATTCACATCAGCACAAATAAAATTCCAAGTCCTTCCCCCCAAGTAACTTTCCAAATGTTTTATTAGGTTGAAAAATGAGAGTTGGGAGGGGGGCAGCTAGGTGGCACAGTGAATAGAGCACCACCTCTGGAGTCAGGAGGACCTGAGTTCAAATCTGGCCTCAGACACTTGACACCCTTACTACCTGTGTGACCTTGGGCAAGTCACTTAACCCCAATTGCCTTGCCTTCCCCTCTCAAAAAAGAAAAAAATAAAAATGAGAGTGAGTTAGTTTCTTGAAAGTCCTGAAGTAGTAAGAAGCACTTATCAGAATGGCATTTAGAGTAACACCTTTCCCCTCCCCTAGGAAACTACATGAGGAGGGCCAGGAAGAAGCAGCATCAGTAACAGCTGACAAAATGATAACATTTCCCATAATATTTTCAGGAATTTGTGAAATATAAGCAAAAGGCTAGAAATGGGAAACAACCTATAGTATTGGAATACTCTAACACTCTGGTTCAACCTTTAGCTAGAAACCAACAGATAAACTTAAAATACTGTTTTCCCTATACAGCTAAGTTGCTTCATTTCCTTTGTTTGTCTTTTAACTGCTTTTTAATACCTCCACCAGAGGGCAGGAAAGGGTCAAGGAAAGGAGATGGATATACAACTAAAGCTATCTTGCTATCTTGACCTTTGGGGTATGGAAGGCCAATGCTACAGTCATGCATGATGCCTGTGTCCAGGGGAGGAAACAGTCTATATACTTTGGTAAACCCTAGGCTCAGGTTCAGGGCAAAGTGAGTCTGTTAAGAATAATTTATTTTTTTTCCCCACAGTAAAGACTATGAATTTGAGGAGACAGGGGAAGACAGAGATAGATGCCACTGGCTACGTTTTTGTTTAAGCTCATGTTTATATGGCATGTTGAGGTAAGCAAAGTATTTTCCTCACATCTGTCAAGTGGGTAGCATGAGTACTGTTATCCCCATTTTACAGATGAGGAAACAAGAATTTCGTCAGGATCCAAACCCAAGGCCTGACTCCAAGTTTGGGGTTTTGTCCATCATCTCAAAGTACCAACAAAGGAACTGATAAGGAAATTCTTGGTCGGTGGTAGAGGGGGTGGGGAGAAGTGGAAAGGCACACGACCTGTGTCATCCCACCAGAAATGTGAGATTATATATCCCTGCGCACTTCTTTTGGAGAACAACATCTTCAATCTCTCTTCTGGAGTGGAAGGTCTTTTATGACAAACAAAACAAACCAGAAAAGAAATAGCGATCCTATAAAAAAAGCTCTGCAAGTATTCATTAAATGCTGCACAACATAACAAAGGCAGGAGGGAAAAGACACCAATATTGGAGAGGAAAGAGCATGGCACTTAAGGGTCAGAACACCAAGAATGGAATCTGCCACTGGAGCCTGGATTTAACCTTACTCTCAATGTCTTCATCTATAAAATGAGAACTCTTGTACAACATGCTTTTTAAACTTTAAATATATAACCCACAAACAAAAATGTGAGCTATTCTTATTAGCAGGGAAGACTTCCTTCCTCCCAAATAAGTCAAGACACATATTTTTAAAAGGAAGACATTCCTGAGGAAAATAAATGAGATTAGAGTAATCTCTTCCTTCCCCTCTCCAATCTACTCTTTTCTGCTCCAAAGTTCTGAAAAAAATCATAATATACCAAAAAAGTGAGAGAGAGAGAGAGAGAGGTGTGGTTTTCCCATCTTGAACTTACTATATATAGCATTAAGTATGATATTTACTGGAGGCAAACTAAGAGTCACATTTATAAAGATATTTCCCTGACCAGTTGAGAGAGATGTCTGTGAGGGGCAGCATGGAGTAGTAGATAGAGAGCTGACCCTGAAGCCAGGAGAACCTGTGTTCAAGTCTCACCTCTGGCACATACTGGTTATAGGGTCCTGGGCAAGCCACCTAAATTCTCAGGTTTGTAGCCAACTCTGTAAGCTGATAAATCGCAAAGAAGTTGTCAACCTGTACTGGAAGAGGAAGTCTCCACACCTGGCAGTCCCCTACACCAATGGAATCTAGTCTATTCCTATCGCTGTCTAGCCATCTGCAGTGAGCTCACCTGAAGCACACCAGTGCTCTGCCATCTCGACTCTGATTTTCACTAGTCACGAAGACTGAACAAACAAGACTCTTTGTACCTAGGCAGGACTTAGGGAGATACTTGCCACAAGCTGGCAGGAGGATGAGTATGTGCAGTGCCCCACGTGGAGGGAGCACAGGGCACCAGCCTCTTCCAAGAGTGATCATATTGCTGAGCTGGCATATCTTAGTGTTTCCCCCCAAAGAAATAGCTAACTGCTTCTTCTTTTCAAAGGCTGGTCTGCACAGTTTTGACCCTTCCCAAATAAAATTTGGCAACACACTGTCTAGGGAACTTTGTTCCTCCAAGGGGTAAATGCTGGGTGACAACTTGCTAAGTCTATTGAATAATAAAGTGTAATAATGTGTTTCCACTGTCTTGAGGGAAACAGGGAACAAAAAGTTGTTCTTTAGTTCCAGTAGTTGAACTATCCGTATATTTGTTGCTACTTTGTGGTTTATTAAAAACTGCTGGCGCAGAACAGACTCCAGCCTCAACTTTACCTATTTTTAGGACTCTGTTGAACAATTTTCATGAGGGCAAATACTTCTCTGTGGATAATCCAAGGTGCCACCACTTCATGGCCTGGTTTCATGGACTAAACCATATGCAATTGAACCACTCTTGGAAACTGGTCATGACAGTATCTAGATTCTGTATAAAGTGTTAAATGGTGAAAAGCTTCCTATTTACTTGAAGTTCAGTACAGTGCTTAAAAAATAGAAAAGCCTAGGTTTCCTTACCCAGCTCAGGCTAGAGTGCAATGACCATTCATGGGCCTGATCCCATTGCTGACTGGCTTTATAGAAGCCTTGACTTGCTTAATCGCTGACCTGGGCTAGTATGTCCCTGCTTGGGTTAGGCAACATGGTGCCAAGGATTACTATACTGGTTCAGGACTTGGTGTGGGCACCGGATGGGTTTTAGTGCCATGGTGTTCCTGAGCTCAAGCCATCCATCAGCCTCTGCTTCCTTGGTAGCAGGTTCAGGATAGATATGCACTACCATATCGAGAGGGGGGGGGAGAAGGAGGGAGGAAGAGAGAGAGAGAGAGAGAGAGAGGAGGGGGAGGAAGGGAGAGAGGGAGAGAGAAAGGGGGGGGAGTATAGAGGAGGGAGAGAATGACATTGCCCCTTTAACATTAATAAATCTTTATAGTACTGATTTGACTGGCAGAAAGAAGTACACTTAATTATTATCACTTTTTTTCTTTTTAGTTTTTCCTAAGGAAAACTCTAATGGGGATCATATTTTGCTTATTTTGTAGGAAGAAGACTACCAAAAAGTAATTGGGGATTCAAGGTGGGGAGGGAAAGAAATGGAAGATTGAGACTCAGCAAAATGTGGGAATCCATGACATAAATCTGCTTCAGTGTATGTTTTGCATCTCCAAGTCCCTCATAATTAGAAAGAAATCCTAAACCTAAAGGAATGGGCCGAGGATTATTTGACTCCTTCTATGTTCAGGGCAGTTCTGAAGTTCAAAATACAATTAGTGATTAAAAGGACAACAAAGGATATAAATGCTTATAAATAGTATTACAACTTGTTTGTAAAAAAACAAAACTTGTCACTCAGACCATAATCCAAGTCACAGCCTAAATTAAATTTGGAAAAAGCTAATATAAAATACCCCTTGCCTTGAGACACCATGCATATGGCCTTTGGTTTTTGATTGGTTTGGAATTTCCCTTCCAATAAACCATGCGCCAGAGAAGTCCCTATTGACACAAAAAGGTCGGGGATGCAGTTTTTATGGACTCTTGGGCCGGAGATAAGACTACAAAGGAACAAACTGATGCACCTCAAAGTTCAGACTATTCTTTCAAAGAACCCACAAGGTTGATTTTTTGACCTTGTAAGCATGAAAAAAATCTTTACAAGAACAAAAATTAGGCCAGCACTATGGGTGAGGTTAGACATGTGTAAAACATACTCTTTAGCAGCAGAATAGCTTTTCCTTACTTGCTGATGTGTTCTCTTGGATTTACTTGCTATGACTGTAGCCTACAATCCCTTTTCCTATAAAGCTGATTACATGAAAGATTTTTGTTTTCATATCTTTCAAGGTTACATCCTTCTCTCTTTACCTTGAAAAGAGCCCCTGAAAGGCGCAGGTTTGTCTATCATAGCCACTTATAGGTGACCAACCAACTTTCTGGTTCCATGCGTACGTCTCTAACCAAGTGACAGAAACTTAATTAGCAGGGATGAGGCTGCCTGTGAACTGGCTGCCAACAGGCTCAATACAGAGGGACTGATTTATACTGTTCCACAAAAGAAGTTAGATGCAAGAACCCCAGGGGAAAAAGGTTCCATTAGTAATTGACTAGTTTAGGACTAAATAATGAGGGAAGATGTTTAAAGATTTACCTTAACATTAAAGATTTAACTTAGCACACTCCTTCAGAGGAAGTCCCTTCCTGAGAGCCTAAAGAAAATATGGATCGAAGAGACTGTGTGTGCGATTAGAGATAAAGGTTGTTTTTGTTCTGTTGTGAGACACAGTCAAACATCACTGATTATAACTAATGGGAGGAGAGGATGGCATGAATTGGCAAATATACACAAATATGATTGTTTCTATTGTAATTTTATTGTTTTCAAGTATGTAGAGTAATAAACTATATTAATAAACTATTGTTAGGATGTTGCTAATCACAAGTCCTGAGATAGTCCAATAAATGGATATCAGAATCCTAGAATTTTAGAACTGAAAGGGATACTGGAGATCAAATAATACAGCTCTCCTTCTTTCATGGATAGGAGAATGAGATTGGTTCATTTGTCTTGTAATTAGATTGTGGGGTTCCCAGCTTCTAGCCCACTGGCTCTTTCCATTAGATATGGAAGTGTAATTGGATGTTTACAGCTAGTTGCATATAAACTGTTTGTTTCTAAAGTGCTTTAAAAACATTATTCTCTTTTAATCTTGCTCAGGTATGGGTTGGACTAGCTGACTTCTGACGCTCTATAGTTCTGTGAGATAGAGTGAACAATCCCAGCTCTTTATATTTTTAACGTGCTTAGAAATCTTTCAGTCTGTTTTGAAAATTGTGAATTATTCCAAATAAATGGAATCCAAATTCATGAGATTATTATGTAGTATAAATTTATTAAATGCAAAAACTATCCCAGGAGCTATTACTAAATGACCCTAGTTCCTTCAACTCAATGATTAAGGCATGCTTAGTGAAAAAAACTTAAGTAGTTTTTTTAAATAAGTTTACACACATCTGCCCTAGTACCTTAAGACATTTATATATATTTTTTGTAACTAAGAGAAACAGACTCTGAATATGGAAATACCATATTATGAAAAAATTTGTATTACCAATGGCTAGAGCTTAGTACTTCTCTTCTCAGCCTGTGTCTATGACCAGGCAAGTCTATAATGACCACAGGAAGTGGACATGGCCAGACTGCGGCAGCGGCTGCTGGTACCAAGTGACGGGGCTTGGTTCTGGTTTCTAGCTGCTTTACTTCACTTCAAGAGAGTGATAAGATTTAAATTTCCTTATCCTGCAGTGAGGAAGATCAGTTCTCAAAGTGGGCAGCATAGTTAGGTGTCCCACAGAGGAGAACAGAAGGCATCACATAAAGGTCATATTGGGTAAGGCAGCCGAGTAATTCGATGGAGACACTTCTCTTATTTCCAAAACGTCCCTGAAACTGGGACCTCTCAACCAGAACATTCTTAGTTTTGGAGAAGGAGGAACAGTATCTGACAGTAACTGACTTTATCAACTAGTAAGCCTTTGTCTCTCTGGAAAATTTCTTTTCTGTATTACTATAACTATTTGCTTTTAATATAAAAACACTTTATTAATGTATTTTCTACACAAAACATTTCAAGATAATCCCATCACACATTCTAAGGTTGATAAATGGGTTTTACATTTACAACTCCAGATTTCAAGGAATTAATGGTAAGAGACTGATACCTCCTGATACTGGGTCAACAAGTTATCAGTGCCCACCTGGAGATACTTAGCCAGGTGTGGGAATCTTGGACTAAAAACTAAGACTATAATTAGGTCTCAGTAAGGAATGTGGCACTTAACTTCATCCAGATTCAAGGCCCAGCTAACTATTTTCACAGTTTATATGAGGAAAAGAATATTTTGGTAAAAGAGGATCTCTTGCTCCAAGGAATAGCTGTGTAATAGCTCTTAAATCTTAATTATCCCCACCTGTGGCAATTTGTTCAAAAACTCCAATACTGAGGTTATTATCATAAAGGATTTTTTTTCCCTACAGCTTTGCTGTTCTGTTTGGTCAAGATGGACAACAATACGGTTCCAATACTTTGGATTCATTAAGTAAAAGTAGTTTTTTCCTAGTAGTTCATTAAGTTGTATTTACTAAAAATAGGTATCTAAGTAACATTCTACCCTTAAACTCACTTTCTGTGTGTGAAAGTAGGCGTTATCTAGTAATCTATGAAATGGTCTGGGATGTGTGAATGAACACATCTTGTTGGATTTGCTTTCATTTTCTCTTTTTAATATGGAATACAGTTATCACTTTACCCCAAAACCACTACTGAGAGACAGTGAAGTTGCCCCTAGCACAGTTCACGCAAGAAAACATCAAGTGTTAGGGTTTGCACATTCCAGATGGAATGAATGATTGAGCCGGGCTGGGACGGAATTCAAGCAGCTAATGACCAGTAAATACTTGACGAGCCAATGCTATAATAATAATGTCATTATGATGGTGATTCTAGGAGAGAGCCATAATTATGCGCTCAAAGCTCCTGAGCGACAGATGTCACATCCTGCTATTGAATGAAATGGAAAGAGACAGTAAAACTTATTGACAAAGTCCTCCTAATCATTGCAAATATCACAAACACCTAAACCAGCCCATTCCCCCTCCCAAACAAGAAAAGGCCACTTCACTGGTGCAGATGTCAAAACACCCAGGGAACTAGATGCTGAGAGGGAATGAGCATCCAAGAAAAGGAAAGGGACTTACAATTGTCGCCAAGTTTCCACCTCTGACAGGCTGTTCCACATTTGTCGAAGAGCTCTAACGCCCACTGCTACTCCTGGCACCACTCAGCCTCCAAAGGGCCTATGATCTACTCAATTGTCTTAATCTAGGCATGAAAAACCTCTTCTTCCCTTAGTATGAGACGTGGGTTGGGAATTTTTTAATAGGGTCTTCATTAAGGTTCAAAAGGGAAAATTGAAACAAAATGCAAAATACAGAACTGAGCTTATCTGGTATGGAATCTTTGCTGTTGTGTCTGACTCTGTGACTGGGGTTCTCTTGGCAGAGATACTGGAGTGGTTTGCCATTTCCTTCTCCAGTTCATTTTATAGAAGAGGAAACTGAGGCAATCAGGGCTTCTGAGTGACTTGTCCAAGGTCACACAACTAAGACACCACTCTCTCCACTGTGCCACCTAGCTGCCCTCTGCAGTGCCGTCACAGACTAGCTCAGCAGACACGGCTTTGAGGAGCAGCTCTCCATTCCATTCCTATTTCTTACTGCGGGGGTGACTTAGTTCCATTATCCACTTTTCTAAGCCTAACCATCAACTTGCTATTTGTCTGTTAAGAGATGCTACAATTACTGCCTTGCACCTGCTGTGTTCCTGACCATCCTCTACCAGGTCCCACGGTGCTGGAACTCTACTGGGCAGAGGCAGGGGCAAGTGACAGAAAAAGGCACTGGAAGGAAATATACAGCACAGCCATCAAAAATCCAGCCCCGGTACCCACAGCGGAAGAGTGGGGAAAGGACAGGGGACTCCTCGAGTCCCTGGAAGACAAGGCAACTCAAAGGACAGAAGTTCCCAATGTTTGGAGTTGCAGTTCAGTGACTAGAGAAGTTCAGAATACAGCAGAAGGTGAGAAAGCCCTAGATCAAAGACCAAAGTCCACTGCGAAGGTTATAAGGAGCTGGGATTTTGGGAAACGGGAACTGAGCAGTGAGGCCCAAAGGGCAGCTACAAGAGCAAGCTCCTCTCTGCCTGGACCATTCCCTCTTATCATGGCGGTCTTCTGGATAATGTGAGGCGATTTCATATCCACTTACTGGACATCTTAGAGAACTGGGAAATTATTCAACATTAATTCAGAAGGTGGTAACTCTAGACTCAGAAAGATATACCACCATGTAGACTGTTATCCCAAGGCCAGGTTGCTGAACTGTCCTGAGCTCTCAGGGGCTGTGCTGAGGTAGCAAGCCCCATATTGTATATACACAGTAATGATGATAATGACAAACTTTTCACAAGTTATCAGTCAAAGGAATCTTTCGGCTACTACATTCTACAACAGATATGAGATTTAGAAGGACTGGCAATCAAGGGTTTTTTTGGTAAGTTTTGAAAAGTTAATCAATAGCCACAGAAGCCTAATGAGATATTAGGGGTGTGTATACCCTCCCCCCCCAAGTTCCCTCCCTACACCAGAGTTCAGGAATGTGAAAGGTGTGTGTGTGGGGTGTCTTTCTGTTCCCCAGTTTCACTTTAATGCCATAGCCTGATCTGTCCTATGCAGTGGCCTACAGGAAGAACACCATAGTATTACTAGTCAAAGACTTTCAGAGCCATTTTTAAATCCCCTTTCCATTGGAGCACCCCCTCATCTTCTAGTACCTACGTGGAAGGTAAAAATAACTGGTTTTTGTCCCCAGGGAACATGGATGTGTACTGGAAAGAGAGCATCAATCATCATTAAACCCTGGTGGTACATTTGAAATAAAGTCATAGTTCTAATGACCTTTTTTACCAAATGACAAAGAGGCTCAGGCTTTTCTCCAATAAAACGTTAACACTTTTATACAGAGGGAAGGGACAACACAACCCAATGCCAACAGATTCCAAAAGATTCCATTTAACCAACAAAGCTTTGGATAAATATCCTAGGTTGGCTAAAACCCTATTATTATTCTTTCGGGTCTACAAGACATTTCAGGGATATCTCATTGAGGCATTCATTTTGAAACAAGTAAAAATCTTTTGTTCAGGTATGTGATTATGCCTCTCTCTCAATATTTCCTTAAAAGGGAAATGGGTAGCTATGAACTGAAGCCTGATGAAAGTTATAATGGTAACATACTCTAGTTATACTATGCTTTAAAGGTCTGCTCAGACCTCAGTTTCACCTTGAAAAATAAAAGTTGGAGATTAGTGTTGTGACTTTGGACATCCATCCCAAATTTACTTTACTTGAAAACTCTGTAACACCTCTTCAGAACTTTAAAGTTTATGAAAAATTAATCCATTTGGGCTGGCAATTTTGAGAAGACCTGGGTCTATTTTACATCCTCAGAGAAAGACATGGAAAACCAGACGTGCCATCTCACAACTCATTGGCATCAAATGGCAACTCTACAGTGATCCTACCTCCTCAATTTGTTCACTGCCCATTATAGAATCCTGACATTTCACTGGTATTCAGCTATGATTAAAATATAGCCTAACTGCTATAAATAGAAATGTCTGTTTGAACACTAATTAAAAATAACAGTCTGGCATTTGGAAACTCATATAAACAAAATTTAAAAAAAGCTGAAATAAATAGCAACAGTTAAGATGTTGGCCTGTCCTTATTGGGAAAAAGCTATATCCTTGCACCCTGGAGTTTTTCCATTAATATTTGAATATATGGGGGTTCTGAGAGGAACTACAATGTCCACCTCACTGTTTTAATCTAAAAGTAATGAGCCAGAGTTTTCACAATATCTATTTTAATTATTATCATACAATTCCAATTATAATTTGATAAACTGGGCACAATGACTTTCTATAGCATTTAGAGCAGTTTTTAATTAGATACAATTCAAACTCAGTTAATTTTTGAAGATTTAGTCACTCATATAGGAGATTTAGATCCTTTAAAATGGCATAGCACTTAATAAGCACCTTTTTCTAATAGCTGCAGGGAATTCTATCTTAAATCTGTTTCACATAAGACTTTCCTTTTTACTGTCTTCATTCTCCTCCTACAATTATTAAACAACTGCAACGTTCACTTAAAGACATTAAACCATCACAAACTGGATTCACCTAAGGGCTTTCATTGCATTCCCATTACCCCTTCCTATACATATGATATATTAAACAAAGAATCATTTGAGGGATAAAATAATTTTGTTTTCCCACAAATGTCCAGTCTTCCTTTTCAAACATGGCTTTGATGGCTGTAGCTTTTATTTCCTTTACATATGGCCCCCTTCCTGTCCTGACTAAATGCAAACAACAAGTTCTAACCAATTCCATCCAAGATTCATTAATGTGTAACACCATCTCACTTTTGCCAACCTGCAGGATTACACGCACCCCACCCTAACTTTATAATTCAAAACCATTACAGGATATGATGTGTACCTATGTTAACAGACATCCTCCCATTTCTGTCTCTGCCTGCTTATTATCCCCTGAGGACATGCATGTGAGTGTTCATAATTTAAGTTAAGATAATGGCTCGGGACCTCAAAAAGTCCAAATAAGTGAAACCGTCATTAGTGGGATGCCACAGTGTCTAGCTAACACGGAGGAGGTTGATGCTGCACAAAGGCAAACACAACCAGAAAACAGACTAATCGAGGAGCACACTTCTTGTCCTTCTTCACAAATAAAGCCAACAGTTACAGCTTTTGCTAATGGAAAAAAGTAGCTTGAAGAGCCCAGGGTTCTACTGGAACGCCGACAGCTCAGCCCCTCTGTTTAGTATCTCAGTGGGGCCTGTTAATGAATTACCTCCGCATCCTGCTCCCGGAGGCAGTAGGCTTTCTCTAGGCTCTGGAGCATTCTGGGACGTAATGTCTTCTCCTCTAGCAGAGACTCCAGAAGTAAGACCAGCTGGTCTGGAAGAAGCTAAGAGTAAAATAAAATGTATTATGAGAACAGAACTTAGTTTACTGAGTAATTAACTGAAAACATACCAAAGACAACAATTCTAGGGTAACCTGCATAATTATAGTATGTGTCTAAAATATGGGAGACTTTAGAGTTGACTTTTGTAAAACCTCTGAATTTATATTGTAGGTATTCTGAAAGACTCCATTCTAGGGCCTAATTAAGCCTCATTTTCCATGGCTTTTCATTTCATTTCTATTTTTAAAAATGACAAAAACCATGTTTATCTTAATGAGACATTACCATGGTTTATTAGGTCCCTTTCTTTATGGAATGCCTATGTTAAATAATGCCATTTTGCTGGAAGGGATAAAGAAATAGAAAAAAATTATTTTAAGTATATACTTTTAAGATCCCACCCAAATTTAGCAGTAGGAAAGAGGCTGTCATTCATTTTTCTAAAGATGAGATTCCGAAAAATGCTAATAAATATGTAATATATTAGGACACAAGCACTATGTCTCAGGACCTTCCTAATATGTGTGTATAGATATAGATATATTTAATTCTGACCTTAAACAAAATTTGACAGTTCAAGAAAATTAAGGCCAAGGGAAAGAAAATCATAAAGAACACAAGAGACTAAGTACTTAAATGCTTCCTCTAACAATAATATCGTACAAACAAATAAATTATTCATAGACAAGCCCATTTAAAATATACTCAAGGGTTAGAAAACATCTATTGTCTAGACTCTGATAGGCAACTGGACGGACAACTCAGAGCTTATCCATCAATGTGGTGTGTGTGTGTGTGTGTGTGTGCACGCACATGGATGTGTACATATATTATAGATATTGCAAATGGACACTGAAGTAGGCTGAAAAATGATCAGGAAGAATGGGCTGGATTTCCTTTGGGAAACTTTAACATTCTTTTAATGACACCAAACTTTTCCCTGAAACAAAGGCTCATTTTTTAAAACGCCAATATTCTTTTGATAACTGTTTACAGCTGCTAGTCATGTAATATTATAATCTCTTAAGAACTGAAATTAGGGATCACCTGAGCGACATGGTGGAAATGACTAGGCTGCATTTTACAAACAAGGGATTATGAATGAGAAGCGTGTTATCAAAGAAAAATATCTCAAAGAGAACTCTGGTTGGTGACATAATTGAGAAGAAGTGATAACTCATGGGTCAGCTAGCACGCTCTACTGGCATTTTCTGGAATGTTAGGAGAATTTGAAGAAAGCCATTAGCTTGTTGGGTGGATTCCCTACAACAAATTTATGAGAGAATGTGGGCAAGAATCAAACCTTGGACAACATGGGTGGGCATGGATGGGTGACAATCTGTATTGAAGAAATGCCCACAGCAGTGAGATGACAGAATCACTGGAATACTCGATGTTCCACCCAATTAAAATACAAAGATTCGGATTGAAAGGTAACAAGTCTATCATCACCTGTTAGAGCAGAACTATTAGATAGGACCAACAATCTTTTGTCCCCAGACCCACAGAATCACTAGTACTTTCCTTTCCACTTTTTAGAAATTATACTTTTTTTGATGTTTAGAAAATGCCTTGTAAATGCAAAACTTCAACATAACTGCTATTATTTTTAAGGCTTTAGGTTACACAATTAAAGCTTATGAGATTTTTTTTCTTTTTTGGAGGGCAATTGGGGTTAAGCAACTTGCCCAAGGTCACACAGCTAGTAAGTGTTAAGTGTCTGAGGTTGGATTTGAACTCAGGTCGTCCTGACTCCAGGGCCGGTGCTCTATTCACTGCACCACCCAGCCAATCCGAGCTTATGAGATTTTGAAAAAGGAAACAATATGAGATATTTTAAGATGCCAACCCCTGGGGCTACTTTTTCCTTTATCACTATACTTTTTTTTCCCAAACAAATATGTATGAAGCGACTATTGCATTCAGGGCCCTATGCTGGTTACTATAGGTGATACAGTTTTACTTTGGCTGTTTCCTTGACATGTGATCATGGACAGGTGGCTTGATCTCTTTGAGCCTCAGTTTCCACATCTATAAAACACTGATAATATCTATAGTACCTTACAAGGTTATCATGAGGATCTAATAAAAATGTATGTAAAACACTTTGTCAACCTTTGTTAAGCACCACATAAATGTCAGCTGTTACTAGTCGAGTGGCAACAAATACAGTGTTTGAAGGTTGGCGAGCAGTGTAATTTGGTTTGTACCCAGGGAGTTATGTCTGGAAGAGTAGGCAAAGTTAGACTTGAAAGTTATGAAAATCCTCTAACAAAGGTATTTTACAAAGTTATGCATGCATTGATCCTGGAAAATCAGTAATAGTGTGATGAAAAAAAAAATCAGGCAAATTGCTAACCTGTCTTTTACAAAACCTATAAAGCATGATACAGTTGCAGAATATCAATAAGGAACCTGTCTATTATTTGGGAAAAAAAATACAAACAGAAACTATTATCTCCTAATTCTGAGAACTTCAGAAAATAAAAGGGCAAGAAGAAAAGCCACTACCTTCAGCCGAACTGTTCAGTGCAGCCCCAACAAAGAGTTATTGTTGTAAGTCAAGTTTGGGAACTGATTTAGAACAATCCAATTCAATTTATAAAAGGCAAAGGAACCCCGGTTAGCTAGCTGGCTCAACAAAACCTCAATTATATGTAGTTAGGCAAATTTCTATGCCAAACCAATTTAAAAACTTTTCCATCTTTTTCGAACTTGATTGTATCAAAAGAAAAGACAAAGGATCTGAATCTCAACCCCAGCTCACCTGCTCAGTGTGACCAACCTCTCTCTAGTTTCCTTTACTGTAAAATGAGGTTAGACTAGATGATCCTTTTGGCTCTACTAACTTGCGTTCTTAGGTCTGCCGGTCTAACACTTAAGTCCTGCCCACTGTATATATGTGAATGCAATATTATATCTAAAAGAGTTATTGATTTTTTTTTTCTAACAAACTTCATTCCAAGAAAGTTATTTAAGACCAAGTCACACTTCTGAACAGGCAACTTAAAAGTTTGGTAGAATGGGGGTGGGGGGAAGGGACTGGCAGATCTTTAATTATAATGTCTTGGTGGGCATAAACTCCAAACTTTGTCTTCAAACTTAACTAAAAAGCTAAAAGGTAACACACACACACACACACACACACACAAGCACATTCCTTCAAACTTTTTCACCCTTTTGGCAACAGGAAACAGGTCTGCTGGAAGCAAGACCCAGCTTGTTCAAAGATGGGCAAAATTCAGTGTGGGATCTTTATAAATACAATGAACACATTCCATACTAATGTTTGCAGATTTCTTCTTTTCAGTTCTTTGGAGCAGAATTGTATGAATTACCGTACATGAGAAATAAATTGTAGCCATCTGTCTTTTAATTGTCCAAAAGTTTGTGTTCTTCCCCCTTCCCCCTTTAAATTTAGGGAGAAATGGGTATTTCTAAGCCCATCTATCCATAAATGGATAGATACAGTGAGACACAGAATTAGGATTCTTTAATGAATGCTTTAAATTAATCCTATTTTACATTCCTTGATTTTTAAATTATGTTAATTTCAGTGCTTTCCTGGTATTTTAAAAAGTTTCAGACTTCCTAAAACTATTTCAAAGCACAATGTCACATAAATAGCTCTCTGTGTAAGGGCACCTCATAGCTAAAAGAAATATGGCAAAAATAAAATGTTTAAAAACAGTCAAAGGATTTTTTGTACTATTAAATATGTTCAGAATACAATATCGTATTGTGATGGGAATCTCTCTGTGGCAGCTGGTCTGATGGTAATGGGAGACATATTCTGTAGGCTGTTCTACTCCCACCCATATAAAAATTAAATTACTTTAATTTCACATGACTTTTAGGGCAATTGTATTTTGCTATACCAGTGCTGGGAAAGATACAGACTCAACTTTGTTACCAAATGATCAAGAAAAAAAAATAATCTTTCTGGGTAGTATCTTCCATTGCCTTAAACGTGACTAATTATTACTTTCCTTTTCCTTACGGTTCACAACCATTCGGTTCACAACAGTATCTAAACAATGACAGGAATAGAAATCTGTTTTCCTTTACTTGACAAACAAGGATTTTTTTTTGCACTGGTTTTTTTCCATGTGAAGACCAGGCCAGTACTTTTAAAATTCATCTGAATCAAAACCTCAACCAAAATAAGTCTGTGGAACACCAACACTGAATGTGTACTTGAAAGACAGAGCCTCATAAAACCATAAAACTTGTCTGACAAAAACAGAAAAATATAATGCTTAGCTCCATCAGCCAACTACAAATGCCATTTATTGGCACTTCAAAGCTTTCTGCTCTTGCTCTAAATTTGGAGAATGCCACAGTTTCTAATTAATGAGAAAGGAGGAAAAAAGTCTGTCTTGTATTTTTCTCATCAGCCAACTTAGTGGTAAAGCAAGACCACAAGGCCCTGAATGGCTTGAAGGAGTTTCTGCACAGGCCCTTGGAAAGAAAATAAGAATTTTCCAAACCCTTCCCAACCTGTAAGAAGCACAAAGAAAACAAACTCTGACGCTTCAAGAACTTTTAGGGATGTTACAAAGTCATCAAACCTGACTCCCAGAAGACCACCCACACAAATGAGGTTGCTGTTAGTTCTCGCATGAGCATAATGCAATAAATGCCAGGATCCCCTCTTTCCCCAGAAAAAAAAATGTCACTGAAATACATGACTACTGACCTTTCACAGGCATGAAACATGACATGGCACTATGGGCGTGAGCATCCCCAGCCGCCTGCCACTGCCTGCCCTGTACCCCAAAGTCAGGGTAGAAATCAGTAAAGGAATACAGCTGGTCGGCTGAATCTCTTATCTGCGCCAGCCTGCCCTTGAATGAAGTCATTGAAAGCCTCCTCAGAGGGGAAATGTGCCTCGTACTAATGCAGCAGCCGATTGACAGTGGAGTGATTTCTATTATTACTCCATTATCACACTGGGATCTGTGCCTAAATGAGGCAGACTTCCTCCCTGATGCCGTTTCCTTTTATCCTGGCTGGAGACTAAAAGGGGATCAATGGGAGCTATACGTATGATGTCACTTCAATTTACAGCTATTGCCTCCCCCTCCATTGTTCTCTGTCTTACATACAGAGATATATCAATTCTTCCCAAAAATGGTTAAAAAATGCTTAGAGAGAAGTCTTCTCCCAGAAAAGGGTTCTCTGCTATATTTGTCTATGTTACTAGGGCAGGAACTGTTTACACTGAGCAAAAACAGAAGAAACAGGGAGGGGGGGGTGGGGATCTCAAATTCTCTTGTATACTGAAGATTTGCTGGCTGAAATTCAACACAAACAAGGCCCAAACCAGAATTAAAGCAATATGACCTTTGAAAACCATGCACAGAAGAGCTTTTAGTTGCAGTGACACAATAGAAACCAGTAGTTTTTCTTTTCCCCTTGGATTAGGAAGATAATTGCACAGACAGAAAATGCTTTTTTTCATTTAATTTTTACAAGAGTTCCCTCAAAGTCTAAAAATTCTTTCCCACCCTTGTTAGAAAACCAGACTCTCTCCTACAACATCTACCCACCCACCCTCTGATCACTGATCAATAGCTGTGCGAATGAGTCTCATTCCTAAACTTTCAACATCAATGGAGACAAGAAAGTCCCGGTACTGGTGTGTCCAACAGGATTCTGAAACAAGAACATCTTGATCTGAACAAAAAAAAAGAGGAAAGAAAGAAATCCAGAAAGACACAGACAGACAGACAGACAGACAGACAGACAGAAAGAAAAGCTAGGGTCTTAACAACCATAAATCTTTACATGGACATTTTGCCTTCAGGGTTGTTTTCTGATAGATATAATTAAGCAGTTTTCCTTTTCTTCTCCCAATTCTTTAACATTTATTTAAAGTTTTGAGTTCCAAATTCTATCCCTTCCTCTATTCCCACTCCGTAAGCAATTAAATATAGGTTATACATATACAATTATGTAAAATATTTCCACATTAGTCATTTTGTACAAGAAGACTAGAATAAAAGAAAAAATGAAAGTGAAAAATAGCATGCTTCAGTCTATATTCAAACAATATTAGTTCTTTCTCTGGAGGTGGAGAATATGCTTTATCATTAGTCCTTTGCAATGATCTTAGATTATTGTATTGCTGAGGATAATAGCTAAATTATTCACAGTTCTTTGTCGAATGATATTGCTGTTACTGTGTACATCGTTCCCCTGGTTCTGTTCGCTACGTCTCAGCTCTAAGTCTTTTCATACTGGTTGTTATTTCTTATAGAACAATCATATTCCACTACAAGCATATACCACAGCTGGTTTACTCATTCCTCAATTGATGGGCATCCCTTCAATTTTCCATTTTTAGCCACCACAAAAAAAAGCCGCTATAAATATTTTTATACAAATAGATCCTTTCTCCTTTTTTGGGATGTCTTTGGGATATAGATACAGCAGTGGTATTGCTGGATCAAAGCATATTGCACAATATTATAGCACTTTGGACATAGTTTTAAATTGCTTTCTGGAATGGTTGGGTCAGTTCACAATTCCACAAACAGTGCATCGTGTTCCAGTTTTCCCACATCCCCTCCAACATTTCTTTTTTTGTTATCAGTCAATCTGATAAGTATGAGGTGGTACCTCAGAGTTGTTTTAATTGCTTTAATTTTAATTTTTAATTTGTAATCAATAGTGACTTAGAATATTTTTTTTTCATATGACTATAGAGAGCTTTGGTTTCTTTTGTCTGAAAAATTCCTGTTCATATCCTCTGACCATTTATCAGTTGAGGAATGACTTGTACTTTTATAAATTTGACTCAGTTCTCTATATATTTGAGAAATGAGGCCATTATCAGATATTCTTGTTACAAAATCTTCCCCCCACCCCGTTTTCTACTTTCCTTATAATTTTGGTTGCATTGGTTTTGTTTGTGCAAAAACTTTTGAATTTTATATAACCAAAATTATCTATTTTACATTTTATAATGCTTTCTACATCTTCTTTAGTCCTAAATTCTTCCCTTAGCCATATATCTGACAGATAGGCTATTCTTATGTCTAAATCATGTACCCATTTTGACTTTACCCTGATATATGGTGTGACATGTTGGTCTGTGCCTAGTTTCTGCCATATCGTTTTCCAGTTTCCCCAGAAATTTTCTGTCAAACAATGAGCTTCTGTTCCAAAAACTTGGATCTTTGGGTTTATCATATACTAGATTACTATGGTCATTTACTATAATATAATGTGTACCTAATTTATTCTACTGATCCACAACTCTATTTCTTATCCAGTAAAAGATTTTTTTTTATAATTACCATTTTATAATACAGTTTGAGATATGGTACAGCTAGACTACCTTTTTCACATTTTCTTTCATGATTCCCTTGATATGACACAGTTTTCTTAAAACAAAAAGTACCTCTTCTTCACAAATGTTCAAAAAGTTATAGAAGTATAAGACAAGATAACATATACATATAATTAACAACAATCCATCTCCTCACCTTCACTTCCACCCAACAGAACACTGGAAAGGCCTTCCCAAGTTTTACCTAAAATAGTGTTTATACTGTCTACTTTCATCTCTGTTGTGAGGTCTTTTACATGAAAGCAAAGCTTTATCCCCATTAGTGTTATCAAATAACATGAACAAAATATCCATGCCAATAGCTGCTATTAACTAGGATACCATGAGAGGACATTTTAAATGCAGTGTGACTCAAGATTTATTCTGAACCAATATTAAGGACGGAAGAAACAAAATCAGGGTGACATGCTACTAAAATGAAAATCTTTGAGGTGGAATTAAAATAAAATGCCCCTAATTTGTTTAAAATATCGTTTAAGAGTAAACTCTCAGTCTGTAGTGTTTTTATTTGTTTCTTATCTAGACTAATAGTCTACCACACTCCAGATTCTATGAAGGAACAGACCTCCTTTAATCTAAACTTTCTGTATCACAGCACCTGGTGTAACAGCTACACACAGTTAAGCAGGGGCTTAGTAAATGTCTGCCATTTGCATGCTATTTTTTGACACATAAACAGATGAATAACAAAGTGTACTACTGTCTTAAAAATAAAAAAAAAATCAATTAGGCAAACATAATGTACCAAGGTATCTATTATCTACCAAGCTGTTAATGTTTTAATTATTACAAAACACTGAGATGTTTGTAATTGATTTCTGAAGATAACTTGAAGTGACTTTTTAAAAGCATCAATAAACCATTTTTTAAAAGGAAAGGACAAGTCTGACCCATTCAAAGAAATCTTTAGATGTTAAACTCCACATCGAAAATAATGGAGCATACTGAATTACGTTAACATCAGGATCCAAGCACAAATAGGCTACTGCAAATACAAGCCAAAATCATATGGGAACACTATTTCAAGAAGTAACAATGGTATCTACTTTAAGAGTTAAGTTGTCATTAACATGAAGTATGTGATGATGATGATGATAACTGCCAGCATTTATATGGTGCTTTAAGGTTTGCAAAACACTTCACATGTTACCTCATCTGAAATAATTTTTCAACACAAAGTATATATTTGCTCTCATGAAAAGTTTCAATACTAAAAAGGATTAAAATAATGAATGCTTTGCTATTTCCCTTTATTACCTTTTTTTGTTATCTACATTAAAACATAATCCAACGTAAACCTTCCCTCTTCCTAAAAGCCATGTATAACAATCGACTACACATTTTAGAATACTAAAGAAAAGGAGTGTTTTAAATACTAAAATTAAGGACTTATAAGTATTCTTTCACAAAGAAATTTATTATCCTCAGTGAAAGTGGTGTATTTAAAAAAAAAGAATTTTCTTTTGCAATATGCAACAGCCAAAGTGACCAGAGAGTTCATTTTTTTTGTTAGCGTAATACTCATAAACAAAAGTATCTCTTTATTAAAGACAACTATAAATCCCTATGGTATTCATTCTCTGCATAATCCCATGATTGCATGCTTTAATGTATTATTTATTATTAAAAAAAACCTTTGTGCATTTTCTTCAATAACCCCAAAGTATTATTTTAAATTCATTGTAAAATTTCATAACTATGCTGAAATAATACATTTTTACTCTAATCATGACCATGTATTAGTCAACTGGTAGAACTTTGTTGAATAAACACTAAAAACTTTTTTTTTAATCACCTTCCTAATTCTTTGGTGAAGTGATATTCTGATAGTGCTTCAAAAGTTCCAGAGATAGTAATAAAACTTAGCCATAAGAGAGCTGGAATGTATATAAATTAGGCGTGAATTTACCTTACTAAAATCTTTACTCTAGTTTTCTTATCAGCTATCTTGCATGGGCAGTTCAGACTAGCTTTTTTTAATTTTGATTTTTTTTAAAGGGCAGCCGACGCCACTAATTAATACAATGAAACATGTTTTATTAAACCATGTTGCAAAATATTTTCCAATAATTTACTTAATGGACAGAAGATTCACTTAAGAAAAAGTCCAACATCTGCAATCCAATCTAAGTGCACTGAAACATCATAAATGATTAAACCTATATGCTTTAATGAAGTGCTGAGCCAGCAGAATGGACACCAGGTGGCTTCTAATGCAGCTTCAGTCAGGTTCTATCTATAGAGCCCCAGCGTTCACAAAGAAACGTTTCATCAAAACTTTTACCCTTGAGCATTACCACATTTCAAAAATAACATATAATTTTCAAAGTTCCAACTTCAAAAGTGTATTCATACAAGCATACCGATAGTATTAATGAGAAAGATAAGTGATGAACAAACTTTACATATCCAGAAAGAAGTACTGCTAAGGTTGTGTGGTTGTTCCAACCAGAAGTATGGGGAATATTTATGTTATGACAGACTTAAAGAACAGTATAGTTAAAGATTATATTAAAAAAAAAACTTTTGTACTGAAACTCTCAATTCAAACAAAGTACTACTAAAATGGTTTTACACTTGTCCAGCATGATTTTTTTAAAGGAGCTATTAAAAAAAAACACTTTAAATAACTTTGAAGAACTTAAAGAGCTATGTAAATGTGGGTCATCATTATCTTACATCCTAAAAACTGTGTGAACCATGAACTTTGTACTGTTAGTGCAAGATTATTCATTGGAAAAACAAAACAAAACAAAACAAAACACCCAGCACATACCATCCCTCTAATATTTTTTTTTCCAAAAAGTTAGTTTTATTTCCTGTTGGAAATAGACTCACCCAACAAAGCACCTCTAAATTAATATGTCTGTGTAAAAAAATCTTTGGACAAATATCACTTCTACAACTATTCAGCCCCGAAAGAGAATGTTTCATGAAGTAAGTATAAATAAAGGGAATTTTTTTTTGAGATCATATGGACATTATTATCTGAGGTACCACGTGTGTAAAAATAGAATCTTTCCATCCTCTATTTTTAAAGCAAAGAGTTATTGTATTAAACAAAAATGCCCCTTAACTCAGATGCCCAAAAAAACATGCACACTTTCAACACCTAGCTCACTCATTATTAAATGTGATTAGTTGGTGCTGCTGTAGTTACTGGCCATGTGGCTAGAATATCCAGGGAATTATTCCATGATTTTGTAGTTTATCCATAAAAAATTAATTTATGTTCCTACACAGCTAAATTCTGGTCCAGAAAAGATTCTCATTTCTTCCAAATTTAAGTAATATACATATTTAATAATGATAAGCCTGCAAATATTTAATATTGTAAAGGAACAATGTTGAATTATCATCTAGGAATATCTTAAAGGAAGTATATACCCTTCTTTAATTTTAACTAAGGGAATTGTTTCTGAAAGGTGCTTAAAAGCAAATAAAATATAATACACATAGCATAGCCATTACAATCGGTTCATACATGCCAACAGAAAAACTGCCCATTAATTTCTAGTCCCATTATTAAATGTAGATGAATTTTGCATTTCATTTTTGCATCTGTCAGGAATGTAAACAAAACAAAAATATAGGATAACAGAAAAATTATTTAATGATAATATTAACAATTTTGTAAAGGGTTTGAGAAAGGAAAGAGTGGTAAACAGACTGGCAAAGAGAAGTGAACGACTAATCTAGGGGACAGAATAGATCACTGATCTAGGAATAAAGTTTTCCTTTTGGGTCTTTTTGGTAGGATTCTAAAGTATATTAACTTTCCTATATCTCTTAAATCTAAAGATCAAACCTTAATATCTTATCAATGGGAATCTGGCTTTTAGTATAATTTCTGTTGTTTTCCTACAAATGTCAAACCAAAATCAAATCTTACATGCATGCCTTTCATTTCCGTAGCTTCTATTATATGGGATTCCATAGAAACATAACTCAAATGCTTAGTGTCTCATTGTGGTTGGTTAGAAGGAAGTGGTGCATTGGCAGAGGCAGAGGGAAAAAAAGAATAATAAGATTTATTTCTGAAGGAGAAAAATAATCTTTGTTTATACCAAATTCTTCTATTTACTGTCATGTATTCCACTTAGTCTCTCTTCTATTTCATAACATGATCAACATGTCTGAATTTCAGAAAGAAAACATATTTAACTCAAATTATAAACACCTTTGGGTTCCATCCCAGGTGTTTTACACACTCCTCCCTGCTTTAATTTAGAAAAGTTTTATATGATACAGATTGCTATTAACTGAGGTACCTCTAAGTTTATTGAAATTCACATTACTGAAAGGTATTAGGAAGGTAAAGATTTTGTGGAAAATGTAGACTAGGAATTCCACTGATTTATGAGAACTAATAACATCTTCCCAGCTTTCTTCTCTGTCCAATTACAACAGCTCACCTGATAGACAAACTGCACAGCCTTTACATAGAAGAAAAAGTACTGTCCTTGGATGCAAATATTCTTAGTAGGGGCTTGCACACACAAATAAGAAACAGAATGCTGAAAGTAATGCAGACAGCATAAAGACGCTAAATTTGATTGCACAGTAGTTGAGGGGTCTCGATACCCTAATGTTAAAACATTAAACAATGCAATTCAGAAGCTATTTACCAGTGGAAAAGCTGACTGCAACAGTGTGTTTTCAAACAAATTAGAAAAAATGCTATAAAATTGAAATGATTCAAGAGAATTCAAACAATATAATCTTATATCTAATTTGTGCAATCATTTGTAAATAAGTTCAGCTTAAACTCATTACATTGTGAAGCAGCCAGAAGCTTAAATAGTATCAGGAAATTTGAAATGTTGCCTTATTCACTGCCTAGAAATATACTCCAGGTCAAGCTCTCAAAATGCATTCGATGGATTAAAGTCTAAAAAACTGTGAAAGGATCATTATTAATAGTGGCTAATTATGGACTTAACTTCAGTATGAGTAAGTTACTCCTTTCATAGATGTCTAGAACAACGTGGTTAAAAAACTGAGCTGTGTTTTCCCTTTGTAAGCCATAATTTTCAGTCATTTACAATCTTAGCCATAAATATATCCCTAAAAAATAGCAATTAAGATTTTTAAATTGCTTGGTATTTAAAAAATTATTAGTGAATAAAACATGTGTGTAAAACTCAAGTTTTATTTAGCACGGTAATAATTTTTAACAGCACTAAGCAATTTTCAATCCCAGAAAATAGTACTAAATCAGTGATTTTTCTGGTTGTCTAAATTTTTTTCACTTGAAAAACAAGTCTAAAAAAAATCAGAAGTCCTTCTTCACCTCCCTACCCCCCACCCCATCTTTTTTTTTCTACCCCATCTTCAAAAAAGTACAATTTAACTTGGAATCTTTTAAAAACTGTCTCTGTTTTATATGTTATTTTTTCTGAAATAGTTTTAAAGGAAATTTTCATGCATAATTTGAATGGCAAAAAAAGATTTTCTGCTAAAGTAGTTCATGCAGTTACTTCCCACATTTAAATGAATTTGTTTCCATTTTTAGTATATCAAAGAGAGTGAGACCAATCATAGTCTATATGATGATTTCTTAAAAGTGAAACTTTGTTCAATTATGCAAAACAAATCCATATGACTGACGTATGATCAGTATTCATAACGATCATAAAAACTGGATACCACTTTATGGCAGGAATTAAAGCTGAAAACACCTAACACATTTGGGCTGGCTGGTCAACTCATTTGATGATACAGGTATTCGCTTTGGAATTTTACAATCACTGAAGCAGTTATATTTTACTTTAAAAAAAATGAATGTCAATATCTTCAAGATGATCCAAACCTTTCTTTCTACTCTAAGTTAAGCAACTAATGAAATACCAAGGTATTCCATACAGACAATAAAGAAAGCATTCTTCTGGAAACCACAAGCTCATAATTCTAGAAATGGAACAGATGTTAGATGTGATCTAGTTCAGCCCCCTAATTTTAAAGATGAAGAAACTGAGGCCCAGAATTTAAATGACCTGTTCACATTCTTATGCATAGCTGGACTTGAGCCTAATTTCAGAACTTTGCCAAGAAGTGTGCTGAGTATTGAGCTTGTGTCCATCTCTGGGTAGGCAGGGGCACTCATCTGGATTAAAGGGTGAATGAGTAATTTCAGAAAAAAAGCCCCAAAAAACAATTCTAAATCTTGCAAACTGTTTACATGAGAATATAATTTGCAGGAATAATTTATGCTATTCTTATCATTTTTATTCTAGGGAGGAAAATTCACTTGAATCAAATAATTTTTAAATAACAACTTATTTCTGAATATTTGTTACCTGTTTATCCAAAAAGCCCACTATCCATTATGCACTTAAGAAGACTCAATAATGGCACCTATATTTCTAAATGCCCTTAACAGCTTTAAAAAAAATGTGTTCACAAGTGTTCTAACTCTACTGACCAAATCTGACAGCCAGCACTACCAGATCTCATGTGAATTTTGGAACTAAGCAGAAATATTACTCATAGCTGAATGACTTTGGGCACTACAATACCTATAATTCGTTAGTTGTTAGTGAAGATAGCCATTGAGAAGAATGAATGATGGAAGCAAACCTATTTTCTTAAGAGTGGGAAAGTAGATGGGAAAGGGTAGAAAATAAGAGAATTTAATAGCACCAAATCCTTCATTCAACAAAGAAACAAAAGTTCTCATTTGATAGCCACAAATCCTGGGACAGTGGGTCCCACGTGGCTGTCACACTTTCCTAAAGAAAATATAAATAAAAAAATAAATCTTACTTACTAATGTTTATTTCAGGCAGCAGGCTGGTGCCTGGAGTCCTTCCACCTTATTAGTATTTGGGGGCTCCGGTCATCTTTCACGAAGCTTAAGTATGTGCTCCCTTCTCTCCTTTTCTTAAACCAATCCCAGAAGAGACCTAGCAAGGCTCCGCCCTACAAGTTGCACATTTTGGACTGGTTGTGATCAAGTTCCTCCTTCCCACCCTATACTTCTTTTATGAAAGAAGTTTCTCCTTCCTCTTCTCTCTGGACTGTCATCTCTTACCCAGTAATTACCCTAATTAGAAGGTTTAAACAACATCCAAACCAGTTCCAACACAGCCCGCAATTCAGATGATGAAGAGAACAAAGGCAGTAAGAGGTGGAGCAATTTGATTCCTAATTTATGGAATGTTGAGGATCTCATCTCATTGCTCATCACATTAAAAAAAAGTCAACCTCACACCAGTGCCTCTTCACAAGAGGCATCATTAGCATTTGTGTGGAAAACACCAGGGCTATGCCAGCTACAATAAGGGAAAAATATCACTCACTAATACTACGCTTCAAAGTTTGGTGAGTAATTAAAAGCACTGAAAGCTTCGAAGGCACCACCAGGTGGAAAGTGGCAAGACCCATGGTAATAAGTCAACATGGGGAGGTTTTGCAAGAAATGTTTTCATGCGGCATGCAGCTCGGATTAGGTCATACTAAGAAAAACAGAGTAGGTTTCCTTTAAAAATATGTATGATTTTTAACTGAAGTCGGCAGAAATCATTCATTGCTCACAATGGCATTTATGTTCACTTGTAAGCATGAGTCTACCTGGCACTCTAATACAGTACAAGGTCAGAAATGTCATTGTTACAGGCACAAGGAAAGCTTCAATGACCTAAATGGTGGACACTGACCCAGGCAAGTCACTATTATCCACAGCGCCATATTAAAGAAGCCCTCTTGTTTTCAGGATTGCAGTCCTATGGCAATTCTATCAGATAAAAGTGAAGTAGCATGACTTCAAAGAACAAAAATCTCTGAGCCTTTAACTATGATGACTACCTCTGGGGATCTAGAAGAAGCCACGCTGAAGGTTCGAGACGTTGAAGGCTTGAGGGAGCAGCACTCATGTCTTCAAAGTATTACAAGGAAATGTGGAAAAGAGTTTAGATCATCCGGTATCAGGAATCCAATTCATGGATGCAAGGGAATAGTTACATTTTCTGTAGAGAATTTTAAGGCCTTTCCCTTGTTCTCCACACTGAACTTTGCTCATTTTAGTCTTTGACAAAAGGGAGAACTAACATCATGACAGCATCATGCAGTCTTTCTCCAGGAAATAAGTCTTTTAAACACACAGCAATTACTGAGCAGGTATAGCTCAAGCAGGTCACCACCAAATTATTCACAGCCCCTTTGATGTTGTTGTTAGTAAAGCTACGAACGTGAGTTTACATACTGGAGTGAGGTTGAATGAATGGCAGTATGGATGTAATGGATAGATTGGGCTGTAACAATCCATGATTATGAAGAATTCAGAAGCTCTTGTATGGCCTGATGGAGAATTTTAAAAAGCAGGACTGGTATAGAAATATGCACAAAAGCTACAGCAACAGAAATGAAAACTTTAACCAAAAAGAAACTGAACTCAGATTAAATGTAATGAACAATCCTGATCAAGGACAACATGGTGGGGGTGGGGGAAGGTGTGCTGTCAGAGAGGCTGGGATAGAGGAGCTGGAAGGGAAGCCAAACGCCTCACACACTGCCGGGCTTCGTTGTGTGTCAGTTGTTTTTATTTAACTGTTTTTCTAAGGCAGAGGAGGAAGGGAACAGGAGGGGGAGGCTATATACTAGAAAATGAGTGTGCTATAAAGAACAAAGGGCATCAATAAAGCTTTTTTTTTTTAAAGAAAGATATTCCAGCCCATAAAATGAAGCAGTCTTATTTTTATTTGCTAGAACTTGTCTGATCTTGAAAGCAGGCTGCTTATACTTAGAAAAGGTACCTAGTAATTTGGAAGTTGTTAAGGTCATCCTTTTTTTAACAAATCAAATGGTATGGAGATTTTCCACAAAAGTCTCCCCTTTCAACATTATATATATATTACAAGTTAAGACTGTTTAAAAGTCAACATCAGACCAACATACTTTTCTGCACACAGTATTTTTGTATCTGCATTTACACTAGCACACAGTATAAACTTTTTAATAAAGCCAAATGTTGATATAAGCATTAAAGAGAAACAACTTGTAGTACCTTAATTCATTTTGATTCACATTAAAATTTTTCTGATCCGTATTTTAATTTAGCAAACACTTGAAAACAATTTACCGGACAGGCAAATCTGGATGTTCTTCTGAGAGTTTCAACAAAATTCAAGCTAAAACAGTTGGAAAACTGACAAACAATGCCAAATTTAAGCAATTCCAAACGGTGGTATCAATCTACTTAGCCTGAAATGTTCACACTAAAGAGATAAAGGTGACCCTATTCAGGGTTCATAAATTAGCTCAAAAGTTGACAAAATCAGACACCTGAGAAATAAAAATAATGTCCTTATAGCATTGTGCTACAGACTAAACAAATGTGAGAAATAATTCTATTTTTTTCAAATACTTGCATATTAAATGTATAAGGAAAGGAATGTTTCAGGAAGCTACAGCTCAAGCTTTACTTAGAGGAATGGGAGCAGTATCTAATTTAAATCAAGAACAGCACCAAATTTACACTCTCCTCCAAGTAGTTATATCTAAACACTCCAGGTTCAGTTATTTTTACTGATCCTACTGTAATCACCAACCACTAGGCCATTATACTATTCATAGTGCAATGAAAACATTCTACCAAAGAACAGAATCCCTTTACAAAGAAACAGCTAATTTTTTAGGGCTAAAAAGGAAGCAAGAGACAGGTAGAATCTCATTTTAGCATAGGAATTCTGCAGTAAAGCATTTTAGAATAGAATTAGGATATTCTTTGAAGGACAGACACAATCTGACTTAAGTTTTCAAGTATTTTAAACTACCAAGCCCTATTTAGAAAAAAAAAATCCCCACCCAAGTAAAGATTGAGAAATGAATCTGATGTCTCCACAGTAAGCCACTCACAATTTTTCCATATGAGTCAGAGAGCTTAATTTTAAATGCTAAAGAAATTACTGTCTTATTCATTTTTTTCTAAATGCATATGAAGCCTATTAAAGTCATTAAAAAGCATCATGTATTTTTTTAAAAAGTCTTAAGTATCTATCAGTATGAGGAATCCAGGATAGCTATTTTTTCCCCAAAATGATTAGTATAAATATTATACGAGAGGCTGAGACTGAGTCAACACTATAGAAACATGCCCAAATGCCAATATCCCAAAACTCAACAGCACCACTAAGTGACAGCTACATACAGAAACTTCACAGAACCCACTCCCATCCCTGAGCCAAATGGTGATGCTTCCATAAGATTCCCAGTCCATTTCTTTCTTCAATATTCATATTAGTAGTTCCTATAGGTTGCTTGCTGCGAAAAGAAAACCTTACAAGTCAGAAGATCGAGATTTTAGCTCAACTGTATCACCTTGGCCACTCACTTCATCTAAAGTTCATTTTCCTGAACCATTAAAAAAAAAAAGCTATCTAGTTTACCTATCCCACAGGACCATGAGATGAGAAAATGTTTTGTCAACTTGTGAAACACTAAACACGTTTAATGGTAGATGTGATTATTAACCAAATAGCATTCCCTCTCTTTGGCCAATAACACCAGAGGAAGACAATTATCCCTGCACCAGCATTTAGACATCTGCCCACAGGTGGGTTATGCTCACAAGCAGGGACACACCAATACATCTCCTTAATGTTCTGACCATTAGTTCAGCAAGACAACGCAGTCCATACCTGAGGGAATTTTTTTTTAACTCCCTTCTCCTCCTTGCCTCCCTGCTACTTGCTTTAATTTCAACCTGTATTTACAGAGCAGTGGTGAGGGCTACACACACGTGTGATCAGACAACCAGCATCAGCCCTCAGGAGCACGCTGCTCTGCCATACAGTGGAAAGCCAATGCAATTTGTCCAAGTACAATGGCTAAACACAAAATACCTAATGCCACAGAAGGCAGCAGTTATAAAGTAATCCTTTAATGCATAATGTCTTGCCTGTTTGAATGTGTAAGCCCTAGAATGGCCTGGGTGAGACTCTTGAAGGTTGGTATCTTTAAAAGTTTCACATAGAAGATTATCAAAACATCAGGCTAGTGACATAAAAGCTATGGACAGTACTTAATGTAGACGGAAAGTCAACTGAGTTCAAAATTAGAATAAAGAAGGCATTGTTGGGTGGACACACTGCCCCACAGAGCCTTAAAAACGATGTAATTAGTACACAGTTGTCTAGTTCACACAAATGCCCTAAAGAGAGTGTACTGCTGCCCAACACAGCCATCAATCCGAGAGTGTTACTGAGATAATCTTGGGTGTATTCATCTCCAAATCATAAATGCCAGAAACGCCAGAAAGTCTGAATCACCAGGAACATGGAAGTGAATGTAGAAAGTTGTGCTTGTTGCGGCAGAGAAAGGAATGCTCCTTGGGGGCAGGGATAGGCTTCTTCCTCTCCTTGTGTCCCCAGCTCTCAGCACAGTGCCTGACATACAGTAGGTGTTTAATAAATTTTTACTGACTGATTTATAAAGGAAGAGTCAAAATTCCTGTCAACTGGCCAATGGATTAATGTAGATTTGTTACAGAAAAAAAACAGTAATAACAAGAATTATGTTGGAAAGAGGAGAATTGATTAAAGCTTCATGGTTTAAAATTTGTTTTGAGTCTTAGGACAGGCTGGATAGGTAATGAAAGTCCGATTAATATAACAAAGGGAAATGAAGTGTGTGTGACAAAGTGAGAAAGACTTGAGTGAAGGATGAAAAAAGATGAATTTGCAGAAAAAGTGGGAGCAGGTGCAGTAATCCTGGCTTTTGAAAGATGGTACACATGGACAGTTCTGGGTTATTAAGAGCAGTGAGGGAAGTGCCTCCAAAGGGAACACTCGGTCATGAGCAAATGCACAATGAACAAGTGGGGACAGTGGCAGGGGCACTGTGGCAATCAGAGGACCTGTGGTCAAACAGCAGTTTGGTCACTTACCACTCGAGACCAGCGTCTCACATGCAAAATGAAAAAGGCTGCACTTCAGGGGTGGGGAACCTGCAGTCTCGAGGCCACATGTGGCCTTCTAGATTCCTGTGTATGGCCTTTTGACGAAGTCCAAGTTTTACAGAGCAAATCCTTCTATTAAGGGTATTTCTTCTGGGAAGTGTGGATTCCATCAAAGGGCCTCCCTCACTTGAAGCCCTGAAAGGCCACACGTGGCCTTGAGGGCACAGATCCCCCCTACCCTGCACTAGATGATCCTAACATTATCAGAACGTTTCTAGCTCTCAATCCTATGATTCTGTAAGAAGCCAAAGACCTTGCCAACAAGACCACACGTGACCACTTTGTGATGCACTGTCCAATGCTTCTTCAGGCACCATCTGCTTTTCTAAAGACATATTCTGTACCACAGTGGGGCACTTTGTGTTGATTTCTTAGTGGTGGTTACCATACACTGACCCATCAACACTCACCCTTTAAGAACAAAGGCATAAAGAAAAGTGATTAAGCTGTTTTTGATCCAGTGACCCTAAGAATGTCAGCCAGAAACCAAGGTCAAATAGATACCACAGATGCTGGATTTTAAAGATGAAAGGGGACTTCAAGGCCATCTAATCCCACCCCTTCATTTTACAATAAATGAAACTAAGACCCAGAGAAATCAAATGATTTCCCCAAAGTCAGATAGTATAACATGTGGCGAGGCCAGTACTTGAATTCAGGCCCTCTCACTGCAAAGCCAAGTCCCCTTTCCACTGTGCCTGTCAAAAAGAATACTGCTATGAATATGTTAATGAGAGAATGGAATGAAATGGGTACCTAGGATCAGGGAAAGGTTGAAAATAACTATGGCATAAGAACGCAATGGATTACTATTGTGCAGCAAAACAAATGACCAAAATGAATTTGTCAGACATAGTGAGACTTATATGAACCGATGTAGAACCAATGAAACAATACAAACAATGACTGAAAACAGAAACGAAAACAGCACCAAAACTCTAAGAGTAATGGAAAAAAGCAGTGGAGGTCCTGGAGAAGGGCCTGCCAGGGCACACTATCAGGGTTCTGATTATTATTTTCTTTTTTAGATAAATTTGTTTATTTTTAGTTTTCAACATTCACTTCCACAAGGTTTTGAGTTACAAATTTTTTCCCCGTATTTCCTCTACCCCCACACCAAGATAGCAAGCCTACTGAATGCCCCTTCCCCCAATCTGTTCTCTCTTAATATCCCCCCCATGGATTTCTATATCCCAGTGCCTGTATATCTTATTTGCCAGTTGCATAAAAAAACAATTTTTTAAAGATTTGATTATTATTTTCTGCTACAAAAGGGGCATATGGTGACTAAAGACTGTGACATAAAGATAAAAAAGCATTTCTCAACAAAACATTGTCCTTTAAAGATAAGGGTGTGCATTTGTAAAATGGGTGGGATTGAATCAAAACACAAGGAGGCAATTTGTGTATAAGGAATGAAATTCTTATTAGCACTGATTAGAAACAGCTAATTTAACTATTTTAAAATTATTTTTTAAATGATTTAACTGTGAAGTTTCAGAGGCTATATAAATTTCAGAAAGTATATTTCTCAAAACAGTGCATACTCAATTTCACAAGCTAACGAAGTTATCAATAGAGAATTCCTTATCTATCCCAGAAAAATAATCCAACAAGTCATGTGAAGAATTACTATAATTAAGTACAAGGAAATGTGTGTTTGCATTTTCTCCCAAATAATGTCATTACCCAATTATTTTTACTGGAAACCCATTCTTTACCTTTCACTTAACAGATATTTCTATTTATAAAAATAAAAATACAACATGAGAATATGACACGGAAGGGATTCACAAATCTCTACTGAGTGGTAGCATCTTTGCTTAAACTGATGGAAAGCTATATGGAATTACACATGGTTTCACTTAGGGAATTGTGAGCCTTCCACATTTACACAGACTTTCTTCCAAATAACCTCACAATCATCTGGACTCACAGCAGCACTGTGATGTAGGTAGAGGAGACGGGGAACAGAGCAGTGAGGTGACTCGTTCAAATTCACACTTGAAGACCTTCCCTCTTGGATTCTGCTCGTCCCCAAACTCCATGCAGTCAAGAGCTACTCCATTTATTTTAGGTAGTAATTAAAAGATGGCAGCGAGTTCATTTTTCTCTGTCTTGCAATGTTCCTTCTCTTCTCCCAAATTAAAGTTACAGGATACCATATAAAGCTAGCCACAAAAAAACGAGGATTTTTTAAAATGTGAAACATACCACTTAGGTAGGCATTATTTAAAGTAAGAAAATATGAGTAACTGTTCCTGTCTTGTTTTGTGGCAGTTGGATAAATTTCCCAGCAGCAGCCATAAGAAACCACTATCATTACAAAGACACTGAGTCACCCGAATGAGGTCACTGCAACAAAACCCACTATTGCAACCACACCTTCCTTTTGCCAGGCATCTACCACTCTTTAATGACCGAAGTTCTGGGCCCAAATCACTGGCCCTATATTTTAAACTGTTTGGCCCTGCATATAATAAAAACAAATTCTTCTAACCCTCAATTTTAGGAGCACCCAGGATTTTTCTATCTCATTCTGAAAGTAAGGAAGGCTCCTCTCCTTCACCACCCCCACACTCCAATTATCTTTACTTCCAGGCCCAAGTTCCGCGATTTAGTAGGTGCTTTGTAGTACCCACATTTTGTGTGATGGAAATTGGGGAAAAAAAAAAGGATGGGTGGCTAGATCTGGTAAAGTCCCCTTTCAGAAATCTGGCCAGCCATGTTCCTTTACAGTGAAATCATAAAGCTAGTAAAGGCAAAAACTCACAAACAAAACAAACCACAAAAATAAAATGAAATGCCATGGGCAACAACGTCTTGATCAAATCTAAAAGAGATTCAAGTTAATATGTAACATAACCCTACCACCTTTTTCATGGCTTTAATTATTATAGACAGTAAAAAAATATTCCGTCCATCCCTGTTTAGTAATGTTTTATTTACCCCTAAAGGCTAAAGCTTTCATTAAATGCAGAAAAGTTGTGCTCAATTCAACACATATGGCAAGATCTCTGTGTGGCTTGTACGTTCGTGTCATGCTTTCCTGAGAACTCTGCACACAGTTCTACGAAGCTTCCAAGACACTGGGCCTATGTCAGAATTTTTCTGTCTGTGTAATTAATAAGTGGCAAACTTTGTTTAAATAAAGTTTCTCCTTTCCTGTTTTCCTGCTGTGAACTGACCTCTTCATAAAAAACATTTTCTATTTTTAAAAGAAAACTGATATTTACATGGCACTTTAAGGTTTGTCATTTCTTAAAACAATCTTGTGAGGTACACGCTTCATGTTTATTAAAATCTCCATTGTACAGACAAGAAATTCAGGCATGAAAAGTTTATAAATACTTTCCCCTGAAAACCTAGGGCTAGTATGTACTAGAAGGGGGGTTCAAACTCAGTACTTAAGTCGACGTCCTCTAATATTGCTTCAAGCCAAAAGGCCGAGGTAGACTCTTCCTTTCTTCCCAAAGAGAAATATTTTCGTTTCTAACTGGCAAGGTCTTCTAAAAGAAAAATCAATTTCACAGTGACACCACAAAGCGGCTTTCTATTTTAGAAAGCAGAATGAGTGGGCTGTACAGTTAACAAAAAGTGGAAGAAACAACTGCAGTTCTACCAGATACGATAAATATGCATGTATGTTTTTATTATGTAAGTCTATATCCACATAAACACCGAAAAATTTCTACTGAAGCTGGTCCCTGACCAAAGATAACAAAGGAGACAAAAATAGACATCAGATGAAAAAAATGACTGCAATATGAAGACAAAAAAGCATTTCTCAAAAAAAAGTTTATATATATAGCTTTATCAGGAGGAAAGAATGGAAACTGTCTTATCAAGCAAATAAAAGGATTTCCTAGTTTAAGTGCACTGGGAGGTACATTAACTCTTCGAAGTCATTAGGATGCTATTTATTATATACAAGAAGGAATTTACTAAATTATTACTCACTTGGTTGACCAGTTTTTGGCCTTTGAGTACATGGAGGAATTAAAGTGGAGGAATTAATTTGTCCCTCTGTCTATGGTATAAAAACTATGTGTATATGCTTCAAAGGCAAGAAACTGACTAGGCTGGTCACAAAAGTTAAGGAAAAGTACTGTTCAGCATTATGTTGGCCCCCATATTTCTTGTATTTGATATTCCTGTAATCCTATGAACACAGGCCCTGGAAAGGCATATATTTGGGTCATTAAGCAATGCAACTTCCATCATCAGTGGCTGTTGATCTCAAAAGATGTTTAGAATTAGAAGAGAAGATTCCCATTTCTCTTTTCTGTCCTCATTGGTGACTGAGACTTCAGAGAGGGAATTTTCAGGGCACACAGCAGCTGGGGACAATCTTAAAGTCCTGGCCTTTTATCCCTTATTCTTCTACCTCAACCCCCCCTTCCCTTTCTCCCAAGACTCTAATGCTGGAAAGAAAACTTGGGTTTGCATTCAATTACCCTGCTTTATTAGCAGAACTCGCACACCAGGACGCAGATCACATGGTGTTCATTTGCCTTTGGTTCTCCAAAAACCTTTCCATGATGACAAAAATAATTCCCAAAGTGGAAAATGAGAAGCAGAATGAAAAGGTAAGGCTTTAAACATCAAAAAGGAAAGGATTTTGGCTTGAGCTTGTTTTCAAGGAGCCACTCACAGGCATCAGACCATACTCGACCTGAATGTGAACCTGCAAGAAGAACGGCATCATACTGTCATCTGTGAGGACATTTTTATCCCTTCCCACGGCTCCCACCGTCTTCCTGCTCTGCACCCACTCGCATGCCGCTGAGTGGCTACGGAAAAAGTCACACGGACCTGGCACCTGAATTCTAACATCAATGTCCCTCATACTCCACAAGGCAAGTGGCAATGAACCACAGCCAAACTATCTGTTCTTTCTGTGACAGTCGGTCCTAGAGAAAGCCTGTCTACTTTCTCAGCTCCCACTGACTTCTCAACCCCTTGCAATGAGCTTCTGACCTCATCTTTCTCCAAGGTTACTAATGCTATCTCTTTATCATCAAAGTGACCGTCTCGAAGTCTTAATGTCCTTCTTGACTGAAGCATTTGACACTGCCGAGTATCCCTTCTCTTCCAGTGTGTTCTCGCCTTCTGAGCTTTTTATGATAATGCTCTTTCCGGATACCATCATTTATGCCTTAATCCCCTATCAGCCCCTCTGGGCCTTCTTGCGGGTCTCCTTTTTTGGAGACTTCAGTAGAAGCAGACAGGTAGGGCAGTGGATAGAACACTGGACCTGGAGTGAGGAAGATCTGCATTAAAACCTTGTCTCAAACAATTTACTAGCTGTTTGACTCTGGGCAAGATGCTTAGTCTCCAGCCCAGGGATGAGGCCCACGTGGCCCTCTATGTTCTTTGAATCCAAACTTCACAGATCTGCAGCCTCGAGGCTGCAGCTTCCCCACCCCTGCTCTGGATGTCTTCCTCAGTTCTCTCATTTATGAACGGGGACGATAATAGCATCTCTCATGGGGTTACTGGGAGGATAAAAATGCAACAGAATCTGTCAAGTTCTTCACATGCTTTAAAGTGCAATATAAATGAAAACTTTTATTATTGCTGCTGTTCTGCCTCATCATCACACACCTTTTGGACGTTTGCAATGGGATGCTGCCAAACGATCTTAGAACGCATGTCCAATACAGAAATTTTCCCTGAAAATGTTTTGCCTAAATCTTTCCCTCTTCCTAATTTTATTTCAATAATAATAACACTAAGCATTTGTACAGCACTTTAAGGTTAGCAAAGCGTTTTACTCGTTACCTCACTTGGGCCTCACAACAACCTTGTGACACGGTTACTTTGATTATCCCCATTTCACAAAGGAGGGGAATGAAACAGAGAGTTCCCTACATCATCGAAGTCACACACTTAGACCCTAGCTTCTTATGATTAATCACAAAAGAACTTCAAAAGTCTCAAATTTTGTTTACTGACCAAAGGAAATAAAACAGATCATCATTCTTGCCTAGTTATCTGGCTCCTGATGTACTTGGCTTTTGGAAGCTATTGACCTAGATGAAGAGGACCCAGGAGGACAGATAAGAAGGTGCATGTGTCAGAGGAATTAACCCCCCCCCCCCAGTCATCTGGACGGCTCCCTCCCCTCAGATCTCCACTGATACAGCCCAGGACCCTGATCTTCCTAATCCCAATGACCCTGGACGTGAAAGTGCTCCTCATACCATGGCTCTGCTTTTGGGATCACCCTTACAGCCATCACTCAGCACAGCAATGCCTATGGAGAAGGCACCAGCCATGTCTACATCAACCACTAATCAGCTGTTCCCCACAGGGCAGGCCACATGCACTGAGAAGGAGGCAGGAGGCGGCATGCGCTGGGCAAATCAAACTCTTGTTGCCCCCTTGAGGACCACCTCCCCTGGGGCTTGATGGGAGCCAAGAGCCCCAGGAACAGTGTCGTTCCCTAGGCCCCCAGATCTTCCAGCCCAGCACTTCTATTCATCATTTAGAGAAATCCTCCCTTTGCTACCTAGCCAACTGTTTCTTGCAGGGACTGCCGTCACAACAGGAACAGCCAATGAAGATCCAGAAAAGAAACCGAATGCCACCAAAGTCCTTGGCACTGTCAAATGGCTCAATGTCAGAAAGAGATAACGTTTTGTGAGCAGAAATATTCCAAAACAAGATGCCTTACCAACTGCACTGCTGCCGCACCCTTCCATCTGACTTGCAGCTGAAACCTTTGTCTTTCTTATTAGAATGTGAACTCCAAAGCAGGAACTGTCTTGCTTTTTCTATTTATATTCCCAGCATTCGACACGGTGTTTTGAACATAGTAAGCACATTCATTACTGTTTCTACTGCTGCAGGTATATGGACTGATGGCACAACAAAGGTGAGACAGCCAAACTCCTACTTAGTTTGTAAGAGCTGGACTAGACGACCTGGGATGCAGAGTGAGAAGGGACCCTGGAGGCTGCCTAATCCAAACCCCTCATTCATTTTACAGATCTGGGAATTGGGGGCCTAAGAGGTTAAGTGACTTGTCGCAGGTAATAGTAGTAGCATAAAATAAAAATAAATAATAAAAGTAGCCAGGGGGATTCCAACCCAGATATCTTTGTAGGTGTTTAATACAAACCAATAAGGAATATACATCTAGCAACATGCCATGCTGGAAATAGCTGAATGAACTGGGATGCTTAGGTTAGAAAGAAGAAAACCTAGGCTTCACGAAGATCTTTCAGATATTGGAAGACTAGAGGCTGTATGGTAGTCCAAAGGGCAGACTTAGGATGAAAGCTTAAATTGGCAGGAGGTTGTTTTTCACTTAATATAAAGACTTTCTAACATTTAGGGGAACCCCCAAATGGAATGGGATCCATTATGATTCACCTGAAATGTTCAAACAGTGGCTGGTCAAGACAATATTGAAGGTTTTTACAAACTCTGAGATTATGAGGCTATTTTGGGATTTTTACATGTCTTGGATTCCACATGAGGAATTAAGAGTTCCACACAGATTTTCATCCAAATCAAGCCAGTAAGGACGTATCTAATTCACATAGATGCAAGGCATCGTGCTAGGGTCTCAGAGATAAAGACAAAATGAAAAATAGTCCTTGCTCCCCCCCCCAACCCCCCATGGTGCTTACATTTTACTAGGGGTAGAAGCAGAGATACATTGTAAAAAGAAAAGTATTTGGGAGGCCACTTGCAGAGTGAGATAACTTTAACAATTAGGGGAATCAGAAAAGGCATTTATTTGAAAGACAGGAGGCAACATACAGGCTAAGCCTAGAAGTAAGCTATGGATTCTAGGAGATGGGAGGCGACAACAGACTACTTCAGGAGATGGAACACCAAGCAGGTCAAGTTGTCAGCAATAAAGTGTGGATGACAGAAAATAATATGAAATAAACCTAAGTGGTTGGCCAAAGAAGCCAGAGTTTAAAGGGCCTTAGGCTTGTATTTTATTCTAGAGGTCCAAAAAAAGTCTCTCTGAAGATTTCTTGGATGGGGGAGGTTTAGGAATGTTTAGGATGATCATTGTGACACACGAGGAAAATGGACTGGAAAAGGAAGAAGTCACAAGCTGCCAATCCAGTTGGAAGGCTAATACAAGAATACAGGCTGGTGGTGGCGATGGCCTGCATGGTGGTGGTGCCATCCGTGTGAGCAGAGAGAGAAGGCAACTGATGAGACATAGTGTGAAGGTAGCATCAACATCTTTGATTAAGGCGTGAGGCAACAGCAGTGTAAAAGTACAATAAATGCATTGACTAATTCCTTTCCTTTTTTTTTAAGCTGGTTACACAGTATGCTTATTATTTATTTGCTATTTTTAAAGAATTGTTTATGCTTTGTCTTTTCCTTTCTTAAAAATCTTTTGTTTTCTGAGAAAGTTAAAAATAACTGTCAGAATTTTTCCAGCTAAAGAGATGTTATGCGGCATTTAATTCAAGTCTGATTCAAGGAAATTGAGCCTCAGGAAAAGTTAAGTGATGTGTGCTATAACTGTGTGGTAAAGCCTGGACTAGAACCCAGCCACCCCCATTTCCAGGCCAGAGACTTTTCCATTACATAATATTAATCCTTCAAACACTTATGATTTTGTTTCTGCCACTGTTTATTTTCTAGATTCAACAAAATTCATTTGTTTAAAAGTATTTTCTCATGAAGACCATTTTCCCATGCCTTTGACTACCTGTGCTGCTCTCCTCTGGACCTCCTCGATTTCTGTCCCTCGAGGTGGAATCCCGAATTGTCAAAATAAATACACAGAATGGCAAAATAAGAACCTAAAACTGAACATACAGAAAAATAACTTTGTGCCTTTTCTCCCGTCATAACCCTGTACGTTCTCCCTCTCCCATGTAATAGTGACTCTTCTGTTCTATTAGGTGGCATTTCTTTTTCTTTCCAAGCGTATACACGTTTTGAGGAGCCACTTCTCTAGTTTATCAAGGTCACTTTGAAGTCTATCTTCCAAGGAGTTAACAACTATCAAATTTAGCTTCATCAGCAAACTCAATCATCTGCACATACAAACAAAGGTATTAAATAATTCAATTCCTGGGCTAATCTCCATGAGATTTCACCCCAACTAGTCCCGGTTAAAGTGAAATCTTGGACTCTCCAATTCGTTCCTTTTCCAGCACAGCCTAACTCTTAAGAATACAGTACAAATCATACTATTTAGGGACTAGAGATTCTTTCTGTAGAAAAGACAGCATTGAACAAATAACCAGCTACTACTGTCTGGTCTGGAAGTACTTTTAAATAGGTTTACAGGTTCTATGGCTTCTAAGACTCTCTTGCCACAATTAAAAGCTATTTAAAAAAATATTCCCTTTGTTGCTATTAAAACAAAAATTAGCATCTATTCTTTATGATGTTCCTCTATTAACAGTCATGATGTTATTTGCACTCTGGGACCTGAAATGAGATTAATTCGAAACAATGTCGTGAAAATGAAGTACTTGGTGGCTCCTGACTTTCTGTCCCCAGCTTCAACAGCCAGCCTCTCTGCAGATCCAGGTGCATACCTGGTTGGTTTGCTGTAGCTGCCATTGCACAGAGGGGTTACATTATAGAGCTATTACCCATTATATTTAGTTTGAAAATGTACACAGATTGCCTAGAAACCAAAGTACAGAAGAACGAGGATTTTTATGCATTCGAAGTCGCCCGCTGCCAGAAAATACTTGGCATGTTCTCCAAACTACAGTCTGGGCTGAGCTTACTGCTTATGTGTCCCGACATTCAAGTTAGAAGATAGCCAGTTTTCCAAGGAGTTTAGTTATGCCAGCACTTTTAATGTGACTGGAAAAAATTCAAAAAGTGTCTTCAATATCCTGTCTGAATGTGCTTTGTACTTCAGGAAACTGCCATGGTGCCTCCCCTCTGTCAGACACTGAGGCTTTTGATCTGGGAAATACAGGGGAAGGGGTAAAGTACTCCCTTTGTGCTGGGCAAAAAACCCTAACCCTCTCACAGGTATAATAACATTGAAGGGTGAACAACACTTCATGCGGTGAACAATTCTGATCTTAAGTCTCCAAATGCTCTAAAAAAACAAAGCTTCAGCACGTAAACTTGGACCAGGGTGTAGCACAGTACTTAGTTTTGCAAAAATGGGCAACAAGTCAGGGAGCTGGGCAAAAGTACTCTGGGAGGCAGGACCAAGATGGCGGAACAGAGAACGTTCTAGCTGAAAATATGAATCAGTGACAAAAGCAGAAAGAGAGGACTGAGGAAAATTACTTGCTCTGACAGGTACTAATCACAGCAATCATGATAATAATAATTTCTTCCAAACACCTCAAGGTATTTCAACATATCACATTTACCTCTTCCACATCCTTGTAAGGCAAGCAAGGAGTGGTTAAGACCACATTTGTTTGCAAAATACATACACTATTGACACCAAAGTTATGTCGTGCTTGACAAGACTTATTATAAACATATCTGGGGGGGGGGGTGGCCTGAATTCACCAAACATTAAGCACCTACTATGTGTCAGGTACCGTACTTTACAGCAAAAAGGGGAAGGGGTCAAAGTCACCCAGAGAAATGAATCACAATATTGCTGTACTGCCTAAAATCTAATTTCCGTTCTGGCAGTCTTGGAGCAATTAAGATGAGTACACAAAGATCAAACATTTTTCCTTTAAACTTGACCAAACCGTCTCTTCATATCCACTTGGATCTTCTTCTTAAGCTCTTCATCAGCCTAGAAGGGAGGTAAAGGGCCAGGGGCCAGGGATATCATCTCACCCATCAGAATTCAACCCTCTCATTTGAGGGTAGGGAGGAGACCTGAACAACTGAACAATCCAAAGAGGAAAGCAAGCAAGTAATGATTCCTTATTATCTTAGAGAAATTGCTTGCTCAGTTACCTAGCTAAAATCCATAGCAGACCCATCTAAGCCTTCAGTCTTCTAATGACTGCTTTTAGTTTAATACAAAATATATAAACATTTAAACTCCACTAAGTCTGACACACTGCAAGATAGCTTTCATAATCTACTTTTAAAGTTAATTTGTCAGTATTGCTAACTTAACGTTATTTTCAAGATGGCTGGTAGTAGTTCCCATTGCTTACTATTCTCTGGAATTAATTTCTTCAAAATGATCTTAAGATAAAAGCAAAACAAAAAATTTGAAAATATATTGTAAAGATAAATGAGTAACAGGAAAAGAATGTTTAAAAAAACATTAGTAAAAACCCAAAAACTTGGCATAAAACAGTAGTTTAAGAAATATTTCAAGATATTATATAATTTCTGAACATTTATTAAATAATATTAATGGAAGAAATTCATATCAAATTGATGTTGAGGTCCTCTTCATGTGAAACCCTAAGGTTTCTCCACAGTTTTGCATCCTTGAGCACAAAAATATGTAACAGAGGTAGAAGATATGCTTAGCAAAATAAATCATGCCTACTATTGAAATGTGAAGGTTTGCCATAATTCCTATAAAGAGACATTCAAGCTAAAGAGAAACCCAAACAGTCTTCCCTAAAATGATATATTAGTCCTTAAAGTAGATTTTAAACAAACTGTGTGCACTCAGAATTCATAATCTGCTTATCACAGTGTGTGATTTACTTCATGACCATCACAACATCAAGGGGGATAATGCTTGTGGCAATGACTGACTGTAAATGCAATGTTTGTGGCCAAGCTAAGAGACAGACAGGATCAAAGAGGGTTATAAAAAGGCCTAGTCTCACCAGGGTGACATTACACACCGTGTCTATGAAACCAGACTTTGCTTTCACAACTACAGCTTTCTCCCGATCTCTAAGTTATGCCATGCTTGGCAACACTTGGAACAAACAATTCTCCTCGTCCCGAGGATTCAAACATCTGTTGAAGAAATCAATGTTACACTTGTGTTTCAAAGGAATAAATAGTTTTCTTTTGTGGCTGAAATCTAATAAAATTAAGAATGAGGTATAATCACCGCCCCCCCCCCAAAAAAAAAACCTTTAAAAAGGATTAACCAGATCACTGCCCCTTTTTCTCATTACAGTGTTTTAAGGATTATTTCTCTCAGGAATATCTGGACAACTCAGGTGTGTCATACCATATGCTAAAATTATAAGTAAGCAAGATCAGAGGGACAAATTCTATCTACATAAAATGGTAAATTAAAAAAATACAGAGATATTTTATTTTCATACTCCCAAATTACCATGAGGTAGTTTTAAAGAAAGCTATTAAAAAAATCATAAAACTGAGGTTTTCTAATTGCCCTGAAAGAACTGAGAAGCTAAGCTTAGGCTTAAAAAAATAAAATTACACTTACATATGTATATATACACATAGATTATCAAAATGACCATTTAAAATACAACAAAAAAATTTAAAATAACAATCCATAATACTTGGCACCAAATATCTTTTTTAAACACCAAAGGTCTTGACAGATTTTTTAAAGTTTAATATGATATTCTATCTAGTTCAAAAGCAGTTGGACACAGTTATTTATTACAAAGTCTCCTTAGGATGAAGGTAAATATTCAATATGCCTCCATTTTATAGATAAGGGAATTTAAGCACCTTAGTAGGAGAGAGCAGGAAGATTTCTGGACTGGTGATTTAGACAATCCTGGTTTCAACAGCAGATTTGATGGTACAAAAAATAATTATAAATAGTATGAGATAGTGTACAAGAGATTCATGATGAAATAACAAATTACCAATACAAATCTGCATTCCATCAGAGATTTCAAAGAACTGACTTTACCTGTTAGACAACTATATTTAAATCTCCATATTATTCCGAGATGTCCTACTACAAGCTGTCATTTACTATATCTGTAGGACTCCCCCCCCCCAAAGCAACATAAACATGAAATTTTGCTTTTAAAAGAAAAATTAGAAAAGTTTAATTTCAAGAGATTGTGTCCAATTTACTTAAGGAAAATTTATCCTCAAAAGAAAATTCACTACATTCAACTCCCAATATCACCTCTTTTCTCTTAAACACACAAATATCTAATACTATATTGTTGAGAGCATCACTAATTAATATCTGCTTTCCATATTTAATATTCAAAAGCACAATATGCTTCATTTCATGGACTACATTAAATTGTGCAATGTTATGGAATGATTATTAGTTTGTAATTATTATAATTGATAAATGATTGCTGAGATTATGCATGTCCTGAAGCCTTTCAAAATAACTGATGCATGTACCTCAGAGAACAACTTTACAGATTTTGAAAGTTATAAGCTGGACTAGAAGACTTGTGCAATTTGGGTTTAAGGAGGGAAAAAAAGCCATTCAAATCCAAATATGTTTTAAAGGTATTATAAAAATATACTTAATGGGGGTAGGAGACAGGGTATTTCCATTTGTGTACTGGGTATCCCCAAATGGGACAATTCTGCAGTGTGGTCGCGTACCCAACTGCCAACTGTTCCCTTAAACCAAATTTCAAACCATTTATCGTTTCAGATACTTGGTAAATAATTACCATCAATTTCTGTCAACATCCCAGGGATCCTACTATTCCTGTGTAGTGAGGCAGAATGATCAAAAGGGCCATTGTGAATTAAAATTTTTCAGAAACAATATTATTTCTTAACATGGGGAAGCATGTGTGTGTGAGCCTATTCACTCCTGTTAAGCTAAGTATTCAAAGCTCCATGCTGGGCATAGTATAGTAAAGTGAATCAGAACTCTATAAAAAGTTAAATTTGGGCTGACTGTAGCTGGTGGCCTGAAATTTTGGTAACGTGTGCGTGCGCATGCACATGTGCACACAGACATACACATAAAACACACAACTAGTGGAACCAGTAAGACAGGAAGGAGAATTTTGATAAAGCTTCATAAGAATTCAGAGTTCTGATCCTCACAGGAATCATCACAGTGTCAAAATCCTGTTGCCATGACACTCTAATGCCTATGATGCTTGACATGTACAAGTTTGGCCTGTTAAGATGTCACACAGGCATGTTCTGTAAGGGCAATGAGAAGATCCCTACATCAATGGGTACCTACTTCTGCTAAGTCAGGAATAGGCTGATATTTTTTCCTTCTCAGGAATCTCCCCTCAGGAAGAGCCCTTTGTGTCAGGAGTTATGTGAAAGTTATGTTAACTTTCAGCAAGAATAGAGCATATGATTAACTTTCAAATTTACGTTTTAAAAAGCACACTTTCTGATAACTTTCAAAAATGTGGGACATGTGCACAGATTAAGCAGTATGAGTGCTAGAACACCAGCCTTAATTTTTTTTTGCTTTTTTTTCCCTTTGGAGGGGTGAAGGCAGGGCAATTGGGGTTAAGTGACTTGCCCAAGGTCACACAGCTAAGCAGTGTTAAGTGTCTGAGGCCAGATTTGAACTCAGGTCCTCCTGACTCCAGGGCCAGTGTTCTATTCACTGTGCCACCTACCATCCCCCTAAATTTTTTTTAGAATAGTAGTTTAGAACACTAAACTTCTGCGGAGAAAAAAAAAAATAAAGCACAAATGACTTTTCCAGTCTGCCATTCAAAAAGTAAATTGCTTGTTTATGATGGTATTAACTATTATTTCTAATGACAGAAATAAAGGTAAGAAATAGCAGATTATCACAAACCACATATTTTAAGACCTCCATTGTGTTAAACAGTGTTGTATAGAGAGCTAATCTCAGAATTAATTCAAATTTTCTTTTTGACCAGAATCTGTAACTCCTCAGTTCCCTAAGCAACTCTTTAAGATTAAAATTATAGAAGTATTAAAGATTTGCATCTATGAAGAGAGCTTCCACATTGAGAATTATCCCAGTAAAATGATGTCACACATCTGAACCAAAAAACTGAGTAAAACAAGTGATTCAAAGGTGTATCTTTCTTTCTATCTATGTACCCAATGTGGCAGGGGGAGGGTCAGATAGTTTTCTGATGACACCTTTACAGACTCACTGGCATAAAGTCCTCATTTGTAATGTATTCCAGTTTACTCAAAATGACTAGGTAAACCTCATGCCTCTTAACTTGATTCTTCAAAAACTTCAGAATTCATGGGGTAGCACCGGCTCTGGAGTCAGGAGGACCTGAGTTCAAATTCGGCTTCAGACACTTAACACAAAAAACTAGGTGCGTGACCTTGGGCAAGTCACAGCCTCAATTGCCCTCCAAAAAAGCAAAAAACAAAAACAAAAACAAACCTGCAGAATTCCATGACATGCGCCCATTCAACATCACAAGAAGATCACTATTACTTAAAAAAAAAATGAGCCTTTATTTCAGATAGAAGCTTGATGAGATTAAAAAGAATAGTAATTTTCTAGAAGTAATGCAGTCTGTTCATCCTGGATAGCAGATGGAGCAGTGGATAGAGCACTGGGCATCAAGCCAATGAGACTTGAGTTTGGATAGCCTCATCCATTTACTAGCTGGGTGACCTTGGGTAAGTAACTTAACCTCTCTTTGCCTTAGTTTCCTTAACTGTAAAATGGGAATAATAAAAGCATCTACCTTACAAGGCTGTTGTGTAGATTGAGTGAAATAATATTTGGAAAGCACTTAACCCAGGGGCTGCCACATTGGAGGCACTACAACTTATTTCCTTTGTTCTAGTGTTCCTGTACATTCTGGGTCCAGTTCACCCTCAGAGACTATCTGTAGAAAATATCTATAAGATAGATGATCTCTAAAGGGTTTATCCATTTGATTTATATCATGGTCTAGACAACAGACATTCCAAATAAAATCAATACAATTAGAATAATAGAGGAAATAATTAAAAGGGGGGGATATTTGTAGCAAATTTTTCTAATAAATATCTGATGCCTAGTGTCTATAAGGAAGTTAGAAAATATATAAGAACAAGAGCCATTCCCTAATAGCTACATGATCAAAGATATAACAAAGCAATTTTTAATAGAAGAAACAGAACCTATAAATAATTATATGAAAAAGTTCTCCAAATCACTAATAATGAATAAATAAAGCATTTATTAAGTGCATATGATATGCAAAGCACTGTGATGAGTGCTGGTGATACAAATGGAAAAGTAAGACTGTTCCTGCTCTCAAGGAGCTCACATTCTAATGGGGGAGAGAATGCATATGGAAAGTTTCACCTACAAGTCACACAGAAAGGTTTTGTTGTCCTTTGGGTGCAGCAGAAAAGCAGATGGTAATGCCCCTTCTTCAATATCATTTCAATGGACAATCAGCTTCTGATGCTGAACCATTTGACAGTGCCAAGGACCTTGAAGACAAGAATCTTCTGTTCTGGATTTCCAGTAACTGTGGCTGTAGCACCTGCAGAAGCTGGTCCTGGTCCGCATTTGCTCAAAGATTGCTTCTTAGAACGATGACAGAGGGCACTGGGCTGGAGTCATTCCTATTCTCAGTGATCTTGGGATCAGGATCCTGGGCTCTCTCCATCAGGATCTGAGGCAAGATGGTGGTCAAGACAGTGATACTGGCGGTTGGGTTTGTCTGGCACATGCTTCTTACAGCCTGTCTCCTTCTGGATTCAGCTATGTTCAGCAGTTTGGGGTGGCTGACCCCTTCTCCACAGGAGTCACATTCCCTGTGATGATGGCCGTCAGGACTGGTATAGAAGGATGACCGATGATCTAGGAGGTGTTGCCACCCCAAAGGCTCCTGTGCCTATCTAACTGTTAGTACTGAATGGTTAGCAGTTATTTTTTTTTTTAAAGCAAGTGGGGTTAAGTAACTTGCTCAAGGTTACATGGCCAGTTATTTCTGGGTGTGGTGCTAAGTATCTGAGCCTGGATTCAATCCCAGGTCAACCAGACACTGGAGCTAGTGATCTTACTCAGTGAGCCACCTGGCCACCCCTGGTTAGCAGTTATTGCTAGTAGTGATGAGGAAGGTGGAACTCTTCTCACAGTGACTTTTCCCCTCAAAGATGGCCATAGTGGCTGAGCTGGAAGCAGGTCTGGTGATTCTGGGGACACTTATTCCCAAGGCTGTTGGGCTCAGGGTCCTGGATTGTCTTCATTAAAGTTTGAGTAGAAATGGTGGTCAAGGTGGTGGTGGTGACTTGCTTGGCAAATGCTGTGTCCTGTCTCTCCTTCAAGGTACCTTGATGCTTCAGTCAGGTTGGCTTGCCTGGTCAGAGAGAGGCTGTTGGTGGAGATGGCGGTCCTTTCTTCAGAGGATTTACTTGCTGGGATGATGACTCTTGAGGACTGCAGGACCAGTGGTAATAAGAAGAGAAATGGACATTGACACCACTCTGAGGTTTCACCTCAAATCCATCAGATTGGCAAAGATGTCGAAAGAGGAAAATGACAATTGTTGGACAGACAAATTAATGTACTGATTTGAGGCTGTGAAGTGATTCAACTACCCTGGAAAGCAACTTGGAATCATACCCCCAGAGTCATGAAACTGAAATATCCATCAAGCCAGAAATACTCCAAAGAGGTGAAAGACTGAGCATTTTTATAATATAGTAAATAACTGCAAACAAAGTGAGTGCCCCTCAGCTGGGAAATGGCTAAACAAGTTATGGTGTGTGGATATAAAGTGATATCATTGTTCTTGATGAAAGGGATGGGTTCAGAGAAACTTGACAAGACTTGTTTGAAATGAAGCAATTAAGAGAACGATTTACATAAATGACTACAATAATGCAGAGGAAAATAATTTTTAAAATCTTAAAAATCCTGCTCAATGTCATGACCAATAACGATTCTAAGAGACTGATAATGAAGCATGTGCCACATGTGATAGCAGAAAGGTGATGGTTTATAGAAACAGAATGAAACATACATTTTTAGATGGGGCCAATTGGTGGATTTTGTTTTATTCGATGCTTATTTGTTACAAAGGAAGAATTCTATCTGAGGTGAAGAGGTACATTTTTTTCAATGCACAGAAAATAGGTAAGAGAGACAACAATAAAAAAAGTAAATGATGTATTTTGAAAAGTAGAAGAAAAGAGATTAGAAGTTCAAGAAGGGAACACAAACACAAGAAAGTTCTGTTACTATCATTTTAAATTAAAAATAAGTTTCATAAAAAAAACTCTAATATAAGTTCAGTGTTTCGTTTATATGCCTCTTTTCCTGCTCTTATAACAAAATGTTCGTGGTTGTCAAGTACATAATAAAAAAAGACAATTTTTAAAATAGGTATTCATCATTCGGTTTTTCCTATATGGAGGCAGGCCAAGCTCTTTTAAGCTATTGGAGATCTCGTTTTGGAGGCTTTGAAATGTTCCAGGGCTTGCTGCCACCAACACGATGTCATTCATAAAAAAGAGAATCTAGAGAACTTCCCCATTTATAGGAAATACTTCTTCAGTTTGAACTGTGCATTAAATATCCTCTAGGACAGTAGCAAATGCCTTTGGTGAACATTTCTCCTGGGTTAGTGTCTTACTTGAAATGAACAATCAGAAAGCCAGTCATCCCTATTGCTACATATATCAAAGGAATCTTTCCCTGGAAAAATGGAGTAAAACAATTGGCAGAGATTATCACATAGGAACATGTGAATTTATCAAATAAGCTATTAAAGTGAGCATGTCAGAAAACATAAAGCAGAGGGTCCTAGAAGAACAGAACACAGCACAATTAACAAGCACCTACTCTATACCAGGACCTGCAGTAGGAGCTGTGGATACAAACTGAAAGAATGAAACAATCCCTACTCTCAAGGAACTTACATTTTAAGAAATGAGAGAAATTAATATTATACTATATTAATAACTAATTATTAATTTGTGATCCTCCATTCCCCCCCCCCCTTTTTTTGTTAAAATCCAACTGCTGAAAAGGTCAGTCAGCCTCCGAAGCGAATGGCTGAGTGAGGAGATTTGCCCCTGTCTCCCAAGGCACAAGCTTCTTAACTGGGTGGGCAAGACCACACTCAACTGGAAGGCCTAATTTCTGTTTAGAGTATAAACAAAATCCAGTCTGGTGAGCTTTTGTCTGGGGTAAGAACCCTCTATCCTTGATTCTCTCCATTAAAATGTCGGGCAGTCCCACTCATGAAGGCGAAAACTAGCAGGAGGGGGCAGATGGGAATGGCGTCCCCTGCCCAGATGTCTTTAAAGCTGCTGAGTCTCAGGAGCAAGACAATTCTATGCAGAGGGAGCTGAAGACTTTTAGCCCGCCTCCTCATTAATGTCCACTAATCAGGGTTGATTTTCACTTGTCAGGTGAGTTCCATTTCAGAAGGGATTTAAGGCGTTTCAGGCTCTCCCTTAGCTTCTTTAGTATTGAAACCATTGACCATCAATTTATTGATTGCCAGTTAGACTAATTAACAAATCATTAATTACTCAGAAACTCTCTCAGGATTTTCATTCTTTTCATAGGTGAGAAAACAGGTTCATATGTAATTATATATAGTATAAATATAAGAAGAATAAATACAAATACAAAAAGGAAGTTAGGAAGAGGAAACACCAGCAGATGAGGGGGATCAGGAAATAATGCAAATGTCATGTGCAAGAGAAACAGGAAAAAAAGACTAATTGAGCAGGATCACAGAGGCAGCAAGGTGGCACAGTGGATAGAACACTGGTCTTGGCTGCGTTCAAATCTGGCCTCAGACATTTAGTAGTTGTGTGACCCTGGGTCATTTGACCCTTTTTGCCTCAGTTTCCTCATCTATAAAGTGAGCTGGAAAAGGAAGTGGCAAAACCATTCCAGTATCTTTGCCAAGAAAATCCCAAAAGAATGTTGGACACAGTTGTAAACGACTGACAATAACAATGTACAATGAGCCCAGAAAGGGGTTGGAACCAAGTTGTCAAGAAGCTTTACAAGCTAAACAGCATATCTGTATATAATGACGAGAGTCCATTTGAGGTTCAACTGAAAAAATTTGTAGTGAACCAGGTCAGTATAGCATTTCATGACTTCTTCCAGCAGAACTCAGAAACTTAGAAGCAGAAGCACAAAAAACAGAGTGAGGGGATTATTCAGTTGGGGAGTTGGGGATAAGTGTGTTAGAAATAAGGAAATGACAAAGAATTAAAGCGCGTAGGAAAGGGAGCTGCTGAAATGGCTAACCAGAAGGGGCAACACTGAAGGACCAGTGAAACCAGAGCAAGAACAAAGGCCTGGGCAGGCTTGAGCATCTACAGGTCCAAATGAAAGACAAGAGAAGGCTTGGAAAGCACGTAGGTGAGTATAAAAGCACACAAGTGGTTTGGAGCATTGAAAAAGAGGATCAGAACACCCCCATCTGCACTTTTAAACAATGGAGGCAGAATGCCAAAGCTTGCTGACAAATAAGTGGCTAAAAGTCAGTTATTTGGCATCAATTGACAAGTATTTAAGCTGCCCACTATATGTTGGGCTTTTTGCTTAGCAAAGACACAAGGAAGACTACCTGCCATCAAGAAGCTGACATTCTATCAAGGAGAGAACATATAAATCTGTAGACATATACATGCCATATGCAAATCAGATATAAGGTAAAATTGGAGGGAAATGCTAATACCAGCTGGGGGAACTATGAAAAGCTGGTCACAGCAGCCGATGCGTGAGGGAAACCAGGGATTCTAGAAGGCAAAGATGTGGATGGAGAGCACAGGTTTACAGTATTACAGGGAGAGAGGGAAGGAGAGGTACAGCCAGTGCCACAGATGTGAGATAGATCATCACATGTAAAGGACAGCAAGAAGGCTGTATGGCTGAACCAGAGAGTGGAGAGGAATATTATACAAGACTGAAGAAGCAGGAAGGGTCCAAGTGTAAAAAAAGCTTTTAATAATAAACAAAAGAGTTTATATTTGATCCTCAAGATAACAGGGAGCCAATGGAGGTTACTGAATAAAGGAATGGGGAGTGGGGGAATGGTGGAATGGCATGAGCTGAATAGTTTTGGAAGATATGTGGAGGAGAGATTAGAGTGGGAAAAAGACTTGAAGCAGGGAAATAAATTAGAAGGCTATTTTAATAGTTCAAATGAGAGTTGATTATTTCCTGAGCTAAATAACTGTGTGAGTTGAGAGAAACAGGTGCATACAAAAAAATATTGTAGAGATAAACAACACAACAAAATACAGCAACGGAATGGATATCGGGGTGAGAGTAAGAAGTTAAACACATCAACGCAGTGCAATCCTAGGTGACGGGAAGGATGGTGGCGCCCTCAACACAAACAGGAGAGTTCTGAAGAGGAGTGGGTTAGGGGCACAGGTAGAAATACAAGCTCTGCCTTGAAGATGGTAAGTTTGAGAAGTCTATGGAATACCCAGCTCAGAGTTTCCAATAAGCAGTTTGTAATGTAGGACTACAGCTCAGGAGAGAGACTAAGGCTAGATATATAGATCTGGCAATCATCTGAATGTGTTGCTAAAGCCTTTCTGGTAATATTTTATGTAATACTTTGAATCAATATTCATTTGGAATGTTAATCTATAGTCTTCTTTTTCTATTTTGTCTCTCCCTTGTTTAAGTATCAAAACCATATTTGTTTCTTGCAAGAAATCTGGTAGGATCCCTTCTATTTTTCTTAAAACAGTTTGTGTAATAGTATAACTTACTGCTTTTTGAAATATCTGGTAGAATTAACTTATAAATCTATTTAGTGCTGAGATTTTTTTTTTGTTGTTGCTGGGAATTCATTTCTGATTTATTCAGTTATCTTTCTTGAGACTGGATTATTTAAATGCTCTATTTCTTGTTATGTTAATATTTGTATTTTATATTTTTGTAAATATTTATCCATTTCATTTAAGGGATTCATGAACAGAGAAATAGTGTAGTGTTGAACTGGCCCACGAAGAGGTCACCATTGAGTATAACCAGAGAAAGAGTGATGACCTGGGAAAGAACTAAGGTCTGGAGAGACTGGCATATAGATTTCTGATTCTTTCAAGCTGGCATCCATAAACTGACATCTAAAAGGCGATTTTCCAACTCCTCGCTCAGTCATTTCCAGATCTTAAGAGGGGATGTGAAGAATACACACTTATTGTTAACATCAGGGGCAAAGTGAAACTGGAAATGTTAGAGAATTACAGAGATTTTGAGAGTTAAGATTATTTTGGCTATTTAAAACACCTCTTTCATGAAACAAATCTGTAATACTCTTAGGGCTCAGTCTTTTTGTCAATAAGTGACCACCACCACGATTCTTGGACTTAAGGTTTAAAATCCAACACCCCTTGGAAAAAGTAGTATTAGCATACTTCAACTCAATTTCAGTAAAAGTTTTGTGCTATAAAAAATTAGCCATAGGTGCCTATGAAGCATCAAGATGAGGCCTTCTTCCCTATCACTGTCTCTGCATCAAAGATGACTAACAAATGGTTGCCTTCTATGACAAATGTCCGTATCTCAAGAAAGTTTTCGTTCACCTTTTCATCCTGTATCCACACATTGTAGTATCACTAGTGAATGTCTATCCTTCTGTGATCAGGTCATACATAACTGTCTCGTTTCCAGTCTCTTGTTTATGTGCTTAAAAACACATAAAAGTAGAAATGTGCTGAATGGCAGAATCTAATTAATCAAAAAAACTAGAGAATATCTATGTTCTCTTCTAAGAAATATAATGTAAGGCCCTTGTTCAGTATTGCACCACAAGACAGTGCCCAGAGACTTGCCCTGGGTTCCTTGAAAAGCCAAACCACTCTAGTCTTTGAGCTACTTCTGAGCTGAGAGTAACACTGATGATTATCCTAGGGAATGTCTCTTTTCAACCTACGGGATACCCATCTGGCATGGATGGCACATGCCCAGAAAAGGAAGGACACTAGTCAGTAGCCAGCATAGCCAGTCTCCAACTCAAGTTAAATGAAGGTTTCCTCTTCATATGACACATAGATTATTCCTGGACACATTTCACCACCCTTTGATGACTCTTACATCTATAGATAGACTCACTATAAATGGCACAGATCTTCTGAACATATGCCCTTCCATGTCACAGTTAACATGGTATTAGGGAAAAAGACATAGACAACAGTAAACTGAACAAATTATTCACGTCTCCTACAAACTCTGGAAAAACATCTATCTTTAGCAGAAACGCATATGCAATCAAAGAGTCTTGGGAGTTCTGAAACATCCAAGCTCTCACGTTGTGGTACAATTCTTAATGGTCTACAAACAGAAAAATCGTTGAGCTCTCTGAAACAAGACAAACTATGGGAAGGCGAGCATTTCTCCATGTTTAAATGATACAAAAATATGATCCAGGCTCAGTTTTTAAAGTTTATATATTTTTTTCTCCTGAGAAGTTAGGCTAAGGAAGACAAAAATCACACCTTAACACACAACCCAAAATGGCAATTGGAACACTTGCGAATGAGAGCACTGGCAATGTTGTCCTTGGGTTTCCACAAGCACAGCCGGTGCTGATCAGCTCTCAGTGAACACACGCGCCACCTGTGACGTGCTACGCTGTTATCTGTACTGACACAGAAATACCAATTTAGTACTATTTCCTTTGGTTTTAAACTGCTCCAAAAACTGCACAGGCGGACTTGCCCTTTGTAGTGTGAATGGTGAGCAGGCAAAGAAACCAACCTCGGCACGCGAGTGTACACACACCCAGAAAAGACAGTTTGCTACCAGGTGTTAAAAGGCCAAGGAAGCCCATTTTCAGGCTATTAAAAAATAAAACAGGGATAGAAGTGGGAAGGAGATATGTATTGATTTAATTTGATAAAATCAACACTGGAATTGGTGAAAGGAAATCTTACCCCCAAAAGATAAAAAAAATACCCTGTTTTGCGCTCTAAAAAAAATCTAGCAAGGGAGGTACTCATACTAAAAGGACACATGTGCACTCACACGAACATCCACCAAAGGTTTAAATGAACATCGTAAATTTTTAGATTATAAAACCCATTAGTATAGTAAACTTCTTGGGGAGGAATTTTCAGCAACTTAAAAGCACAAGACGATTTTAAATGCCAACCAGAGCAGATAATAAAATTAAAATGCCACAGAAGAGGGAAAACATCCTACTTATAAACTTTTTCAAAATTCAATTAAACTCCTTTGAAGTGAAAACTCTTCACATCTTAATAAAAGCCAGAAAACAGCAGACGGATTGGGTAACACAGCAAATACCTTAGAAATAATTTGGGGTTTCAGTTTCAATGCAGCATCTAAAGTGGGACAGGAGTAGCTAAGGAGTTACTGAACAGAGCCCCAGTTCTTCTGATATTCACAATGTGACCTCAAAGAAAATCTATCAACAACAAAGTGTGGGGCAAATGGAAAGAACACTGGACAGGTGGTCAAAAGGCCTGGGGTCTAGTTCTGGAGCTGTACTCAACCATCCTCTCTCTGCATGTCAGTTTCCACAAATTCATAATGTACATGGGCATGGGAGGAGAGGGCAGACTCCATGAGGTCTGTGGTCACTTCCAGCTTTAAAAGCCTCTCTAAGCCTGAGTGGGAGTTGCACCCATCTAATTGTGAAAAAGGTTTCATGATGAATCAGGTTCAAAGGAGTGGGAAGAATTCAGGTGTGATCAATAGGCACAAAGTAAAAGCTGGAAACAGGATTAATCTGCAAATCCTCACTCTTGGTCCTGTGCTCAATCTAGGAGATCAGGTTGACTCTCTTGACCTGTATGAAAGTTCATTTGGATGGGAAGGGGGTGGTGGGAGGGTTACTTTTCAAACTGATTTAACCCAAGTTGAATATATGTCAATGGTAGAACCTGGAATACAATCCTGGGGTTCTAAATTCCAGTCCTTTCCACTTAATCACATTACTATCCTTTCATGAAAGGCAAAGAATAAATCCTTTACAAGGGCAGTATTTCAAAACAACTGAATCAATTAATTTAAAATTAAGGGACAAAAAACCTGGATGAATCACTTTTTAACCCCTAAAGCAGTCATTACAATCATGACAATGGAAACATGAAATCCTACTCCTGTCTCCTCTTCCAGTAATTATTTTACTTAAGTTTAACTGAAAAGCTAGAAAGAACCTTAGAGTTGATCTAGCATAACCCCTTTCCTTTACAGTTGAGGAATCTTTGGAGAAGAGCCCTACTCAATGTCAGAGTCAGTGCCAAAGACAGTTATCCGAAAACAGAGGGACAACTTTGAAACGAACAATTACAGTAAAGTCAGTAAATAAAATAAGTTAATTTATACAGAAACATGACGCCAATTCAACATATACCAATAGTAACAATAACACACACACAGAATGCTTTATAAAAGGTTACATATATACAAGATAAATTCTATTGATCCTCACAGCAGCCCTGGGAGAAAGATCACTGTGATTTTCCCAATTGCATCAATGAGAAAGCTGGGACTCACTGAGGATAAGACAACTTGCCCAAGATCACACAAAGCTGAGCCCTGAAGCCAGGCCAGCCATCAGACTCGAAAGCCAGTGTTATGTCCATCACAACATGACTGTCCTAGTTCAGCTTTCTCAGTTCTCAGATCTAGGCTTTAACACACACGCAGTGGGCTGAGAAGTCTTTTATAAAGTCTGCTGATGTGAACCCTGAACTTCGCTCTGAGGACAAGCAGGCATCAGAAAGGTTACAACAGACGTGAAGACAGGACATCCCAAGGAAGTCAAAGGGCAGATGGCCTAGCACTCACTACATGTAATAGAAGACTTAGACAATGTAAATACAGGAGGTCTAGAAATATCCCCCAACTGATTTCAATCTCTCTCCCTCAACAAATCTTTGTGACATAAGCCCCCTGAAAGAAAGCAAACTGAATGCATCCTCCTCTGTACCTCTGGGGGATATGCTAACAAAACAAAAAAAAACAACAATAAAATAACCAAAGCAAGGGTATCACCAAAGGAGAGAGGAAGAGAGTTAACTGACAATTCAGACTTCTTATTACTGAGCCCGAAAACTGCTCAGAGTGTCCTCTACTCAGCTAGCTGATGAATTAATTAATGGCACAGATCTGACCATGGTACCCTTCCTATTCCATAAACTCCAGGGGTTCCCTATTGCCTCCAGGATCAAATACAAAATCCTCTGTCATTCGAAGCCCTTCCCAAGCTGGCTCCCTCCTACACTGTACGTTTTGCACTCCCTACCACACTGGCTTCCTTGCTGTTTTTCACACAAAATGATCTCGCTCCAGACTCTGGGTATCCTCATGCTGGAAATTCCCTCCCTCCTCATCTCCTTCTCCTGGCCTCTGGGGCTTCCTCCAAGTCTCAGGTAAAAGCTCATCTGCCGTAATTAATGCCAGTGTCTTCCCTCGATTGTTTAGGCCCAGATAATCTGGTATGTAACTTGTTTGTACACTTATTTCCACATTGTTTCTCCCATTGGACTGTGAGTTTAAAGCAGGAATTGTCCTTTCCCCTCTTTCTTTGTATCCTTAGCACTTAGCAATGTGCTAGACACATCACGTGCACTGAAATGTTCACTGACTGGCTGGCTTTAGGTGGCCAGAAATCATGATGAGGAGAGAGCCTAAAAGTGAACTGTAGTGCACAAAAAGAAATGGAACTCCAACGTTAGGGCCCCAAGTAACTTAACAATGCCGAGAAAATACAAACTTTGGAAATAAACTCATGACCACTAACATATCCAGGTACAAAAAGGTAAAAAATTAAAGAAAAAGGGATTACCTAATAAGGAAAAATTTCCTGTTATACAATTAGAATATGTGAGATGTACAAATGTACAACAAAGCCCAGATCACTGCAGAGTTGGCCTCCTAAATGTGATCAATTGACTCACCTATACAGCAAAAAAAATCCCAAATTAATAAAAAATTCTTAATTGTCTGGACTATATCAAATGGACAAATAACCCAAAGAGCTTGTCTTGCAATACTTTTATCTTGGTCAGATATAAAAACTGATAAGGAGGTGAGCCCAAAAATGAATAGAAGGGCATACTGCATTGCTACTAAGAACCCACACGGTTCATTCAATGATTTTAAACATATCTCTGAAGTTAAAGACAAATTTTTTGACACTAGAAAGACTGGAATTGGGGGCAGTGAGGTGGCACAGTGGATAGAGTGCCAGCCCTGGAGTCAGGAGGACCTGAGTTCAAATCTGGCCTCAGACACTTAACATCTGTGTGATCTTGGCCAAGTCACTTAACACCAATTGCCCTGCCTTCCCCCTCCAAAAAGATAAAAAAAAAAAGCTGGAATTGAGGAATATGTTGAAGGACCAAGATGTGGCAACTGATGTAGGGCATTTCTGTTTTATCCACAAGGCAAAGAAAGTAGAGTTTATTTCAAAGAAAAAGTATAATAAACTTTTTGCACCAACTGACTTGCCTGATTCTTATAGTATTTAATACCAAGATTCTCTCCGTGATGTTTTATGACTGAAAAGGGAAAATAATCTCCCAAGAACTGAAGTTGAGAGAGGAGCATGGTGGGCGTAAGCAGTCTGAGACACACTCAACTGTGGAATTATGCCGAAGGGTTGATGAAAAGGATGTCTTTAGAGAAATGTACGACTGAAAAAGACAGGGGCTAGTAGGAGATAAGGCTAGAACAAGGGGTCACACAATTCGCACGATGCACTGGTCTCCATACAAAGGCACGGGAACACAAGGGAAGCATCCAGCACATTAAACAGGCCCCTTAAATGCAAATTTACAGGAAAATATGGATACAGGGAATATCCAAGATGATCAGACATGAATACAGTGAAGGAATGCCACACGCACAGTCCCAGAGAAGCCTGAGAACATGCGTACAACACACGCGTGTGCAAGACCCGGATCCTCATTCTTGACTGTATCTCTGCCACTTACTTTGTAAGTCAATAAAAAGTGCTGATCATGGTAATTCCTTACATTTTCATAATGCTCATGTGAATGAAAGGGTTAAGACAAAAAAAAAAAAACCAAGCATCAGAGGAGTCGAGAAGTCTGCCCGAGGTCACAAGCCAGGATTTAAGGCTTAGTCTTCCAAATAAATTCCAAGGGTCTTTCCACTACTGTTAAGCTACCTTTCCGACCCTGAACATCCTGTTATCTTTTATTTTCATGAAACTAGCTGGTAATGAGAAGATTTTGAGCCAATGTGGTAGATAAACAAGGAAAAGAGGCTGATCCCTAAACAATCAATAAAGTATATATTATTGACACATCAATAGACACATATGCCATTAACACGACTATCATTTCAGGGTTTGCATAGCACTTCACATACATCATCTCCACATATAACTTTCTGAGGTAGGTATTGTAGGTGGTATTTTTCCAGTTTTACAAATGAGGAAACTGAGACTCAGAGAGGTCAAATGATTTGGCTATGGTCATATTATTTCCTTTAAACATCTCCAGCAGACAAGCCTGATAAATACTGCATAAAGCAGATCAAAGTATGGAGGTTCAAAAGAACAATTCCATCTATGAAATTACCCCCAAATGGGGAGGGACCCTTTTGCCATCTGATGTCAGTTCAAAATGAGGTCATACTGAGGCAGCTAAGGTGGTGCAATGATGGTGCACCGGTCCTAGAGGCAGGAAGACCTCAGTTCAAATCTGGCCTGAGACACTTACTGGATGTGTGACCCTGGGTAAGTCCTGTAACCCTAACTGCCTCCCTGCAAAAAGATCATAATTCTAGACATTTTCTGCTTCTATTGCTTGCCTTTATCACATAGTATAGCTGAAAAAAAAAATACTGGATTTGACATTAGAGGACCTGGGCTCTATCCTGACTTTTGTCATTCACTGCTTGTGATAACTTGAACAAACCACTTAAATTTCTCTGGACTTTATCCAATCTACAAAAATGAGACAGCATTACATAATATTTACAACTAACTCTACATCCAATTAATTTATGACCCATAACTCAACATCATACATAAATATATACTGTACTCTTCCTTTGGGGTTTTGATATGTTGGATGCTGTCCTGAAATTCATCATCTTACCTAAAAATTAAAACAATTTCAGAGGTACAAGACGCGAAAGTATACTCAGAAACTCTGTTCTTTTATTTAGCAATGGCTTTCAATAAACATGTTACACACATCCTGTGATTGTGACTTGGGGAGAGACAAAAATCAGAAGAATTTCTGCCCCTAAAGGATCTTATCCTATAGTAGAAGAATTAGACACACATGATATTACAGACTCATTAGAATTGCTAAATCAAATGGTCTAAAGAAGGTCATTATCAATTGTGGTAATTGAGGATAGCTTCAGAGAAAAGGTAGCATTTGAGTTAGGGTTTAAATGATGGGCACAGCAAAAGGGGTAAAGAAAGGCATTCCAGGCATAGTAGTTAATATAAGCAAGAAGATGGTGGCAGGTTAGTAATACAAGCTCAGCTTTAGGGAACAAAGAATAATCTAATTTGGTTTGAGTATAGCTTATACGAGGGAGAAGATATGAGACAATGCTGAAAGGACCAATGGGAGTCAGATTCTAGAGGGCTCTCAATGTCTGGAAAAGGAATTAACACAGTATCAGGCATGTGATAGGGAGTCACTAAAAATTTCAAATGATGTGACTAGAACTATGGGTAAAAAAAGATTATTTGACATTGAGTATATCCTGGAGTAGTGAAAGAATCACTGTTTTTTATGAAGTTATTGCAAAAGTCCAGGTGGATGGTAATGACTGTTCTATGGCAGTCACCTTGGGAATACAGAGGAAGGGATGAATAAAAATATTGCAAAGGTGAAGTGACTGGACTTGATCAATGACTGAATATACGTGGGAGATGAGGAAGAGAGAAAATTAAAGCTACCTCCTCACAAGGTTACAAACAAGGGATAGAGAGTGAACTGGGATGCCAGAAGAACTATTTAAGTCAGAAGAAGGTCTATAGGGTGTTAGGGACAAAAATAATGTGCTTGATTTTAGACATGGTGAGTTTCAATTGTCAGTGGACTATTCCAATAGTAATGCACTATCTGTAGTTGGAGATGAAATAACTCTAAAGAGAGGCTAGAACTATAGACACAGATGTAAATTCTTCTGCATAGTGACAGGAGGTGATGGCCACGGGAGCAGAGTGGGAAGCTAAGGAGAGCCATATGAATACAGACCTCTAAGCTATGAATCCAACAGAGAAGAGAAGGAAAGACAGAACGAGAACAAGTGTCCAGCAGGAGTGTAGAAAGCAACAAAGGGCTGAATCGCATCGTAAGAATTTACAGCAATCACTACCTTTCTCTAGTAGCTGTTTACCCCCCTTTGGGTGGGGGGCAGTTCAAACATGTGATATCACTGATGTAATGACACCCAAATTTTGGAAACTCCCTCACCAAAGCCCAAGTGAAGTTCCCGATTGTCCTTCAACATGCAGGGGGTGGGGAGAATGTAGAGGTTAAATCATCGTTCCTAGTCACACAGAGAGTATGAATCAGAGTCAGAACTAAATCCAGGTCTGACTCCTATTAATACTGGCCCTATATCCATAGGCTTACTCTTTGATTTATATTTAAGAATAGGAAATATTCTCTGAATTTTTTTAAAAAGTCTTTGCATAAGAAGAAACTAACCAAAAGTATTCATTTTATTCTTTAAAGCTGTTGTATGAACTAACATCTGATGCACCAAAGATATGAGTCTATACACGACAGACATACACATATGAAAACGATGACTGTATTCATGCAATTTGGGGTAGAAAACACATATGGTAATGTAGCAAGCTATAAAACACTGAAAGGGAAAAATCCTTAAGTCAAATAACATTGATAACTCATTTATTTACTATTTAGTGAATATAAATGCAATAAAAATACTTGTTCCTATGAAGAAACAGCATAAAAATTCCATATATATATATATATATGTTTATAGAGAGATGGATGGCTAGATAGAGGGTAACAGAATTCATTGTTGAAAAGAATCTTAGAGACCACTGACTCCAGCACTCCAAACTCATCCATGGAGGAATACATTGTTAGTCAACAGCATGTACTGAGCACGTTATAATACCAACTCTAGATTTCTTTGATACATAGTTTTGCAAGTTTAAAAAAGTCAAGGGTTAAGCCAGTCCTTAAAACAATAATAAAAAGGCTGCTTGTTTTGTAGCAGTGAAAAAATGGCAACAAATATTCATGTTCCAACAACTGAGGATTGACTGATTACACTGTATGTCAATGTAATTCAATATGACTGATCCCAAAAATAACAAATAGAAAGGACACCAAGAAAGAATGATGGAAAGATTTATATGAAGATCACTTCACAAAGTGAATAAAATAGAATGAGAGCGACTACTTAAAAACAGCAGCAACAAAGCTTTTTAATTATAGAGACAGAAAATAAATTATAATTTTACAATTTATATCTTACTTTAAGCAAGAAGTAAATCATTCGGATGTTATGGTTATATGGAGGATATAATTTCTTATTGTGCTTGTTTTCATTTGTAAAGAATGTTATAATTTATAATTTAAAAAACATAGAAAAGTTACTGATTTGCCCATAAAACTGTTGAACATAATTTAGAACACAATCCCAAAGAGTTAAATTTGTGTTTCAATTTTAACTCTAAATTTCCGGACATCAGACCATTAGCATTATGTGAATGCAGAATTTTGCTATTTAATTTCCTCCTTAAAGATCATAAAACAAACCAAGGAAGAAAACAAATAAATCTGCCATTTACTTATTATGGAGTTCAAACCAGGTCAATGGCCCTATTAGAGTGTAACTGAGTTCAGCTTACTTATTAATATACGCTGACAGCACATTCTGTAACTATGGCTGCAAATGAAGGAAGATGCTAGGAGTGGCTATTAGCAGCAGTCCTTATAATATGGATCTCTATCTAAGAGTAGGTTAACATTAAGAGACAGTGAAATTTTCATCTATGTTGGAGGGGACAGGGAGTAAAGAAAAGATTGGAAACCTCCAAGTATCTTATTTTCCTTTATAGCCCCCAAACCCACACAAAACCCACTGCTACCAATGGAAACACTGCAGGTGAGGCATCAATCTTTAAAAAAAAAAACACACACATCTGAATAATTTCATTATTTTACAGTTGATCAATAGTATTGGTCTTTGACCCAGAGGGCACTTAACCAGTTCTTGTATAGGATGACCAAATCCTGACTCTCTGACCTGGTCTCACCACATTCTAATCATTTCCTATGGACAAAGCATCCAGTAAGGTACCGTGCAAAGAGTTCTGGAATCTGAGTTAAATGACATGGGTTTGGAATCACAGCCCAGCCCCTTGGGCAGAAGTGATGTCACATCTCTCATTTCTCTGGATTCCAGTTTCTTTATCTTTACAATGCTAAGGGGAAGAAGGAGCAGGAATAAATGACTCCTGTCGTCCCTCTTCTACCTCTAAATCTGTGACCCTTGTGAATTTACCAACCCCATGCCAACAGTCAAATATCCTCACTACAGCAAGTGCTGTGTCCGTGTGTGCTCCTTCCCCCCACCCCCAACTCCTGCTGTATGCAGAGATGTCACCGTCAGCTTCCCTTAGCTGTTTCCTTTACTTCCCATGACTTCTATTTTCATATATGCCAGAGTAACCATTGCAGGTGCCCTATAAATACACAATCCTGCACACCACCCTACCCACATGCTGAATGATCAGTGCATCTATTACCAGTACTCAACTGGTTGTACAATGATGCTCTGAAGGACAGAGAGATGGAAAATTTGCTCCTGCTGAGAAAGATCAGCACAATGTCAGAAAGAGAAGTCAAGAGATCCGTATCTAGATGCCCTGCTTGTATGGGCTTGCTTCATGCTGTCTCCATTAGACTATGGGCTCCCTGAAGACAGGGACTGTTCCTAGCTTCCTCTGCATCCCCAACGCTGCAGCGCTTGGCACGCAGTAAGTGCGTCCTAGCTCGCTGGTCTGACTGACTGCGCCAAGCTTTCCATTGGTCATTTACACTTAGAGATTTCACCGCGGAGAATGACATATGTATGCTATCACTACATTTAAGATAAATGTAAGCTCTCAATGATCTTCTGAAAGAGAAACCTGAAAAAACAGACAAACAATTCTAAGTGTCAATCTGACAAAAGGCTTATGATTATTTTGATTTTAAACTGCCCAGTAAAATCCACCCTTTCAAAAGGACATTCTGGAAAGTGTGTGGTAGTTAAACAACTGAAAAACGTTCTTCTTTCCTTTTCTTCTCCTCGTATTTCTTCCACTGGCCTGACCTCCTTTATGAAAGTAATTAAAGAAAAGTACTTTCCCATAGAATTCTTTTCTCTACTGATTTCTCCCTCTTTTGAAATCAACTGTGGCAGCCTTTTGAAACCTGGCACACTTTTGGGTTACACCTGTGGCCCTCTATGCTTAGGCCCACATTATAAAAATCTAATTTTCTTTTCCTGACCTTCTGGTCAATCAGCATACATGAAGGATGGTAAGGACTGGACATTGTTCACATTGCTCATAATAATACAGAGGCAGTGGATAAAGGCTGCTTCAAGTCTGGAAGACCTAGGGGTTCAAGTCCAACCTTGGACAGACAGATCCCAGAAAACTCTCTTAAGAGTATCAATTGGCAGATAATAGACTGATTGACAATGATGGAAGGAATATCCTCACCAGGAGTTCCTTGCACAGATGAAATAACAGATCTATACTTTCCTTGACTCTCCTACCTCTTAAAAATAATTTTAACATTTACAGAATAGTACAGGTTAGAGCACTTTATTGAGTGAAATAAGGACAAAATGCTTGAGATCTTGATTTTAATTAATATTGTCAGTGGCCCCTACTCTCTTTGCTTAACAACACTGCAGCAAATAGTTGGAAGGCTAGATAGATAACAATAAAAACCATTCACATTTATATAAGGCTTTACGGTTTATAATACCTGTAACCCCTGTCTCAAAGTCTGTATCAGTCAGTGATGGGAAAATCAAGCCTATTAGACCAGTCACTTGGCCAAGTTATGATGCTACAAGTAAATCTGAAGATAATTATGACTTACACATGTCTCTACGTCACATACACTTTCCTTATGACAACAGTGGGAGATAGAAATGTACCAGCCCCATTTTACAGATGAGGAAACAGAGGCTCAGAGCATACACACATCAAACAACTAGCAAGGGTTGAAGTCAGACATCGAGCCCAAACCCTTCCTAACTTTAAGTCAAAAGCGTCTTCTACTACACCACCCAGCCTCTCCAATAGGGGACTGTCATAAGACTAATGAAAGTTGCCAGGAGTGGGCCAGGGCCAAAAGCACAATCTCCTTCTTTGTTTCTGCTCCACTTTCCCTCCTCCTTTCTCTCTGCCCCTTGCCTTAAGGGTTAATATCAGGGGAAAAGAGTGGGTCTTATGGGGGAAAAAAATCAAGAAATTTGAATAAATGCTAGGCGTAGTGGAAGAAGAAAACATATGATGTAAAAAGGAGGGGGGGAAAGGGAAAGAAGGAGAGAGGGACAGGGGGAGGGGGAGAGAGAGAGAAGGAGGGATAGAGAAGAGAAAGAGGGAGGGGGAGAGAGGGAGTAAGGGAGGGGAAAGAGGAAGGGAGGGAGAGTGAGGGAGGGAGGCAGAGAGAGGGGGAGAGTGAGAATGGGAGAGGGAGAGAGATGGGAAGAGAAGACAGACAGGGGTTGCCTCTGACCCCATACACCCTAAGCGGCTTCAGCCATTGTACTATGAGAGGAGAAAGGAGAAGGGGACACCATGACTCCAATATCAAAACTGGATGTCTGTATTGTATGTATGTATGTATGTATGTATTGTCTCCGATGTACCATGGAGATAGGGCCTAGTGAATTGTATGCTTTCACTTTCTGCCTCTTCTCTCCCCTCCAGTTCTCTCTCTAGGGAAAGATGAATCTATTTTATCAATCACTGTTCATTAAAAACATTTTTTCCTGCCTGTTTTGCCATTTGCTTTAGAAAAAAACTGTTTTTTTCTAAGACCAAATGGCTGTTATTACTACACAAATTTGTGTATGTGTGTGTCCTTGGAGGTCAAACTGTCACAAGAAGGTTGGGGTTGATGGACTCGGGAAGAGAGGGGTTTTCATAACTTCTAGTACTATCTGAAGCATTGGGACTTAGAGCTAGGCAGAAAAGAGATTTTATTGCTTCATATTTTATGTTTCCAAAATCAAAGAGAGACCAAGCGAATCCAGACCAAAAGAAACGTAGACATGACTGAGCCTTTCCCTCTTCTGTGGTCAATGGCTTCAAGCACCTCCTGTCCTTTGTAGAAACCCCTTAGTCTCAGCTGGGTGGAGCAGACAGAACAGAGAAAGTCACTCCTACCCGGAGATTTGGGAACACAGGGTGTTGCCCATTTGAGGGTGGGGGTAGACAAGAGGGAGTAACTAGCAGTCCTGCTCAACAACCTTTCCTTCTCTACTCTACATACTTGCAGAAACAAATACAGCCACTGTTAGAAAGTGGTAGACATGTATTCAATGTTTTTTTTTTTTACCAAAATTGATTCATGATGATATAAACATTTGAATATGCTGATGACATTTTAAGAACTCTTAATAATTTATAACAAATTACTCAGAGTAGATACAAATACCTGGCAAATTTATCCTCAGTGCCTAAGTGACTCTGGTAATAAGTCAAGTGCTTACAGAAGGCCCATTAACTCTTTTAGTTCATAATAAGGCCATAAAAAACCTGATGCAGGAAAATAGTTAATGTAGCTCAAGTCCTGATTCAAGGGTGGAAAATGCAGGCCTCCAAAAATATGTTGTATAGTGAGTAAAAAGAGCCGTATAGTTAAAGGCACCTCTGAGGCTGAGAACTGGGGCACAGAGCAATGGAAAAGGCATTGATTTGGAATCAGGATCTGAGTTCAAATTACGACTCTAACATTTATGACCTATGTGACTTGGGGCAACACACAACCTCCTTGGGTGGGCCCTCAATTTCCGTACCTGCAAGGAAACTGAGTTTAGATGGACCCTGGGGTCCATTTCTGCTCTAGCTCTCTGGTCCTTTTTACTTGCTATGTGACGACCTCTCTGAGGCTCAGATCAGTACCCTCACCTATTATATAGGGGTAAAAACACCTTTAAACATCCTTCTTGCAGGATTGTGCTAAGGCCCAAAGGAGATAAGTTACATAAAGCATTTGGCAGACTTTTAAGTGTTAAATACATGCCAATTGTGACAATGCAAAGTCTATTTTGTTGATGATTAATATTAAGAGCTACAGAATTTAGAAGCAACTTTGGGAAAGAACTCTTAGAGATGACTTTTGAAAACTTACTGGAATTCTACAAACCCGGGACATCAGCAGGCATTGTGCCACTGGCTACTGAGCCCTTCCAAAATTGGGTTAACATTAATTAACAAAGGAGTAGAAGACCCAAATCAAAGATGTGGGACGACGATTTCAGCTAAGTCCCTTTGGCACAGGTCTGCTGGAATTACACAACTGAATACAGACAACATGTATTTCCATGTGGCAACGCAGGGCATCCCACACGCACCAGCTTCCTGGAGTCAGTCTGACTGCCTGGGAGACAACTGTACCATAGGGAGTGGGCTGAGAACACAGCACACAGAAATAACAAAGCTGCCTGGGCCTGACTTCATGCTAAGGGGACCTCAGCTTGTCTGCAGATTCAAAGGTGATGTTATAACCACATGCCTACATGCAGAGAAACAACTATCTTCCCCCAACCATGATGCATCTCCATGGCTTGTATTCCTATGAAACCATTTCTTTTGGGGGGGGGGCGGGGGAGATGATGGCCTAAGTAGACATGAGGACTGAAAAGTCATAAAAGTTTGCCATCAAGAAGACTTTAGTTCATATTTAACACCACTTTGGACTAGGCAAAAGTACGGGCCCTTAATAGTCAAATTGTAAGATGGAAAAGTTTCAATTCATAAACAGTTGAGGATAGGGACAGTACCATGGCTTCCTCACAAGTTCTCTGTAATAAGTAGTTTGTGGGATATTCATGTGCAGGGTGGGGGAAAGGAAACAAACAAGCAAAAGAATATAAATAATTCTGTAATTGTAATTCTGTAATTTAATTGTACATCAACAGAGCTTTTATAAACAAAATGCTTAGTTTAAACTGGCTTGGGATACAAAATGATCTCTGCATCTGAACTTTACTATTGTATTGAAATAGAAGTTACTTTCCTTTCAAAACTGTTATTTCTAACCTCATATTAAAATTTGCTATGATAAACTGTTTGAAAAAAAGAGTTGGTACCTCCAGGTGTGCTGTTAAATTCTCTTCTTTGTGCTTAGCCATAAACAGAAATTTGTGTGGCCAACCCTTCAACGAGAAAGTAATAGATAAGAATAATAAGAGCTATTTGGAAATTCCTATGTGCCCATTCTCTATTTTTCCTATTCCTATATTTTATTATTTCGAACTAGGTCAGGAACAAAAAGTCTAGATAACTAGAACTACATGTTCAAAATTCACAATGACCATTATTAGTTTTTTCTTCACCCCCTTTCAAAGGATTTACACACAAAAATGCAGTCTTGTTGGAACAAGATTTCCTCTGCCATTATCTCAAACTTAAATCAAGGTTGTAGTAATGCAACTCAAAGCTTGATCCCGAAAGAATGAACCTAAGTTTACCAAACAAAACTTTTGAAAATATTGTTATTCCCTGCCATGATTTGTTGGTGTCTATCATGCTAAATACTTCATGGTTCTCAGCTGTTCTACTGCTCAGATGGGCCATGGAGACAATGTCTTTGAATGCATATATATATATATATATATATATGGCAGTTTTTTCTAGGCAACAGCATCAAAAAGAATGAGTCAGTAAGATGCAAACAGTGCCAGGGCTTGGAAATAATGATTGCAGCTTCAAACCAAGGACAATCCATGGTTGCACAGACATTGATTTCTCATTCCTTTTCCGACAAATGCCTTCAGATAACAACATAAAGGATATATACATAAAATATGCATAATGAAATATATACATATAAAGTAGTTTCAAGGTATTTCTATCAGTACTACTTTTTTTTTTTTGCTTTTTGGAGGGGGGAACGTAGGGCAATTGGGGTTAAGTGACTTGCCCAAGGTCATGTGGCCAGTTTTGTGTTAAGTGTCTGAGGCTGGATCTGAACTCAGGTCCTCCTGACTCTAGGGCCGGTGCTCTATTCACTGTGCTACCTAGCCACCCCTATCAGTACTACTTTTAATAGATTTCATGTAAATAGCAATTTTTCAAAACTAATTTATAAGGGTGACATAGCTGATGTTTGCCCTTCCCATAGAGAAAAGAACTCTAGTCTTGGACGCAGGAGACCTGGGTTCAAATCCCCGTTTTCAAACATTTTTTAAGGCAAGTCCCTTAACCCCTCTGAACATCAGTTTCCTTAACTTGTGAAACAGGAAGAATATCACTTCTACCACCTAGCACTTAGGCCTGGGCAAGAAAAATGCTTTGTGAACCTTTAAACTCTAGAGAAACACGAGTCACTATTATATTAGATCCCACTTGCTGTTTCTGCTCTTCTCCAGTTCATCCTGAAGACCTTCAACATGTTAGGATTGTTGTTAGAATGTTAGGATTGGATTGCATAATATGCACAGTACAAAAGAGACCTGCCCTCCCTATTCTCTGGCACTTTATCCTCTCATGTCACAATGGGAAGTAAAAGCCTAAGGGGGCATTCAGGAGCCATCTACTCCAATCTACGTAGGAAAAAACAAACAAACAAAAGCTCTTTTCTTTAATACACCAACAAGTGATCATCTAGTCTCTGTTTGAAGACCTCCATTGAGGGGTACCCACTACCTCCCAAAGAAGACTATTCCACTTTTGGATGTCTCTAGCAGTCAGCAAGTCATTTCAACCCCATACATTCCCCCTATCCCCAAGCCAAAATTTACCTCTTTTCACTTCCATCTACTCTTCTGAGCTGGGGACCAAAGAGAAAAAAAAAGCATGATGTCTCCTCCACATGAAAACCTTTAAAACATTTTCTATATCAATGCTTTAACATATAGTTTGACACACAGACAGGCTCTCATTTTAAAATAATAATAATCTGATATTCTATTTTCCTAAGCCAGTCTTCCTCCCCCTCCTGCCCATATTTTAAAATAAATACAGTTCTGCATCACTAAATCTTTCACACAGACAAGGCAGTATTATTAGTTATATAAATATGGCATTTGGAGAGGGGCACGGGGGGGAAAAGGTCATAAGGAGAGGAAATGACAACTACAGAAAAGCAAACATTTCCAAAATGCAAACACATCAAAGTATATACATATGTGGTAAAGAAGAGAAAAACAAGGCAGTAGCAGGGGGTGAAACTGATAAAAAAAATATTAAAGGGGTAGATGGGAATAAGAATTTCTATGGCATCTACTACAAGGGCCAGACACTGTGCTAAGCACTTTACAAATACTGCCCAGATGATATGATTATCCCCACTTCACTGTTGAGGAACCTGAAGCAAATAGGTTAAGTGACTTGCTTAGGGTCACCCAATTAGTAACTATCTAAGGTTGGATTTGAACTCAGAGCCTCCTGACTCCAGCCCTGCACTTCTGTCCACTGTACCATCTAGTTCCCTTAAATAAGAAACACACTTGCTTTTCTTTAAAAACAAACAAACAAAAACAGACTGAGAGAAAGAATGATCTGTGAGAGCCCCTTTAATTCTTCCCAAAATAAGAAGCCTGGTAATCTGGTCACATTCATTGCCTAACAAAGAAAACATACGTGAGACTGTTTTCCTGTCACAATTGGTTTTGACTGGGACATGCTTCACAAAAATTTCACGCCTTTTAACTTGGGGCAGGAATTTAATAGGAAAATCAGGATTTCAGATTTAACCCTCAGAGGCACCTGCACAGTGGTTTTTCTCTTCCATCTTTGCCAATTCTGCATAATCAGCAGAATAAAAACTCCCTCAAGACCACTCCTCCTTCCCAAGAGCCAACTCGGTCAAGATGTTGCTAATAAAACTCCATCATCTAGGGAAAAGTGACTTTCACAGTCTGAGTTTCTAGGCTCTCCCAGACATCCATGTAAGGGGATCTTGAGCTTATCCATTCTCTTGTTCTCCTCCTTCCTCTAATCTCTCCATCTTAGCAACAAATACAACAGATGCCTCAAAGCATTTCCTCTTCCCCATAACTAAAGGTTGGCTTTTTTCTCTGATTCTTATTTGGTAGTGCTACTTAGGAGCAGGGCAAACCACCTTGGGAGTAGACAAAAAAATCAAAACTGACTGGGAATTAGGACACTCGAGTTTTCCTTCCAGCCTTGTAACTCATTAGTTGCTCCTCCCCACCCATTCAGTAAACTCCAGTGGCTCCCTACGGCCTCCAGAGTCAAACATAAAATCATCTTGTTTGGCTTTTAACCAGACCCCCCTCCTGCCTTTCCAGTCTTCTTGTATCTTAGGTCCCTCCACACACTCTCCCATCCAGTGACAGAAGCTTCCTTGCTGTTTCTCACACAAGACCCTCCCATCTCTAGGATCCAGACATTTTCACTGGCTACCCCTCCATGCCCAGAATGCTCTCCCTCCTCCTCTCTGCCTCCTGGCTTCCTTCAAGTCTCAGCTAAATCCTACCTCCTGCAGCAAGACTTTCCCAATAGCCACTTCATGCTAATGCCTTCACTCTTTGACGACCGGATTTCTCTCTAGGATATCATGCTTTGCACATGGCTGTATTTCTGATTAGACCGTGGGCACCTGGAGATCAGCAACCAGCTTTTCTTTTCTTTGTGTCTCTACCAGATACAAAGCACATTGCCTGGCATGCAGTAGATGCTTAATAAATGTTTGCTGACTTTACAGATCACGTGACATGTGATTGCTTGGGACATACCCCCCTGGAAAATTCTTAGCTCTTTTAAGTAGCCATTTATTAGTTGGACAATTTGTATTTTACATAGTTCCATATATAACTGATCAAAACATATTTTCTAAAACTCCCATGACTTCTATGCTTACCTGAGATTTGATTATTTGAGATAAAATGGCAGCTATTTAATATCAAAATCAGATTTCCACACATTTAAAATGCTGGGTGTCACCTAAGACTTACACACTCAACTGGTTCAGAAAATGGCCATTTCAGGGAAGAGAGTCCTTGAAGCGAAAACTGCCTGTGCCCATATGTGCCATGTGTGTGATGAAAACCACATGCAGTACAAACAAACCCATTTAACAGAAGGGTTAGGGAGCTCTCGGAAGCCTTTGCCTGACACAATGTAGCAAAACTGAGTTCAGCACCATTAGAGGCCAAACAGCATTATACTAAAAGGAAGCTGTAAATAAGATGGAGTTTGGGCAAAGGAAATAAGAGTGGTAACTTAGTAACTTAGTAAATGCAACAAATGAATAGGGACTGAGCATGCTGAAGGGGAAAGGCAGTAAAGTGCCTGGGACTAAGACTAGACCGCAGTTTGTGTACTTCAGGCTGGAGACCAGAGATGGTAAACACTTTTTTTTTTCATAGCTGGAAAGAATACTGAAACAGGCAGTAACCTACAAGTATACAAACAGAAAACTCATAAAAACCGATACCATGGCACCGACAGCTAGCCAAAGAACTGTTGTGTGAGGAAAACCAGGTTGACTCAAATCTAAAAATAATTCTAAAAACTGCTTCCGGTCTCTCCAATGGACAAGTGAGAACAAAGAAGAAAAGATCTTATTGGACTACACAACCTCTATTTTATCGGAATCACACAGTCTTTAAAAGAAAAAGAGAGGAAGAAAGAAAACTGCCACAGCACAACACTCTTTAAACCAATTACAATGCAGAACTTTTCTTTTTTATGCCTCTTCAAACAGATTACAATACAGAACTTTTACATAAGATGGGGGCTGAAGCACAATCATCAGAAAAATGATTTGTTTTGAACCATCTGTCTAATACTATTAAAGCAGAAAAGGAGCTAGGTTTCACAACGCAAAATGCTGGAGGGATTTAGAATGGACAGCTTAAAAAATACTTAAAAAAAAGCATCCCTAGACATACTTTTGTATGCTGTAGTGCCATACAGTGTAATGCTGTAGTGACAAAAACTTCTCAGTAAACGAAAAATTAAGAGACAAGGCAACGTCTGGCTGCTACAGCCTCAAACAGGGTGTGGAAATTCCAGGGTACAGTGACTCACTTATGTATCTTGGGCAAATTCATTTAGATTTTTCTGTTTCCTGGGCTTCTGTTTCCTGATGTGCAAAATAGTAACAAAGGAGGATTTTGACCTTAATTGATCTAAGACAACTGGAGATCCTCTCAAGAAGGAAGAGCAAAAAGTATGAAAAGCTGAGGTGGAAGGAGGATTCAAGTTTGAATGAAGACTATGAGAGAGTATGTGGGAGGGTAATGGATCCTACATACTGCATCTCTAAAGATAGGGACAATAACAAGCTTTATGGCTAATGTCAATTGAACTCCACAAGCACTTGAAAGACCCTCTGGGTGAAAGGCACTGTCTGACATCCTGCCCTCATGCAGCTCCCATTTTACTGCGGCAACAGCAGGCACACAGATTAGTGAAGGCCAAGTACATGCAGAATAAATACAAAGCAATTTCGGGGCGGGGGAGGTGAGCATGAAAAAAATGAGGAGGAAGCAGGAAAGGTCTTGTGCAGGGTCAGGATGGCAAGTCATTGTAGTTGTGCAGTCATCTCACTTGTGTCCCAGTCTCTGTGACCCACTTGAGGTTCTCTTGGTAAAGATACCAGAGGAGTTTGCCATTTCCTTCTCTAACTCATTTTACAGATGAGGAAACTCAGACAAACAGGGTTAAGGGACTTGTCCAGGGTCACACAGCTAGTAAGTGTCTGAGGCCAGAGCTGAACTCAAGAAGAGGAGTCTTCCTGACTCCAGGTCCAGTGCTCTATTTGCTTTGAAACCTTAGCTGAACCCAGAATAAAGTGAGGGATTCTAGGAGGTAGAGGTAAAAAGGAAGCGCAGTCTAGCACTGAGGGATAGCTCAGGTAAAGGCCATCATGATAACAGACAGAAACATCAATTGACACGGAAGGTTAGGTTCAAATCAAATTGCGAAGGGTGGTTTTCTTTTTTTTGGGGGGGAGCAGGAGTTCTTATTTATCTTACAGGGAACCAGGGAGAGATTCAAGATGGTAGCACAGAGCCATGACATCATCAGAACCATTCTAGAGGCTAATGATGCTGGCTACTGTGTAAGGAAAACTGAAGGGGAGGCTTCAAACCAGTACTGTCCAGATAAGAGGTGGTAAGGACCTGAACTAGGGTGTGAGGAGAGGGTACTCTATTAGCTTTCAAAACATAGTCTTTTAATTCTCCGTCAAAGTAAAGTATGTTTAAATGTATTTAAAATTTAAGAGAGAAGGACCATAACAGATAATGAATGCAATGTGGGATCACAAACACTGTCCAACATACACGCTCTAGCCTCCAAATTCTGCCTTTTATTCTCTAGTCTTGAGAGCCAATATGCTAACAGTGAAAAAACTGCCATAGGAAATTAACACTTCCAAATACAAGAGGAAATACGCAAAATGGCTACAAACTCCTAGTCTACCTGTTACCAAAAAAGTTCAGATTTAATTTATTTATTTACAATCTTTTGCTTTTTGAAGGCAATTGGGATCAAATGACTTGCCCAAAGTCACATGACTAGTGTGTCAAGTGTCTGAGGCCGGATTTGAACTCAGGTCTTCCTGACTCCAGGGCTGGTGCTCTATTCACGACACCACCTAGCCACCCCAAAAGCTCAGATTTTGACGAAAAAAAAAAATCCACTCAGTACTTTTCTTTCCATTTCTTATATGTCAGGTTACATACATTTGGATGTCCTAACAAATGAAGAAACATTATCTCCTCATTAAAACAACACAATTCTAGCATCCCAAACTCCCTGCCTCTTGAAAAGCCCGCTTCTCTTGACTTCTGTGAAATAAAATAGATATATGCCTATAGAGTGCCTAATTCCCAAGGGAGACTCACGCAACTGGTTTCAGAAGTAGAAAGGAAAATTAAAGAATTATTCGCCAAAACACTAGAAGTGTCAAGGAATAAATAAGAAGGTATGATTCTAGAACTGAAATGTCTAATAATTCCCAAATGATATACTATATAAATGCGGTATAAAGAAACTACAAGAGGTTATGGGGCTAAAATCCACATGATTCTAGATTGCTCTGGGTTTCTGACTACATGGGAGCAGAGTGGGATAGGGAAAAGAACACTGGACTGGGAACCGGGAGATCTTGGTTAAATGTCCAATTCTATTACTGCAGACCTATGTTACTCTGGGCAAGTCACTTAACCCTCTGAGACTTAAGAAAGCTTTCATCTGTAAACCACAAGTGGAATGAGGTGAAGCTTTTAAACTACAAAATGTGACTTAGTGCTTGGAAGGAACTCAGAGGCCATATAGAATCCTCTCATTATACAGACGAGGAAACGGAGGCCGAGAGGACACTTACCCAAGGTCACGCAGGAAATGAACATCAGAAGCAGAATCTGAAGGCAGCTTTCTGTGTCATGCTGCCTTCCCTTCAGCTCTGAGAATCTAAATCTACTACTATGGTAAGGTGATATTACTTGATTTATTACAAGTTCAGATCTTTTTTTTCATTTTATCTTAAATTCAAACATAGGAAAAGAAAAGAAAACCCACGAAGGAAGGAAGGAAGTATTTTTTACTTACAGTAATAAAGATATGTACTAAAAACCTGCTGTGGCTGTTGGTTAGCACAATATCTGGTAAATATTAGGTGCTTAATAAATGCTCACTGACTTGAGGCATTTATGTTTTACATTAAATTATACTGAATTTACAATTCATTTCAATGGTATCACATTTTACATTATACAGACATAAATTTATGACAGAACACAAATGCTTCTAGAACATTGATGATAAAAATGGTGGCATTCTCAAATTTCATAAAATGATGGTACTGAATTACATGTGACAAGCAACCGTCCACAAAGAAAATGAATAAAAACAAATAAAGAGTATAAAATGGATTATGGATTCATATCCTTCTACAGAAGGCTAAGATGATTAATGAACACATCACGGGAGCTCTGTGTCACACTTTCCTCCAGCAAATATGGATAGAGAACCTAACTTCCCTTCTCAGACACTGAGATCTAAAAGTACAATTAAAAGCTAATATGTTGAACATAGCAGCATATGGAATCCTGAATTTCTAAAAATAGGTGCAATGACTTTAGCTCATAGCTCATCTTAGATCATTAACATAAACAGAACTTCCAAGATACATTTCCAGCCTCATGTACTCAGTGTTTTCAAACATGTTGATAAAGCCTGTATTTGTGCTTATAAATTACATTAAAGTACGCAAATAGATTCAGATAATTAAATTTCTTAATTTCCTTGCATAATTTCTAGTCCGCATGTGTAAATGAATATACTTTAAGAAATTAAGGGCTGTCATTGGAAACAACTAGACCAGTGTAGTTCGATTGTTAAGAAAAAGAAGTACTTATATTCTTTTTGCTACACTCATCTGTACTTAGACATGACCTTAGAAAGGGAGGGAGGCAAAGGGGGAAAAGAGAGAAAGAAGGGAAAGAGGGGAGGGGGAAACAGACAGCTTATTTCCTTCTAGATCCGAAATTTCTGAATAGCAGAAATTGTTTCTTCTATTTCTTTAGAAATCTCCATATAGTTTCAAACCTAAGATTCTCAGTAAATATTCTTGACATACTAAGGTGCTGTTCAGGAGACGTGGGTTCAGAACTCTAAGAGAGGCATTAGATTACTTATTTTAACTTTTTTTTGTGTATTGGTTTCAGAAGAACCAAAGTCTATAATTTAACTTTATACACTTTTTCTTAGAAGCAAGAGGGCAGAGCTTTCTAGGCAAGGAAGTTCCTGTTCAATCTGTTCAACAACGTGTAACTGTTTTCAAACATTACTCTTTAGGATGCTTAAGTACTAGCCTCTTACTAAACAGTACTTCTGTAATACAGAAAGTCTATGTGGACTAAATAACTAATATATTTTGATAGTCATTATGCCCTAATGAAATCTTAATGTGAACAAATTCTTTAATTCTAACAAAAAATGAAAAAGTATAAGTCAGTTTCCTCATTTACAAAACAAAGAGTTTGGACTGAATCATGGGTGAGGCCCCTTCCGGGGTTAACATTCTATGATGTTAACTGTTTGTTTGGTCAAAGGAAAAAAAATCTTAATACAATATTAAGACAATAGGATCTAATAATTCAGTAATTTATTTGGGACCTAACAATTTGACACAATCCACATGTGGTGTGCTTACATTTAATAAAAAGCTGGATAGTGAAATCAAACACCTTAATTGCCATGCTCGAGTTCTAAACTCAGTATTATATGTAGAATACATTCTTTAGCAAAGCACATTTCTGTAAGTTTTTTCTCCTCTGGAGAAATTTTCAAATTTTTTAAATTAAAAAAACCCAAAAGATAGAATTCTATAGCTCAGAGAACTGAAGCAATCACATTTTAAAATCATACATTTGTGTCCCATAAATATGAACAGAAGTGATATATGCCACTATGCTTAACAACAGTTTCCCCATGTCTATTTCTTGAAATGAGAGAGAAATGGAAATAGTGACAGACCCTAAACTATAGTGACCCTAAGAGGGTATTACTAAATTATGGCATCTTACTATGTCATCTGAGAGAGAATAAGCACCAAATATCAGTTCATGAAAATCCCTTAGATGAGAATTATTGCTAAATAAAGTATTCTGCCACAGTAGCATAACTAATACTTCCTAAAAGTAACTAAAAACCTCTGGTCTCCTCCCCCACGCACCACTCCTTTCTCTGTAGAACTCTTGTGCTTTATATTAAAATGCCTTTAATCTTTCATTGCAAAGATGAATAGATGGCAGCTGGCATCAAACCTATCATTAACAGTGATATAAATTATCCATACCCTTTCAATTATTCTCAAGCATTCCTTATTTTAAAATGGATGCCTTACACTGGTGGTCCATGAAAGGGACAAAGGAGAAAGTTGTCATATTCTCAAGCATTTCTTATTGTCAGTATTTAGAAAAGAAATAAAATCTTATTTCCTCCTCTGATACCAAATGATTGTCCTATAATCATTTAGAAGCACAGTGTTATTACTCATGATGGTCAGTCAACATTTCCATCCAAAGATTTTTATAAAAATGTATTTTATTTGCATGATGGGTATGGAGAAACTTCGACTCTTGGTTTCCCTTAGAGTGACTCAAAGTAGATTTTGGTGTTTGTGTGTTCCCTATTGCGATCGGCATATGTTTTTAAAACTGTGCTCCATCTGGTGCTTTAATAGTAAAAGAAAAGATAGCAGACCCACTCCCACACTACTAAGAATATATTTCATAGCAATTCTCCCCAGGCCCTGCTAAAAAAGGACAATGGAGCAAAGGTCATGTGAAATTTGATCCCTTTAAAGCCCTGGCAAAAAATAATTTCTTACGTGTAAACTTACCAATTTGTTGCACACACACAAAAAAAAGGAATCACAAAATTTAAGAAAGTATTAAAAACAAAGTACAATAACATTTTTATCCTGGGGGGAGGAGGATACTACCAGATAAAGATACTCAAAATAAAAGTGGGCCAAAGGAAGGCAGAACACAAATTTCAGAAATAAAATTACAAATTGCATGTAATATCTACATAATTATTTCTATATTATGTTTATTCTGAATTTATTTTTATAAAATGCTGTTTTCCTTTGCCCTCCAAAATTTCTGTAAAACATAGGACAGAAAAATAGCAAGTAACTATAGAGAATGAGAAATTATTGGTAGCTTTTTTTTCCATTAGCATCCATAAAACATTTCTATAAAATTCTGCTATCAATAAAACTATTGTAAGGCAGCATTACATACCCACACAGTGGATAGGGATTTTCACTGGGTAGTAACACTCACAAAGAGAAACTACCACACCTAGTCCCTGACAAAGTCTGCATTGATACTGAATCATTAGTAAAACACATAGGATCTTTGGTGATCCCTCTATTTGGAACTACAATGAATCTAGCAAATTAATCCTAATTGATGACACTTGATCAAACACTAGGTGAAGTCCGTCCTCAGAATTCTTGCTCTCTCTGCTTTTTTGGCTGATCTCAGGAGACTCGGCCATAACTCATGGTCGCTGATTGATTTATTGATTGTTGATGGTTTCTTGCTGTTATGGGTTTAAGTAAGATACTTCATCTTACTAAACCAGTTTTCAGGAAGGAAATATACAGTACAGAGAGTAGCTTTTATTGGAGTCAAAAACTGGTCTTCAGAAATCATGAACCAAACATAAAATGAAGAAGATTAAATACAAGCAATGTCAATCTACTTTAAATTTCAGGCAAGTAGCTTTATAAACTTTTTTAAAATCCTAGAATAAATTTTACAATTCTTAAAGTACTCATTCTTGTAGTGGACAAAGTCAGAAAAGTAATAATCATTATTAACAGACAACAAAATCCAAGCCACTTTGATTTTTAAAATTAGAAACTTTCCTACACAGTTGTAAGAATCTTATTTAACACTACCATGAGACTTGGAATCATTGCTGACTATAATTCAAAGTATACAGAGAAAACAAAAATAAGAATAAATATAAGGCAAAATGTTGGTGTGCTTTAGGACCCAAAAAGGACTACAACTTCCAGGTAAATATTTTCAGGGAATAACTTTAAAATGCCATGAAGGGATTTTATCATCCAATCCAAACATTAAAAGATTGATAAATACCATAAGTAATGGACTAGATGGGTAATCTTATCACTGAACCTCTAAGCCTTATTTTCTTCATCTACAAAATGAGAGGACTGGACTCTAGAGATGAACTCTAAATTCCCTTACAACTCTGAATCTGTGCTTCCCAAGTTTATATAGCAGTCTCTCTTGGGATTCTCATTTTTTATTCTTGCTATTTCAAGGAAAATTCACTCCATTTTAAAAACTTCAATTTTAATGTGTAAAAGTATTTAGTGAGACTAAATAACCTAGTTCCACTTCAAAGGACACTTTCTAGAACACATTTGTATATAGCATATTCTATAAGTTATATGTTGTAAGCCTAAACATGGAGCCAAGAAGATCGGAATTCAAAATCCAGACACTTACTAGCTGTTTGACCTTAGTCAAGTCACTTAATCTTTGCTTCAGTTTCATCTGTAAAATGGAGACAGTAATGATACCTACCTTACAGGATTGTTGTGAGGATCAAATGAGCTAATCTTTGCAAATCTTAAAGCACTATATAAATGATAGCTATTTATTATCAATTCCAACACTGGCCAAAGTGGTCAGCTGAGAATCAAAACAATATAAGGAAAGCATGTTATCAACATAAATCAAATCATATTAATGTCTTTCAAGAGGTTGATATCAACATTAAGTAGCTAAACATGGGATCCCTAACTTTCCAATATCAACAGAACAATCAACAAGTATTTATTAAAAACCTACTGCGTGCCAGGTACTGGGAATACAAGTAACAATCCTTGCCTTCAATGCACCTTCATTCTTTGAGGGAAAGAATGCTCACAACAGAAAAGTAAATGCAAAGAGGGCACTAAAAATGAGGGGACATCATGACAAGCTTCGAGCAGAAGACAGCACTTGAGCTCATCCTTGAAGGAAGCTAGAGAGATGAGGAGGGAACACATTCTGGGTATGGAAGATGAGAGCTCACAAAAAGAGCACAGAAATGAACAAAAGGCAAGTCAGGCTATAAGCCAGGTTGGGTGGAAGGGAGAATGTCTGAAGCTTGTTCCTGAAGGGCTTAAAAAAAAAAAAAGCCAGAGGAGTTTGCATTTCATCATAGAGAACTAAAGGGAACCACTGGACTTTTTTGGCCACGGGAATGACATAATCAGATTTGTACTTTAGGAAAACCACTTTGGCAGCTGCATGGGCAACGGATTTGAGAAGGGAGAAAAAAAACAACAAAAAACAAAACTTGTGGCATACAGACAAATTAGGAAGCCATTTTCAATAATCTGAGAGATTACAAAACTTAAATAAGGGTGGCAGCCATGAGTAGAGGGGAGAGGATGAGTGAGAGAGGTGTCATAGAGGTAGAACTAATAAGATTTAGCAACTGACTGAATACAGGGGCAGATGGAGCAAAAACTACTTAGGACACCACTTTTAGGGTTGGGAACCCAAGTGATTAGAAAAATAGGAACGCCCTCACTAAAAATAGGGAAGTTAAGGAAGAGTGGAATTTTTGTGGGGGAAAAGTGATGAGTTTTGTTTTAGACAACGAATGTGAGATGCCTACTAGATATCAAGTTAGAGAAGCTTAATAAGCAGCTGGTGATGATGGACTGGACCTCAGGGGAGAGACCAGGTCTGGGCGTCACCTGCCTAGAGACAGTAATTGAATAACACTGTTCAACATCAGGCAACAAATGCTACAGGCTGCTTAGCTTTCATTTTAAGAATTCCTATTCCTTTTTAGATGACTATGAAAGTTTTAAGAAAATTTCAAGTTTTAGTTTGAGGCTATTTTTGAGTCAGAAAAGTCAATTCCATTCCATGTCCTAAGAGAATAAGGCAGATATGCATAGTCCTCCTTAGAATTAGAATTCTTAGAAATTCCGCGTCAGCACTGAGGATGTGTCACATTCTTTCAAGGTAAAAGTATCTTACTCCAATTGTTTTGACTCAATCTTTGATTATAGTGAGGAATTTTGTGTTATCTCTGAATGAATGGACATGAAAAGAGAAGGAAAAAAATCAGGAAATTTTAATTGTTATGGGCTGATTATATCAAGGGACCCTTATCTATTTCCAAAGCCCATTTATTGAAAACTACTGAATGAACAAATGTGTAGATACAGTTTATAAACCAGCTATAACTGCCATTGTTTAACATTCCTTTTCTTTAACTTGCTGATATAATAATGTTATTAACTTTATTATCCTAATTCCTACATCCCTCCCCACTCCAACTTCCCCATAGCAAATATTACTCAAATTAAATGAGATCCTGAAGCAAGTAAAAAGAATATCAGAAAGAAATAATGCCTGAATATAAGATACCGGAGAGAGAGTGGGTTAAAAACAATACAGAAGTACAAGAGATAATTCTAATATATACGATGAAAAAGAAAAACAGGAAAAACCACAACGGAAAGAGGCCAGAAAAATGAAAAAGAAATAAGAAGTAAAGAATTGTATGCACTGTAAGGAAAAAGATGAAAATCAATGAGTGGAAGAAAAAAATTTATATATTATGTATGTATATATACAGAGACTATATATATTATATATTTTATACAGATCTAGCTATTTATCTGAAAATGGGTAAATGGGCAAATGAAAAGGATAAGAACTCAAAACCGAAGTAAATGGCCGCACAAAATAACTTTTAATTCCTTTTTTAACAGTTGTGCCTCATTTAGGGAACTCCACTTTATGGTTTTAGGCTTTGCAATACTAAATTTCTCCTTTCACATTTCACTTCGAGAACTTGCTAAGTACAAATGCCCAGATAAATAAGTTAGAGCAGTCCACGTCCACCATTTGTTATCCTCAAATTTGTTTTTTCAAGTTTACATTCTTTTTAATGTAATTTCTTGCCTAATATCCATATTCATATGATTCTTCCATTTATGCATTTTTACAAAAAATACACACACAAAAGACAATTGTCCCTTTCTTGGATTTTTTTTTCCATTTGTACATAATAGTTCCCTGTGACACACAAACTAGCAATAGCAGAACCCTCTGGTGGGAGAGAAAATGCGACTCTCTCAAAAAAGAAAAAAAAATCACAAGGTAGAGAGTTTATCTCAGACTTCAGGCAGGCGGCTTGGGAGGAAAAGTAAAGTAAGGAAGGGGAGTGATTAAACAAAGGGATGTAGAGACCAGATAGAGAATGGTATCTATGAAAAACAAATATAATTCATTTCTTACTTTAGTAGAAATTGATAAAAGCAGTAATGCTACATTTTTAGATACTAGAAAGATTATTTTTATTTTTAAAAGAATAAGTTGGCTTTAATTGTGAGAAAAAGTATCTATTTAGAGGTCATTTATGGAACTAAACATGGAGTTTTATGTAATCATAAGAGGTTCAAAACCTATGTCAAAGGCCACACAACAGGGCACAGATTACTCTATTTACCATGCCAGACTATTTAAGAAGAGATCTTCAAATCAGACTAATACACTGAATGGACTGCTAACTGGAATTAGAGGACATGGATTCAAATCCCATTTCTAATACTATGATTTTTTTTAAGTTTACTTGTTTTAATAAAGAGAAATATCTTTAATATACAAAAGTAGAGAAGCATGTGTTACAAATATGCAGGGTAACTTTCCACAGAAGACAACTTAGGTTTTTTTTTTTTTTGACAAGTCATTTAAATGTCCTCAGTTTCCACATCTGTAAAGTGAGGAGGCTGGACTAGATGGCTTCTGGGGTCCCTTCCAGATTTAGGATCCTATAAGCTATCTGAAACATCAGGAAGTCGTTTGATGTTTTTATGAGATTTAACAACAACAAAAATTCCTTCAATTTTACCTTGCCCAGGAAAGGCATTAATTAGCTACGTAGCCTTTGTCCCATTCTCCAGTTGCCAAACTGCCAGGACAAAATGGTATACAAATGCTTGGGAATTACTCAAGAAGAAAAGCTCAATGCGACATTTTATCACAAGGATTATGATCTACCGTGCATGTCTAACCCTCAAAGGTCCTGGAGAGCCTTCCTCCATAAGGAGGCCAAACATGTCAGTCTCCCCTCCTCACAATGCTTTCAGAGTTCTCTTATTAAAAATGATGGACATATTTTACTCAGTAAGAGATGAGATTTTTTTTTTTTTTGCCCATAAGGTCCAACATATTCTAAACTTTAGGATGAGGAAAACAGATAAACAAAATAACATAAAACCCTTCAAATCCACTGGAAGGAAAAAAAAATCTCAACTCAGCGCACTCTCACCCTTGCACGTCTCCAAGGAGACTACAATAAGAAAGTATGTTATAGATTTGCTAAATTCTATTTCAGAACAAATCTAGGTCTGGTATTCCAAAAAAAAAAAAAAACCCAAAACCCAAATGCATTCCTTTCCTTTACATCTTATTTTACAGACGTGGGAAGATTTTATCTTGTTATATAAAATATCTTGGGCACTTTTTTGGCGGGAGGAGTGAGGTTCAGATGAATATTCTCACATCATATAGGAAAAACACAAAGCAATTGTAAACCATATTCTGTTTCATATCTTCTATTTTCAACACTCATCTATCACATTAAAAAAATCTAACCATAAAAAGTTTTTTATAGAAACAACTATCTTGGTATAAAAAAAGTAGAGACATAAAATTAATCCTGGAAGCGTGCATATAAAGGTTTCTTTGTGTGTGGCTTTTTCCTCTATTACTGGTTAACGAAAGAACTTGTCTGAAACATCAAAGACTAACCTAAACTCCCCTCCGCCCTGAAAAAACAAGGGCACCATATTTCACACCTTGTATTGTTGCTACAAAGTACAAGATTTTTAAAGCCAGTGATCCCAATGCATTTGAAAACTGCCAGGTTGAAGCTTAAGTACCTTGGAATTTTCAGTATCACATCCAGAACAATGTGCTTTGTGGACATTTCAAGAACAGCACAATGCCCATACTAAGGCAAGACATCATAGAAGTTGGCAGCCATGTTATCAGCAAGAATTTGGCTACAGAATCAGCAATGATTCATCATACATTCTAGAAGGAGCAAAACAACATACCGTACTATTTTAATCCTTTGATTCCATCAAGGACCAAAAACAGGAAAAATAAGAAAATGCAAAATATATGCATATGAATTTGCAGTGCGTGGGTAACATTTTCAACTTTGTATAAGTCACTAGACAAGTTTTAAGATGTTTCTTTAGAAAAAAAGAATAAAAACCCAGTGCATTACTTACCTTCTATATTATATATATATGTATATATATATATAATTTAAGACATGATAAATTTTCTTAAAATTTATTTGGCCTTTTCCCAGGAAAATAGGGAGCCCAAATGAATGTACATCAAAGTGTTCTAATTGCTGCTTTAAGGCAGCCAACTCTTCACTTACTATAGAATAAGGAAAATTCCCTCTAGTGCTCCCAAAGTTTATAAAATTATTTCACTTTCTCCTGAACTCAACCCTAGAAGGATTCTTGAAAATACACATTAGAAACTTGTGGTTTAAGAGTGTCAACAATGCCTTCACAGTTCTCATATCCAAACTCCAGGTGTGACAATATACTACTTCTGAAGCTTATTAAGAATTTTTTTCTTCAGAATTTATTTTAACATCATAAGATCCAACAGTTATGTGTAAAATAAGTGGGGAAAATAAGCTATGTGCTATTGCTGAGTCTCATTAAGATGGCTACATTCCTCCCAGTCCCCTCCCCCCAATATATTCAGAACGCTCAATTAAAAACAGGAAATTAATGATTATCAGGACTCAGTCAGTAAGTCCCAGAGAAGTAGCCTCACAAATTAAAAATATTCTGCATTTTCAATTTAGTTGAGTCAAGTGCTTCTTCCCTGCAGTGCCCATTGCCCACTGCCCATCAGGTGGGGTAAGTTGAGTACAGATCTGATTACGCTTTTATTCCACCGCAGTCATGATATAAGTAAGACCCTACCTTTTCAAAAACTTCTTCATTCTCCCTCCTTCTTCTTTTCCTGGCTCTCAGATTTACCCGGATCCATTTGGTGACCTGAAGTTCAAAAACCACAGTGCTTTTTGTAAAAAAGGGGAATGAGGGACCTGAGGGCCACCGCTCAGCATGAGTAAGAAAGTATAAACAGACTCTGAGCCCCATTTTTCCACTGCTTCACCGGTGAAGGACACGCACTGTCCATCCAGGAGAGACACTCTTGGCAGAACAGTCACTACTCGACTAATGTCCCTTTCCTCTCCCACCTCCTCCCAGGGTTAAAAATGGTTTTCTCTGCCCCCAAAGAATGGAAACTCAGAGCTGAGCGTTGGCATAAGGGAAGCTTCAGGATACTTGGCCAAAGTATGGGGGGGAGGGAGGAGAGGGAGAGAAGAGGAAAGATTCAGGGCTCTGACTTCTGACCCCGGGCCCAGATTTATTCATGCGCTCAATGGCTCCCCTCCCCCTTTTAAGAAAAGCAGCCTCTTAGGCACTGCTGATCCGCCTTAGCTAGCCCCGGGGCACAGTGAGAAGCGGCCCCCGGGGGGGATCCATTTCGGGGTGCCACCCCCGCCGCCCCAGAAATGCGGGCTGGGCTGGATACGAGGAGCCGCCGGGGAGGAGGGCAACAAGCTGCCTGTGCCTGCGGGCAGCCTGCGGGCAGCCGGCTGGGCGCCGCGCACCGGGGCAGATTTTCCTCTCACCTCATCCTTTACTTGCCGAACCAGCCGACTCTCCGCCCAAGTCCGACTTTCTCCTTGCAATGGCTAACGGGAAGAAGAAGAAGAAGAAGAAAAAGTAAAACAAAGTGCAAGTTTACCGAGGTTGCGGTGGCCGCGCGGGGCGGGGGCGTCCCCACGGCTGCCACTGCCCAAGCCCACCGCCCGCCTGCCTCCGGCTCTCTCCTGGCACCCTCCATACCCTCCCCCAGTCTGCCTGAGGAGCCTGGGGCTCCCTGGCGGCTCCCCCGCAGCGCCCCGGGCACCGCGCGCGCCTGGCCCCTTACCTCGCCCCTGCCCCGGCGCAGCCCGCAGCCCGCACCCCGCGCCCCGCGCGCTGCCCCTGGCGCACGCGGTTCGGCTTCCACTGGCTTGGAGATTTTCCTTCTTTCTTTTTCTTTTTTGGGGGTGGTGGTGGATGGAGGCGGGGAGAAGGGCTTGGCAGCGGCTCTCCTGGGCTCAGCCCCCTCCCCTCGGCTCCAGTCTCGGAGGCGGGGACGGAGCGGCGCCGGCCGGACCCCTGTCTGGGCCGGCGCTGAGCAGCGGCGGGGGCTCCTTCGGAAATGAAACACCTAAAGGGGCTGGGGCGGGGGCGAGGACGGAGGGGGGGGCCCGGTGCTGGAAGATGGGGAGGAGGCAAGGGAGGAGCCTGCCTTAAAGGTATAGAGGCTGCCCTGGTGGGGTGTCCCCACCCTGTCTTTTTGCTTTCTTTCTCTCTCCCAGCCCCTCCCACCACCTAGGAGCACAGGTTCCCCCCAGCCCAGGGACCAGAGGCTCCCTGTGGCTCTGCAGCCTTTCCTTAGGCTTCCCACCTCACCTCATCTCAGCCCTAGACCTTCACTAGGAGGCAGAGGAAAACGTACTGTCCGCCCCTCGTGCTGGGCTTACAGACTTGGCCCCAGACACCTCCATGTCTGTCTATCCTTAGGTCAAAACTAGTGTACAAACTTCGGTCATGGAGATCAAGGGGCTTTCTAATGGAGTTTTCTCCAGGAATGAACTAGAACACGCTGAATATTTAAGACTTTTTCCAGTAGCCCCTTGACCCCTAAGGAATCCAGAATAATGGCAGGTGAGTTCCCAGGGGGAATGATGAAGCGCATTTTAAAGGCCGAGAAGCCAGTTTGCCTTCTGCTTACCACCTGGGTCGCTTACATTACTTGCTGCATCTCTGAAACCGCCCTTAATGAACTCCAGACATTTGTTAAATGCAGGTTGAACAGGATGGGCCCTGTTCGATTTGAGCACTAAAGTGACCCAACTTTCTGGCTGCTGCTGCAAATTTGGATACAATCTACATTAAAAAACAACATCAACAAGGACCCCCAAGGTAACTGGAGCTAATACAAGAGATAATCAAAATATATTTTTTCATATTTAGGAAAAAAAGTTTGCATTGGGTATATAAAACTTTTCCATATGCTAGCTGTTTTCCATCCATGACATAGTTTTGCTTCATTACTTCCTTGAGCTTTGTTATATTAATGCTAGAGTTCTGTATATATGAAACATAATGGTGAAATCACTAGAAGCTACATGTAAGAGGGATGGGGGGGGCAGGGAAGAGGTGGGTCAAATTTTCGCCTGGTAATCTTGACAGTATCCCTTTAACTTTATCACATTTCTCTAAAGAAAATCTCTTTAACCCTCCCCCCCCTTTTTTTTATTACTAAACATCTTTCTTTCGAGATCAAAAGCCTTAGATCAAAGCCAAGATCAAACTCTCTGCTTTAAATAGAAGCAACATTGCCATGAAGTAGTTTACACAAAGAACTTCTTAATGGAGACATCACAGTAGAAAATCTTATTTCATCCTTTTAGTTCATATCCACAACAGGACTACTTAAAAGTACATTCATGATGCAGTTCTATCATGAAAATATACAACAGGCCTGCCCAGAGGGCTAGCATTTTACTTAGTGTTTCTGTTTCCAGGAAGAAAAAAAAAATCCTAAATAAGCTTCTAGAATGATAGAAAGTAGTTTTTAAATTATTTCACATAACTTTAATTGTACACTACTAGGAATATTATTATTTCAGTTCTATTACTAGTAACAGGGGAAATGAACAAGCATATATTATTATCTCATTTCATCCTCACAACAACCCCAGAAGGTAGGTACTTACTACTGTCCCATTTTAGCGTAGAGGAAAGCCAGGCAAAGGTTAAGTGACTTGCCCAGAAACATATAACTAGTGTGTGACATTCCTCTGAAACTGGGATTTGAATTCAAATAGTCCTGACTCCAGGCCTGGCTTAGCCCAGGGCACTAATAGTTTTAAAAGATATCAGTTTTATTAATGGTTAACTTTGAGTCATAGATGGAGAGCTGGAAGTAACCTTAGGAAAAAAACCCAGAAAAATTAAATGACTTGTCCAGTGTCCTACAGGCTATTTGCTATACAGTCTGGTCCTGGTCCTCTGACCACAAACCTAGTACTTGCTAGACCACCGTTCATTAAATGCTTAGTATGATCTAGTCACTGTATTTGGAACAGTAAAAAAAGTCAAAAATTCAGTTTCTGCCCTCAAAGAACTGCCTTGCTGAACCATATAGATTATTTTGTCCATTAGGAGGAAAGAGTTAAAAAAATAATTAATTTGCAAAAATATACACCTTCCCAATACATACACTTGGGCCAGTAAAACATTACAAACAATGGGGAACATCTTTGTATAACTGGAAAGCTACTTAATTTTAAATGGAGGGAGAACTCTTAAGCACTCAGGCTTCTAATACTACTTAGGATGGTTTGGGATCAATAGAAATCTATTATTCGCAGAGGCATTTCCCTTTACCCACTAGTTTCTTCTCTGACTTCAGCTAGACCTAGAAATTCCAGTGTTGAATGATTCAGTATTGATATGCTAAGATGCTTCCATACAAACACACCCATTTTCCACTTACATGTCCTGTTCTTTTGACCCGTCAACATTTTTGAAACAGAAAGAATAAGAGAAAAAAGCCTAAAACAGAATCTAAAGTAATTACTACAAATCAATCTTACAATTGGCTCTAAAACTAAGTGGAGGGTGTAGCTGGTTACTTCTTGTCGGGCTTTTCCTTGTTGGGCATTTGTTGCAATTCTAGTTTCAGTCTCAAAATATAACACGAGGATTCATATAGATCAAGCTGGCTTCAGTGCTTATTAAAGACTAACAGTGAAGTTATCAGAAGTGGAATCTGAGATCTGGACTCTTTTGCTTTCTCCTCTAGTGCTATCACTTTGCTCACCCTCTCAATGATATACAAAATGTTTTCATTGTACACCCCTATCAGTAAAAGTCTTTGAGCACTCCTTTCCCCAACATTTGCATATTATTTTAAAATAATATACATATACTTTTGTCCTAATGTATTATACACATTGGAAAACATGCAAAAAAATTCAGGATGAACTAAAGATAAACAATAAATTAGAATTTTTATTAGTATAAAAATCTTTTGCTCTTGCTCAAATATTAATAATCAATAAGTATTATGTTATAAATAAGTAACAATGATAGTTGATATTGTCCATATTTAAGTGAGAGAGATCATTAAATATGCTTCATTATTTTTGAAAAATTACTGTGAATGTCCTGAGGGACAGAAAAGACAACTAATTGCTAGTAATTAAAATGGGGATAACAGCACCTACCTTAGAGAGCTGTTGTACCAAATGAGGAAATAAGCATAAAGTACTTTGTAAAACTTAAAGTACTACACCAATTTTTAATTTAATTATTATTTTTATTTTTTACATTCTAAGTTCCAAGCTGTCTCCCTCCCTCTCCCATCAGGCACTAGAGAAGGCTACCATTTGACACAGATACTGATACAGCTCCATCTATGTAAAACTATACTATATACATACTTCTATTTACCAGTTCTTTTCTCTGGAGGTGAATAGTATCTTCCTTCAAAGGTCCTTTGATTCATAAGTCCAATTGATTTGAATATTTATAATATTCAGAATAGCTTAGTCATTTGCAGTTATTTTTCAAACAATATTGCTGTTACTATATCCAGCATTCTCCTGGTTCTACTCCTTTCACTCTTATTATTTCATGGAAGCCTTTCCAAGTTTTTCTAAAATCAACCTGCACATCATTTTTTACAGCGCAGAAGTGTCCCATTATAACCATATACTACAACTTGCTTAGCCATTCCCCAGTTGATGGACATCCTCTCGATTTCCAGTTCTTTGATACCATAAAGAGAGCTTCCCTAAATATTTTAGAATATTTAAATTCTTTTTTTTCCGTATACACCCTGGGACATAGACCTAACAGTGGTATTGCTGGATCAAAGGGAATACACAGTTTTATAATTCTTGAGGAACAATTCCAGACTGCTCTCCAAAATGGTTGGATCAGTTCACAGTTCACCAACAGTATATTAGTGTCCCAATTTTTCCATATCCTCTCCAACATTTATCATTTTCCCCTCCTATCATTTTAGTCAATCTGATAGGTGTGAGATAGCTCAAAGTTGTTTGAATTTGCATTTCTCTAATCAATAATGATTTAGAGTATTTTTAAAATCACTATATATAACTCTGATTTCTTCATCCAGAAACTGCCTGTTCATATCCTTTGACCATTTATCAATTGGGGAATAACTCATAGTCTTACAAATTTGATGAAGTTCCTTATATATGTGAGATGAGGTTTTTATCTGAGGAATTGTCTATAAAAATTTTCCCCCAATTTTCTGCTTTCCTCCTAATCTTGGCTACATTTATTTCATTTGAACAAAACCTTTTTAATTTAATGTAATCAAAACAAATTTTAGTTCTTATATGATGAGCTAACCAAACAGGCAAATTTATTTTTTTGTTGCTGTACAATTTGTTGAGCTGTATAATGGTTTTTATTGAAAGATATGCAACAATCAAATAATAGGTTATAAGTCAGTTAACAAAGCAGCTTTTCAGCAAGTCATGTTTCTCTCTATGTAGATGTTCACCATACACACTATGAAAACAAGCACAAGTGAATTCTTTCTGATTCCAGCTCAGCAGAAGGTTTTCAAAAGAAATCTATTCCTTGTTTTTATGGATAGTATCATACCTTAATTTCTTATTTATGTCTGAATTATTTAGCCTTGTTTTTGTATGAGTGGGAGGAACAGCGATAAGGCAAGTTTGGACCACAGAGTTCAGGAAGGGGTATAAGGTACAATAAAAAGGCTTTAAGTGCCAAATGAAGGACTTTAGGTTTGATCCTGGAGCCAACAGAAAACCCGTGGAGTTTATTTTATGTAGGAGGGTGACATGGTCAGAACTGCACTTTGGCAGATTAGTAGAGAATGGACTTCAGTGGAAAGAGAATAGAGACAAGGAGCTGAGTTAGCAGGTCACTGCAGTAGTCCAAGGCAGAGGTGATTTTAGCTTGATTTCGTCGGTATGAGTAGGGAAAAAGAAGACAGATGGAGAGTGTTATAGAAATGACAAGCAACAGTTTGTGTTTTTTATATTGAGTGTGTGCAGGTGAGGAGAGAAGGATGACACTGAGGCTGTGAATTTGGGTGACAGGAAGTTGTGATGCCCTCAACAAAGAAAGGGAACTTCAAAATTGGGATGAGTTTGAGGTGAAAGATAATGTAATGAGATTTGCAATGGAGATGGCAACCCATTTCTCATTTTGTACAACTTTCTCTGTTCCACCCAAAACAAAATGCCAGGGGGTGAAAGGTGGGGGACTTTTACAGATCACCGTTCCTGAACATAGACCTTGTGATGGGGCACCTGCCATATCCAGGTGAGCTATGAAGCATGGGAGAGGATTTTCTCAATGGACCAGCACAGCTGTGGGGACTGGCTAATGCCCGTGGCAGAAGAGGGGAAGTCTGCAAAATCCAGAAACAAGCAGGGGCGGAGAATGTTGAGTGAGAATTAGTGAAGGGCAGGTATGGTTATGTTGGGGGCAAATCCAATGATTGGCTCTTAGGGGGAGGATTGGATACAACCATTTTCCTACTCTCCAGCTGTTGAATGACACAACCACTTGAGGTCATGCTCATTTTACCAACCTTAAGAACCTAATTATTTCTTAAAATGAGAAACAAAAGGAAAGACACCATAGCACTCTACTATTCTGTAAAACGGGGGAGAAGGATTATGTGATCTCTAACCCTTAAATCCCACCCTAGTATTTTTGTGTGTGGTGAGTGAGAGGTCATAGGAGAATTCAGTGTGGTTCTGAGATGCAGACATTCTAGACTCGGAACTCTAACAATTTCATTGGGTAACTGGCAGAAAACTTTAACTTAGGTGGTCAGTTTTTTTTTTCTAAATATTATAAGAGAGCTAACAGTATTTAGAAGGCTCCAGAAGCATAGAGCTCAAGCAGTATAATTTGTATCTATCCAGACACACATACAAATGGATAGACAGTCATTAAATATTTATTAAGAGCACTGGACTAAGTGCTCAGAGTACAGAGAGGCAAAAGTCAGTTCTTGCTTTCCAGAAGCTCATAGTCTAATGGGGGAGACAATAAGCAAATGACTATCTATGTACAAGCAAGCTATATTCAGGATAAACTGTGACTATCAATGGAAGGAAAACATGAGAATGAAGTGGGACTGTGAAAAGCTTCTTGTGGAAGGTGGGATTTTAGCTGGTACTTGAAGTAAGCCAGGGAAGCCAGGATGAGGAGGGAGAACATTTTAGGCTTGGGGTCAGTCTGTGAAGACAGAGTGTTTTGTTCAAGGAATAGCCAGTGTCACAATACTGAGAAGCAGATGAGAGGGAAGAAGGTATAAGACAGCTAGAAGGTGGGGCCAAGGGGTTGGGCTATTTGAACATCAAACAGAGGGTTTTATATGGGGGGGGGGCAATAAGCTGGAATAGAATGAACATTGACCTTGGAGTTATAAGACCTGGATCTAAATCCTGAGCAAGTCATTTCACCTCTATTTTCCTATCTACACAATGGTGGAAATGCCTTCCCTGCTTACCTTATATAGGATGGTCTAAGTATAGAACTTTATCAGTCTTAAGCACTATAGAAATGGGACTATTATTTGTACTGTGTCTTGAAGAACCTTATAATATTCTTGGCAGCTTATTAGATAGAGAGATGGATAAAAAACCAGGAGCAGACTAGGATGATAGGATAATGGTTTTGGAGCTGGAAGATACCTTAAAGATCAATAAAATCAACCCTTTCATTTTATAGATGAGGAAACTGAGAAACAGAGAGGGCAAGCAGCTTACCTAGGATCACACAGCAAGTGAGTTTCTGAGGTGAGACTTGAATATTCCTGCCCTGCCCCTCCAAAGAGGGGGAAAAACATCAACAGATAAATCCAAAGAGTCCCAATTTTCCATCCATTAAACACTAGTTTTTAAAAATAAGGAAATTATATATATATATATATTCACTATACTGACTAGAAATAAAGCATATAAAGTCAGCATTGCCTTCACATTGCTATAATCAAGAAAGTAGGGGAAAGTAATTGTATATAAGCCTGAAATAATTTATCCTCTACCTCATGAAATTATGTAGTTGGCAACCAAAATATCAATAATGCATTCCCTAGTGCTCTATCAGTGCAGGAACTTAATTTTCATGATCATACCAACAGTATATTTAACCTCCAAATTTATACTTTTTCAGTCAAAAAATGTATCAGCCCTTTATACCTTTTAATTCTTTAAACTGAAATCATTTTGGTTTTTTGCCAAAATAATTTTATAATTAGCTATTTTTAACACACATCAGATTTCTATTAAGTGAATGCATTCTTAAACAGTAACTGTCAGAAGTGTCTAGAAGCTAAATGTTACACTGTGATAGTATAAAGTTAAGATATTGGTATGATTAATAGGGTATGATACATAAAGGCTGGAAAAGAATTTTCCCATTAAGTTTAGCACTAGAGAAGTATCTGTTTTGCTGAGTCCATTAAATGTAAAAAAAATATTCCTTGTGTCTAACTTAAATTCTTCCTGATATTATTTAAATTCATTTACTCTAGTACTGTGACTTCACTAGAGATAGGATGTTGAAAAACTAAAGGAGGAAAGAGTAAGTTAATTGGAACTAATTATTTTAAGGTGGGAAAATTTAACAACTGTTTTCAAGTAGGATGAAATCACTTTAAATATTTAATAATGATATATATTCTGTTTACATTATTTTTTTATAATGCTTTATTCTGGTAGACATATGTTATAAAGAAACTGGCTCCGAGGAATTCTCTTGCTGAAGCAGTCCCTATATAGTCAAGGCAGTTTGTAAAAAAGCAAAAAACAAGGGGGGGGGGAAGCCCTTTTGGGTTGCTAGGAGCAACTGTAAATGCTAAGAGAAGAGCACTGAATTGAAATTTTAAGCAGTACTTTGTAGAATAACTAGCAGCTAGAGATTGCAGCTGAGGGAAGGGAGGTGGGAGGAGAGATGTTCCCTCTTTTAAAATAGAGCACAAAATTATCCTTTTCTGATTGGAAAACAGTCATTCAGGTTTTATTCTGTTGGCAGAGGGATGAAGTTATGTGCTTTGGTCTCTCTCTTTTTTTTCTACTTCTAAAACATGGATAGGAGCAAATTCATGGAAGTCAAAGGAAATCGCAGGAATTTCTACATGGTAAAGATTCCAGAAGGGCAAGATAAGGTCATTCCTTTAATTAACTTGAACAGCTAAGCAGGTAAAAAGATCTTCTATGGCCAAGAAAGAGAGAGGCTGACAGCTGTGAGAGGCTCAAAGGATGCTTTTATTCCAAGTTGGCCTGGGGTCCTAGAAGCACTTATCAATCCCCAGGAGGGATCTGATTCCAAGATGATAATATTGTACTTACATAGTACTTTGCAGTTTACAAAGCATCTTTTCTCACAATAATATTGTGAATTAGGTAGGATATGTATATATCAATATTCCCATTTTATATATTTGGAGACTGAGGCTTAGGGAGTTAAAATGACTTTGCCAAAAGTCACACAGTTTAAAAAGCAAGCTGGGACTTGAACTCAGGTCCTTTTATTCCAAGTTCATTACTTTTTACATTGCTAAATATTGTCTCTGATTCTTCTGTGTGAAGAAGTGTGTGTGAAGAGAATTTTCTAATCAGGACTGGAGATAAGTCTAGGGTTGGAATATTATTATTACAAGACCAGTTATAACTAATAGTTAAGGATGGGGGAGAAAGGTATCAAATTCCATTCAGTTGCTCATTTCTTTAAATACTGCTTTCTCTTGTCATTTTGAATTATAGTGTATTCTTTAAAAATGTTGTATTATGGTGTTTTAATAAAGATATCTATTTCTGACTCTTCCTCTTGGATCCCCCAAAAGGAGAGAAGTATGGAAAAGTCAGTTCTAATTCTCTCAATTAAAGGTATCAGATTGAAGCATAGTGGTTCAGATCATATGATTAAGACCCCTACCACCACCTGGTGGCAGTGTACCTTAATTTTATATACAGTATTTTAGAGAAGAAAATAATTTGCCAAAATTGAATCTATACATGTATTCATTTAAACTGATGATAGCAGACATCACAAAGGATTATTTTAATAAAAGCATTAATTGGATATTTCATTTCCATTGAGCTCAAACTAAAGGAATGTTCTTAAACTACTACAAAAAGTAAGTACTACAAAAGTTTAGGTTACTAGAATATGGACTTCTAAATGAAATCTCAGAATATTAGAACACAGAGGCATTCGTAGAAGCTTGAATTAATTTTGAAACAAAGACAATAGTGGAACCACATTTCATAGAATGTTAAAACTGGCAAAGATCACAGGGATTTTCTAATCCACATGCTTCCCCCCTCTCTCTATATGTGTGTATATCTGTCTGTCTGTCTGTCTTTCTATCTATCTACATAAATATATGTATGTATATACACACACACATATATATATATATATATAAAGTATATATGCATATGTATATCTCACAGTTTCTGTTATTCCAAAGTTGAAATATTATGTGCCTCAATTCTAACTATATTAAGTAACTTTGATATAAAACCCTGGCTCTGACCAGGTCAATATGATTTTCAACAAGTCCCAACCTCCTCAGTTTGCTCTTCTGAAAAATGAGAGGGGTGAACTTGATGACTTCAAAACTCTCTTCCCATTCTTGGTTCTGTGGTCCTATGGCTAAATCGACATGAGCTGGGTACCGATAATGCTGTCTCTTCAACTTAAATGGCTTCTGCTATACTGCTTCTGTACTATATATAGAAATAAACAAATTATTATACAATGTAGTTGTATGTTGGAATCATATGATTTGGTTTACAAGGGCAGTTAGATGGAGCAGTGGGCCTAGAGTCAGGAAGATGAGAGTTCAGATCCATCCTCAGACACTTCCTAATTGTGGACAAGTCACTTAACCCTGTTTGCCTCAGTTTCCTCATCTGTAACATGAGCCGGAGAAGGAATTCAGTATTTTTGCCAAGAAACTACCCCAAAAGTGGTCATAAAGAGTTGGATATGAGGGAAAACAACTAAATAGGTTCAAAAAGGATTTTAGTACTTTAACAAAAAAACAGATCATCCCACAACAAATCAAGGGACATAGCTAACCTTTTGAAGTCATTCTGCCCCTTCTTATTGCTGCCAAAGATAGATTATTGGTATAATGGTAATGGCTATTTAAATGACCTACACATCATTTTTATATCTATGTAATAAGGAAAATATTTTGACATTATCAGTTAATAAACAGAAGAATAAACTATAAAATAGTGGAATCTCCATTCCCAGAAATCTTTAAAATTAGAGAGTAAGCAGGCACTATACTCTGTAAGTAATTTGTCCATGGATGGTTGAAGTTAAATTCTTTCAGAAGAAGAAGTTTAGAAACGGATTACATCTTAAATGTCCTTCTGGTGCCATCATATAAAACCCCGGGTACATAGGTTTATCAGTATAATAGCAAGAGCTTAAAATTTCTCTAACAGTATAGTTCTTTTCAGTTCTTGTTCCCTTGTTTCTCTCTCTTCCTGACATGGTGCTGATCTTTCTCAGCAGGAATAATTCCACATCACTCCTTCATAGCACCATCCCACAACCAGCTGAGTATGGCCAATAAGCATGTGGTGGTCATTCAGCATGATAATCTTCGGGTACAATTTTGTACTGACAGGATCATATCAACACAAAAGTAATGGGAAGTAAACAAACTACCCTTCTATGGTTCTATCTTTGCCTAAAGTCAGTGTGTGTGTGTGTGTATGTGTGTGTGTGTGTATACACACACATGCATGCTTGTCGTGCACTAACATAGCAATTGTTTTTGTTAGGCTAGTTGACTATTGCTTAATAATGTCACAGAATCATATTTAGAATAGAAAGGGGTAGCACCTGAGTCATCTGGTCCATCCACTTAATTTTACAGATGAGGGAAGTGAAGTCCATAGAAGGAAAGTGACTTCCCCAAGAACACAAAGGTAGTAAGTAGCAGACCTGTTGCACCCCACTAGAAAAACAAGTGACTTATCCAAGATGTCATGGCCATGTGTATCAACTGAGGTCTTCTGATTCCAATATGCTTTCTACCAGACTAGGCTATCTCAAAAGTCAGTTTTAATACAGACAAGATAAATTTCTAGGCATTGAGCAAATGGAAATGTCTTTGCCTTCATCAAATTCCATTTTAATAAGATTAATGTGTATTACATTAATCTTAATTACTGCTTTCATCTCTCTCTCTCTCTCTCTCTCTCTCTCTCTCTCTCTCTCTCTCTCTCTCTCCCCTTCCCTCCCTCCCACTCTCCCTATGTATGTCTATAAGTATCTAGACATACATATCTCCCAAAATACTGTCAAAACAATAAAAGTTGTCTTTTCCAGGTGTTTGTTTATAGACCGTACTAAGCTAGCCATCCACAGTCTTTTCTAGTAGACTTCCTGTGATTCAAAGCTTGCATGGGGAAGATATCTGGCTAGAGTCAAGAAAGAATCTATGTCTGTAGAAAAAAAATATTTTTTTCCAAGTGCAAAGCTATGATGTAAGCAAGGGTCAAATGTAGAATTTTGTATCTTAAGTATCATGTTCATTCCCATTCTGCTAACTAGGCCAGAAAACACACTTAGAGAAAGATATTCTCTAACAACATCTTGGATAGCTAGATGGATAGAGAGCTGGGCCTGGCCTAAGACACTTACTAGCTGTGTGGCCCTGGACAAGTCCCTTAGCCTCGTCTGTCTCAGTCTCCTCATTTGTAAAATGAGCTGGAGAAGGAGATGGCAAACGACTCTGGGATCTTTGCCAAGAAAACTCTAAATGGGGTAACAGAGTCAGGACAACAACCAGCAAAATACCTCGTATTAGGCATTAATGTTGATAGTTTTGTTCTATAAACACACATATAATGTACACACACATATATGTGCACACACATATAATGTATACACACACATATAATGTATACACATATATGCACACACATATAATGTACACACACATATAATGTACACACACATATGTGTACACATATAATGTGCACACATATAATGTATGCACACACAGATAATGTATACACACATGTGCACACATATAATGTATACACACATATACGCACACATATAATGTATACACACATATACTGTATACATACATATAATGTATACACACATGTATGCACACATGTAATGTGTACATATATACACATATAATGTGCACACACATATGCACGTACATATAATGTATACACACATATATATGTATACACATATAAATACATGTGTAGGTATACACATATATTCAAATTAACATTAAATTAGGTTTTTAAAGAAAGCATTCATCTTCAGCTATAATTAAGAAACTTTTCCATATTTCCAAGAAAAACCTGTGTGTGTTCTTAAAGGAGGTAGGGTATGTGAGAAAGTGAACATACGTATGTAATTCCATGTGCCTTTTAAAGACCTGGCATCTTTGTTCCTAAAAACTTTGAAACTTGGACTGGGATGCTGTTTGGTTTCCCAAATGTCCCTATTACAGTCACTCTTCTGCAATGCAAAAGGAATGGGCCCTTGCTTCCTGAAACAACACTTGTGGTTTTTTATGAAAGCAAAAAAAAAAACGACTATATCAGAAAGGGCCTGAAATCAATCATAGTGAACAATGTTTCACAAATTCTAAGATTTTATACATATATAATATATGTATGTATGTGTGTACACATGTATATGTACACACATACATATATGTTTTCCAGAAAGTTTATTCATAAAAGATTTAACTGTCTATACAGTTGGCCAAAGAAAACAATGGGTAGGGCAAGAATTAATTGGCTGCAAGTCTCTTTCCTTTTTGTGGGGTGTTTTCTCAAGCAGTGGATTAAATCAATGTTTCATGCTATGCAAGCCCAGCTGTGTCCATATTAGGAGAGTCTGATCTCACATCTCTGCAGAAAAAAGGACCAGGATGTCCTCCCTCTTTTTGCTGTTTCCACCCTCAACATATGTAGGTGGGAGAGTGGGAGCTTGGGAATGTGAACTTGATCCAGCATTGATCAGTCAAGCAGCAAACTCTTATTGTTCTTTAGATACCAAACATTAACTCCTTTCTACTAGGGATAAGCCCAGCTATTTTGTATATAACTTTTGTACTCAGCAGTATGCTTAAGAAGGAAAAGAACCAGAAAGCTGTATTTGACTTATCATAAACAACACAATCTGATGTGCAGATATCAGAGACACTTAAAACCAGTTTATGAATGTTTTTTCTTTTTTGCAGTTGCTAATTCCACTTCATAGGGCCAGTGTAGGGATTAATCTTAATTTTTTTTAACTAAAGATGCTTCTAGCTAGCATTTATGTCTACTATATTTCTTACTTTTACATACCTTTACTCTAGGGTCCAAGAACACTGGAAACCATGGTAATATTATATTGGCCCCAGATGTTAAAACCATTTAAAAGTATGTATTCACTGTTTAAGCGCAAACTTAGTAGGGTCTGGAACTTTTAGCCAGTACTAGCTTAGTGGGCATAAGTGAACTTAAAAAGTTCACCAAATGGTTGAAGCTGTAACCTCATACTAAAACGCTTCACCCATCAATGACACAAAATGCATGGTGTCAGACAAACCAATGGCAGAGAATGGGCACCTGCATCTCTTCAAATAAATGCACAGACACGGGCATTCTCCCAACAATGACTGCATGGCAGAATGAAGCACATTCTTTGGGTTAGTTGCTTTACAAAGAGGGACATTCGGTTGACGGCACCATCTCAAAATGTCACAATTCCTCTCCTAACAGAAAGACTAGAAACCGCAATTTGATATGTGCCTATAGCCTTTCTAATGTGCCTCATTTCCAGCAACAAGAATGAGAACCGTAACACAAGGAAAACGTACGTGAGGAGTTTTTTTACATTTAAGTTTATATCCTACAGACAGAGGGAAAAAAAACTAAATCAAGAAAGATGATCTGCTAGATTATTGAACAAACTGTGTTCTCTTCTTTTGAGAGATTAGCAGCTTATTTGACAAGAATCAGATGTATAAAATGTGTGATATTTTCTAACTATAAAATAAATGAAGATGAACAAGAATAGAATTGAAAGAAATTAAGTTCACTGAAAATACAGGAAAGACTGAATCTATGAAGAAAATTCCAAGATGGAGATGTAACTTATACTGAGTGCAGGCTATTAAAAATAATAAAGTAATCACGATGATGATGATAGATAGCATTTATCAAGTGCTCTGAGGTTTGCAGAGTTTACACATTAACTCATTTGATCTTTACAACAACTTTGTGAAATGGCTGCTATTATCTCCATTTTACAGATGAGGTTCAGTGATTTGCCCAGGTTCACAGCTAGCAAGGGCATCTGAAGGAAAATTCAAACTCAGGTCTTCCTGACTCCAAGACCTGTATTCTATCTACAACACAACGTACCAGCCAAAAGTTACGTTTATGATTCTTAATGGAAAAAAAAAATTTAAAGAAGAAAAAAAAATTGCAAAAAAGTACTTTAAAACTTGGGCTGGTGTGCTATTTAGTCTCCCAGATGTCTCTATTTGGAAAACTTGCACTGGGAAGATATAGAAAAAAAGCACAGGGGGCCGCTAGGTGGTCCAGTGAATAGAGCACCAGCCCTGGAGTCAGGAGAACTTGAGTTCAAATCCGATCTCTGACACTTAACACTTACTAGTCACATGACTTTGGGCAAGTCACTTAACCCCAATAGCCCTGCCTTCCCACCTGCAAAAAAAGCAAAAACAAACAAACACCCCCCCCCCCCCCCCAAAGAAAAACAGCTTTATATATAAGCAACTTCCTATCCTGGCAGAAATAAAATGGTGACAGTAAAGGAGGCTGTCTACCACAGAATCCCAGGATTACCTCTGGTCCTCAAACACTAGTCCCCAAGTCTTAATATGCTTTACCTTTTCATGTCTATAAATGTTATTGAAATAGAAACTGAAATCAGTTGTAAAACATCTGAAAAGCATAAACAGTATTACTTTTTAAAAGACTGAGTTAATAATAGCAAATCTTTACTTAAAATAGTTTGCTATAAGTGCTAAATAGTGCATTTTGAGAATATTTTTAGTACCATATATTCTGTAATACACATATAAAAGCCTTGAAAACAGAATTTTAGAGAAGCATCTTATTATATCTGAATAACAATAGAGGATGTCCCAAAAGTCTCAGCAGAGTTTTAAGTTTAGAAGCATAAAAGCTACACCTTACATGTCATATTTTCCAAAATATTCAGAATTTTATGGTATTTTGCTAATTCTGTGTTAATGGCCCAAATTTTATTGAGCTGAAATTTCCTGGGGAAATGTTTTAAAATTTTACTTTATACCTTCTGTTTGCTTAAAGCAACAATGATCCTGTTGCTTTAATTATAAAGTAGACCTTCAAAAATGTGACATGACTTTTGGAGTACTTGATTCCTCTGGCTCCCCTTTAGCAAGTCTGATAAAGAATTTTCTAGAATTCATTTAGCTGTACTTGGAAGATTCCATGACAATCTTTCTACAAAGTCAGCCAGGGAACTGAAAGAAAACACATTTTCAATAATGCTAATAATTTACTATTAAAAGAAACCACCACTAATTTTTATTTCTCAAGCTGTGCTCTAGAAGTCATAGTCTTTGATGTCAAATGTACAGCTAACTTATTTATTTTTCTACAGGAATTGAGAGACATTAAAAGTCTTTGAAAGATCTTTTCCCCTCCATCTCTTGCTTGTCAGACAAGTTAACATTAAGGAAATAATTGATTTTCATTGTGGGAAATGTTTATTCTTCAGTAATCAACCAGCATAAATGCTTTCACAGATAAATCACTAATTAGAATTTCTCCAGACAGTCTCTCAAGTATCAACTCTTGGGTGTTCTAACATGGTGAGAGAGAGATGAATATGTAATTGATGAAACAAAACATGGTTTGAGATGAGCCATACAATACGCTTCTTAAAATTAATGATCACCTCAAAAATCTAAGTGAAATTCGACAGGTACACAGAGAAGAAAAAGAAGAAAGTGTAAGATGAAACAATCACCTTCCTCAGATTACAGAGTTCTATCCAGGACAGCCAGAAAACAGAACTGAAGTCTCTGCAATAGAAGGAAGGGTTCCAGATCCCTGCTTTTGTATATTGCTTCCTTCAGCCAATACAAAGTTTTACTGTTGCAAAGAAAATTCTTACAATGATACAGGATTGGGAGCACACAGAAGTCCTGTATGTGCTGTGCCTGACCAAAGCCAGACCTAGATAAGTCACTGATAACCATCACACTCAGGTGTGCAACGAGCATTCTCCTTTCTGACACATTCAGAGATGGTCAGTCGGCTGGTAACAACCGTCTCCAGTAACCTCTGATATCCGAAGATCTGTCTGGGCTCCTTAAACACTCTCTAACTTTGTGGTAGCATAAGCGACATTGTATCTCCATAGACAACAAAGGCAAAAGTCAGGGACTGTAGAGATTTGCTTCTCAAAGCAAACAGGAGGGCTATATAACCATCTCTCCAGTGTGTTAGAAGGTGCACAAAAATGCTTCTTGCCTGACCCACTCGCTGCCTTTGCTCGTTTGGTTTTGATGGTCTGGTATGGTTACTCCTACAAACAAAAAGCAAGTATTTAGTTCAGCTGTCAGTTGAAGACCAATATACTTCTATCTTTCCAAACTCAAATAAAATGAGCAAAAATAATCCCTTCCTCTTCTAGCCTTCGACAGATGTAAAAAAACAAAATGAAACAAAAGCAAAAAACCCTATGCTGTACCATATACGCTTCATGAACTGAAACTGCTATGTTTTTGTACAAGATATTCAGCCCAGGTTCATAAGGACTATGAATCAGTGGATATAATTCACAAGTCAGGAAAGCATGTTCAGTATGCTTGTTTCATTGTTAAAAACATTTGAAAGCTCCTAATGTGTTCAGACTGAGTTAGGTGTTGCACATAGAATATTATGTATAATAATAACTATAATATAAGAATAATACATGATAAGTGCATAATAGTGCTATATGAAGTCTGAGGGAAGGGAAAGGTCACTATCAACTGTGTGTGTGTGTGTGTGTGTGTGACACACACAAAGCAGAAACTTCCTGGTGGAGATGGCATTTGTGGTGAACTAGATAAAAAGGCAGAGGTTGTGTACAAGGAAGGGCATTCTAAGCACAAAGAAAAAGGATCACATACAGATGACAGTAACATTTGTGAATAGTACTGGTAGAACTGGCATTACACTCTCACTAGCACAAAAATCTAAATGACGTCCTCAGGAATGTTTTTTTAGGAAAACCGACACAAAGGTCTTGGAGCAATACTCTATCGAGTATTGTCTATTCCTAGACTTGCTTCCAAACAGTGATGCAGATATACCTCAGAAAGCATTTTAATGTCATGTGATGAAAAGGAAAGCTATTTCTTCATAATCAAGAGAAAAAACGTATTTCCATATTTGTATGGGGCCATGATTTCACCAGTGTGCACACTCCCTCCCCCGGTGCAGACTACAGACCATCCATGCCTTTTGAGCCTAGGGGCTTTGTCTATATTCATCTGTAACTATCCCACTGACTATCAGAGGCCTCCTCCTACATTAATGAATTCAAAGACAATGTCTGCTATCCAGTGGTCTCGATACATGACTAGCACACATAGTTTTTCTGGCAATACAAGCCCTTGACTGTCTATTGTGAATTTTTTGGCACAAAACTCATCATTAGTAATACACCATGGCCTGTTTATTTACAGCCAGCATGTCTCCATTACACCTTGGTCACTTTATTAGGTGATATTGTTCATAATCTCTTATCATCCTACCCTGTAATATTTTTCAAATAAGCCCATATACTAAACTGGTTCTGCCTCTGGGTAGTATTTCTCTCTGCTTAGGACACTAAAGGTTTATTGGTGATAGTGTGTTTCGAGCTCTTGCAGCACCCTCAGCGTGATGACTGTTTCCTATAAATTGAACCTCCTGAGGTCGTGTGGGGCTAGTGGCTGCATAATCAGCCTTTGAGTGAGTAAGACCTAGGCTCAAATCCTTCCTCTGACACTCACCAGGCTTTGTGACCCCAGACAATTTGTCACTAACAAGTCACTAACACAGTGTTCTAGGTAATTCTAAGTTGTAGTGACAGTTCCAGGTAGAGGAGATTTCCTTGTCTATGAGTTCCATGACAGGTCCTGTCTCTGGTCCTAAACTTGAAATAATGATGATCAGAATCAATGTCTTTACTTCCTCAGTTTTCATTTTTTTTTCTGAGTCAGTATGTTATAACTGAACACAGTATCTTTTCATTTTTATCCTTTCTTCTAAGTTAGTGTTTCTTGGCCTTTGTGTAAACCAGTCAATCTGACTGTACACAACTAGCTGTTCTTAAATGACTCTCACTTCAGTAGCCAGTCATTTCCTGTCTGTTAATATAAACTCAATTGCATTTGGTGGGTAGTATTTAGGACTTGCCAGATCTATTACCTTAAAGAAGGAATGAATATGTGTGTGTGTGTGTGTGTGTGTGTGTGTGTGTATTCACATCCATAACAGACAGGCAGAGGTTTCTGAATAATCTCCAAGCTATGGGCTTCTTTTCCTTTTAATCTGAAAACATACATTTGAGCAATATTTATTAAGCCTACAGTAAATGTAAGGCACTATGGAAGTTGGAGGTGGGGTGGCAGTAAGATAGAAAGACAAAAACAAAATAGTATTTGCCCTCAAGGAGTTTTTATTCTATTCAAATAATAAGGAATCAGAAAGGCTGTCAAGTGGAGGGAATGCATGGGGGATGGTTTGGATGAATAAATATATGGATGCAAAAGGTGGCCTTTATATCTGGAAATTACTCATATGTATACCAGTATGTTCAGAATGTAGAATGCATGAAGGGAACTAATATGAAATAAGGCTGGGAAATAGATCAAAGCCACATTTTAGAAAGTTTAAGGTGTCAGGATAAGGAAAACAGACAATAGGGAGTCAGCTTTTCAAATCAGGGAGTGCTATGGCCAGACTTGCACCTAAGGAAGATATATGGGTGAAGGATGAAGTGTAGGGAGGCATGATTAAAGTTAGAAAGATCTTTTAGATGGCTAGGTGGCCCAGAATGCCAGGCCTGGCATCAGGAACAAAGTTCAATGTTAAGTTAAAATAGGCTTCAGACACTTACTAGCTAGTTGTGTGACCCTGGGCAAGTCACTTCAACTGTATCCCTCAGTTTCCTCAACTACAAAAGAGGCTAGTAGCAGCACCTACTCTGCAGGGCTGTTGTGAGGATCAAAGGGGATGATACTTGTAAAGCGAAAGCACTCGGCACGGCCCCTGGTACCCAGAGGGCACTGAGGTAAATGCCCATTCCCTTTCCTCTCCTGGTGAGAACCGTGTCAGTGTGGATGAAGAGGAAGGGGTGGCTGTGAGGGATACTGTGAGGGCAGGGTTGACTCAGCATCCAATCTCATCTTGTTAGATTAGGGAAAGACAGATGAGTCAGAGTCACGAGCTGGGGTGACTGGGAGGGTGGTGACGCCCCCCCCCCCAAATGGGGAACCTTAGAGAGGGACAGACTTAAAGGTAGAGGTGCTGATGTCTCCTCTACCTGGAACATGTGGAGACTGAGATACTGGGCAGCCATCCAAATAGAGATGCCCAGGAAGAAGCTGGAGAGGGATAAGAATCGAGAAGAGAAAACAGACAGATGTCTATATGTATGTGTCCACATATATGCATATATATGTATGCATGTATATACATAAAGCACATATGTATATTTTATAACCTCCACTGTGCTTATCTTTGCACAGAAGTCACAGAGCCTCAAGAATATGATGACTTTTTCCGTAAGAATTCTCTGCTTCTTCATCCTTTGCAACAGGTGTTGGTACAACAGAAGTTACAATGATTATTTTCGTGGTGGTCTTTTTGCTTATTCATGTACATGGCAATGTGAGATAACTAACTGTCCCATGAAATGATTTTTCTTTTTGCCTTTGTGTGCACAATGAAATCACTTCAGCCAATTCATTTATTCACCACTTAAAGGAGAATCTTTGAGCCACCCATTCCAATTCAATTCAGTTCAACCCAATTATATACAACCACTTGATAACAGTTAAAGTAAGCCAGGTGGCATAGTGGAGTACTGGACCCGAAGACCTGAGTTAAAATCCAGCTTCACTTACTAGCTGTGTGATTCTGGGCAAGTCACTTAACCTTTTTATGCCTCAGTTTCATCATCTGTAAAATGGGAATAATAACAGCACCAACCTCCTAGGGTTTTATGAGGATAAAACAAAGAATATTTGTAAAACACTGTGCCAATCTTAATGGGTTATTTAAATGCTGTCATCATTATTATTATTCAACAACTATGTGCTACTAGGCAATGTGTAGGTGCTGGAGATAGACACAAATGAAAACGGTACTTTCAAGTTTATATTCTATTGAGGGATGAAATGTATATACAGATGTTATTTCATAATGAGGGAGGGAAAGAGAAGAAAGTGCTAACAATTAGATGTAGCCTTCTTAAAAGGATCGGGAAAGACTCAGTGCATGGAGCAGGGGATTGCACAGGATGGCAATAAGGAGGGGAACATAGTCTAGGTTAGGGAGTTAGCCTCTGTAAAGGCACCAGAAGACACTATTATGTGTCTGGGGAACATCGATTAGGCCGGTTTGGCTGAATTCAGAGTTTGTGAAATCAGCCTAGAGAGATGATTTGGAGGCAGACTGTGAAGACTTTGTAAGCCACAGTGGAGAGTTTGTAATTTATACTAGAGGTAAGAAGAGATCATTGAAGCTTCTTGAGCAAGGACTGTCAGGTTACTGACATTGGAATAACAATTTGGCATCTGTGTAGAGAGTGGATTGGAGTGGAGAGGTGAGAATGGAAGAGAAGATCAGTTAGGAAGCTGTTGTAGTCATGTAGGTAGGAGGGGATAAGGGCCTGAAACAGGATGGTGTTCATGGAAATGGTGAAGAGGTGATAGGTGCAAGATAAATTGTAGAGATGAAAGTAAAAACAAAGACTTGGGAGCTGATTGGAGAGGAGAGTGGAGACAAAGCCGAGGACAGCTCTGAGGCTGTCAGCCTGGGTGACTGGAAGAATGATCACGTCCTTGACAGAAACAGAGAAGTTAGGAAGAAGCATGTTGAGAGTCTTCTGTCTTCATTCATAGTGCCACTGTCAATAGGGCACTAAAGAATTAATGCTATTCACCATCACTAGCTGAAGGGAGCTACATAGAACACAGGGATACTTTGGGTTTTGTTATTATTATTATTAATGCCATGGGACAACTTGGTCAAAGAATTCATCACCTATTGGTCAGCCTTGGTGACGGCTCATTCTGAGTCAGCAGACACAGTCTGTCCCAGGGGCCGTGCTTGAAACCTTTCCAGCTTTGTGAAACCTGCCAAGGGTTTGTACTCTACTGCCATTTCATTTAGAACTCAGGGTCACCTTCATGCGAGGATGAAGCATTGAGGTTATACTTTTTTGGAGTTAATAAATTTTTTCTTGGTAAAGAAAATAATCTTGGCTTTTAAAAGGAGATGAATCCTAAGATAAAAAGGAAAGCAGTCAACTGGGGAAATATTGATATCAAATTTCTTTGGTAAGTGTTGGTATCTAAGACATATTGACAGCTAATAGAAATAAATAGCTAAATAGCCATTACCCAATAGAGAAGTGGTTAAAGTGTATGATCAAACTTCTCAAAAGAATAATTGCAAGCTGGTAACAATCATACAGAAGAATGCTCTGAATCACAATTAAGAGAACTATAAATCATAGCAATCCTGCAGTTTTACCTCATACTTTGTAAATTGGCAAAGATGATAAAAAGATAGGAAAAATCAATGAGGGAAGATAGGCACCCAAAGTACATTGTTGGTGGAGATGGGATTAATACAACTATTCTGGAACACAGTTTGGAATTATGCAAAAAAGGTGGTGAAAATGTCCCAACTCTTCACAAATAAAGTGGTTAAGCCTGCAATGGTCTTTGAAGCAGAGATTCCTCTCCTAGCCATATACTGCACGGGCAAAAAGAAATGCTCCATATACGCCAAGAAATTTATCGCAGTGTTTTTGTGGTAGTAAAGAATTGTAAACAAAAGAGATGCCAATCAATTGGAGAACAGCAAAACTAACTGTGCCACATGAATGTAATGAGATATTATTATCCTGTGAGAAACAAAGAATATGATGTACACTGAGATGCATGGAAAGACATGTGAACTGATGCAAAGTAAAGTAAACAGCTAAGGAAATAATGACTATAGCAATATAAATAGAACAATGACCCCCCCCAAATGATTACCTTAGAATTACAGAGAATAACTTTGACTCCCAAAAGAAGAGATGAGAAAGCGCCTCCCCCTCTTCCTTTGCAGGACTTGGGAATGGGGTACATGGGCATGGAACATTGCAGACAGTGTCAGAATTTTCAATATATTGATCAGAACTGTGACTCTTTTCTATTTTCCTTTTAAAAAAAAGACTTATTTTAAGGAATGGTTCTTTGGAAAGAAGGAGGAAAAAGGATACAGGGCAGGGGAGAAATCCAGACCATGTAAAAACAAAATATATTAATAATTTTTTTTTAAAAATCAGATAAGTTCTTCTGATACCACTTAATAAGATCAGAGATTTAGAGCTAGAAAGAACCTATCCACTTTATAAATGAGGAAACTGAAGCCCAGAGAAGAGAAGTGACTTATCCAAGGCCACACAGATAAGTAGTGGGACTGGAATTCCAACCCAGGGTTTCTGTTCTGTTAGGACCCGCTCTCTTTCCTCAGTGTTTTCACTGCCTTTGCTCCATTGACTGGAGTTGCTGTTTGTAAATCATCCTTAGGTGATGCTCTGTCCCATAAGTTGATCTTATATGGGTCTTGGAAAAGATGCTGATTTGTTAAGTTGACTTATATGGGGAGCCAGAAAACTTCCTGAAGGCTGTCAGTGATTGATTTAATAAACAGCAGAATCCAGGATGCAGTCAAGAGCCTTGACCTTATTAACATAATCCCAGCATATTTAAGAAAAGTTCAATCTGCCATCTGCATGACTGTGCATACGCATATGTAAACCAGTGGTATCAATCTCAAATGGTCTAGAAAAGAACAAATTAACATTCTCTAGGTCGTACTCTATTTTTATTTATTTTATCTGCCAGGGACTGAAATATGACATCTCTGGTTCTTTTTTTTTTTAGTGAATAGGTTGCCCTTTGAACACTGGAAGGACATAATGAAAATCAGAGCTAGCCTGACTTGTGAGGGCCTTTAATACCAGAACGCGTATTCAGTTTAATACAAGAAGACCCAATTAAGAGATTTTTTTTTAGCCAAATGTTTTCTAAGACAGAGGTTCACATTCTGAAGCTGATATAGTTTTCTTAATACTTACACAGTTCTCCTCTTCTGAGAAGCTATTTTTATGAAGTAAAGGACAGTTACATCATCCCATTAAAATGTGTGTTACTTTACCACAGATCCAATGCTACTCAAATTTGATTCCCTTCTGTAGGAAGCAATGTGTACTTCAACTTTCTATCACATAAAAAGGCTGATATAGTGAGCATTATTCCTAATCTCACTTTTGCTCTTTATTATCTGTGTGACTCAGGAAAGTCACTAAACATGTGAGGTCTAACTTTCATAATCTGAAAAAAAGGAGGGAGTTTACCTACATGACTTCCAAGGTTCCCTTCCAGCTCAAGATCATATAAAAGTCAATCAGCAATAGTGCTAGGATTTCTGCATTATAACATAATTCTCCTCTACTGTATAGTTTACAGAGGATACCACTTACCAAGGAGGTGGCTGTTCAGTGACTGAGTGAGGACTAAAAAGGCTTACTGGCAGGGTGAACATTATCTGACAAGAAGCAGAAAGTCAGGAGAAGGCTTGTGAAAAAAAAAAATCCTCAGGATGGGAAAGAAGGACAAGTAGTCTAAATCAATGGTTCTCAAAGTGTGGTTCTGGGACCTCTAGGGGTCCCTGAGACCCTTTCAGGGGTAAAGTTGACACCATTTTCATAATAATGCTACATCATTTTAATTTCTAATACATCAAATATAGCTATGACCTGTGTACAGAAAAGCTCTTTGAGGTCCTCACTAATTTATGAGTATTTAGTGGTCCTGAGTCCAAAAAAGTTTAAGAACTGGGCAGCTAGGTGGTGCAGTGAGTAAAGCGCCGGCCCCAGAGTCAGGAGGACCCAAGTTCGATTCTGGCCTCAGACACTTAACACACACACACACACACACACACACACACACACACACACTAACTAGCCATGTAACCTTGGGCACGTTACTTAACCCCAACTGCCCTCTAAAAGGAAAAAAAAAAGTTTGAGAACCTATGTTCTAGATCAGAAGTGTTAAACATGGGGCCTGCACCAAGTGTGGCCTAAACCAAATTAAAATGTAATTTTGAAATATTTAACAAAACAAATAAAAATGCAATCAAACATACACATGAATTAGTGACCCTGTTTCTATTTGAGTTTGATACCACTATTCTAGATAACCCCTTTTACACAGGAACTGCTTTCAGTTGTTATTTACACTGAACCTTTGACAGAAAGCTGTGAATTGCCAGTCAAAGACAGGTGAGCAAGCTTCCCAGCCAAGAAGCGGTGGGAAGGATCCTATAAATAATGCTTACCTTAGGAGCCTCCCCTGGGAGGAACAGACAAGGCCGAAAGGCAGTTTGCAAAGAAAGCTAAGGCCAATGGACTCCACTCACTTCCAGAAGAAAGGAAAGAGGGAGATGAGAGGGAAGAGGAATGTTTTAATGATGTTCATAACATGGACAATGCCTATTTTGCTATAGCTATTTGCCATTGCTAAATAACTACTATTTTGGTGCAGTGTTCAGATGCATCTTCCTCCTAGAAGAGAAGGAAAAAGGTCTGGAGGAATGCTTCTCCATTCTTCAGGGTTTCAGAGAATAAGGCTGTTCCTTTTAAAAACTGATAAAGGGCTTTAAGACACAAACAAAGAAGAAAAAAGATCTGAAGAAAGAAGGAAATCCTGACCTGTACCAGGAGGCTGAAGAGCAGAATAACATGAAGAACAGAGGAAGAAGGGAAGGACCACTTAACACTTAGAACTATATAAGAGACATGAAGCTCTTCCTATAGAAGGGAAAAGTTATACCCAAAAAGGAGAGAAAGTAGCTATTTGACCTGCTGGGAATAATTCCATTAGAATGGAAGTTCCTTGGGCTTAGGGATTGTTTCATTCTCTAACACATATCACAATGAATGGCACACTTAATAAGTGCTTATTGATTGCTAATGTGGATCCTAATAACTATCAGGAAAAAGAATATTTAGTAAGGGTCAGAGGAAGAAGAGATAATTAGTGAGGGTTCATGACACTCCATTGAATGTTAGTGATGCAGCTGTTTGTTGATGTGGCATTAATAACAAAGACATATCATCTTCCTAGGGCATAAATCTGTGATATAGCAGAGATCTTCCTAAGACAGTTAAAGCTGACTATATTACCTCCTTCTAGTGATTCAGAAAGGTCAAGAAGGATGTTCCCAGAAAAAATCTAGAAGATGATGTTAAAGCCTTGGATGAGACACTGAATATTTTAGAAAAATATTTAGGAAAAAAAATGGCATCTTCACCATTGCTTCTGACTGAAGAATGCAAAGACTTCAGAAGAGAAAGGCAGTTTTCAGAAGTGAAGAGCTGCTTAATAAAATGTTATAGGAGAAGATTTGGATTTTTGGATCTTGACAAAATGGTGAAATGATTAGCTCTTGGCCAGACACAAGAATATACCTATCAAGGTCTGGTAAAAAATAAATTTGCCTGAGTCTTATAATTCTAATTCGAAGGGCTTTTAAAGTGAAGAGAAAGGGGAAAGGATAAAATTCCCTACATACATCTATAAATTTCAGTATCTTAGACCAAGAGAACTTAACTTTTTTGTATTATGGACCCAATAGGCAGCCTGCTGAAGACTATAGACTTGTTCTGAGAATAATGGTTTTAAATAAATAAAATAAAATGCATAAAAGTATAAAGAAAACCAACTACATCAATATGTACTTATCTAATTTTTTTTAAACAAAGTTTACCATCTTAGGTTAAGAACCCTTTGAATAGAGAATAATTATCCCTCCCCCCCAAAGAAGGACAATAGTAATGGATACACTCAACAACTTACAGGTGACAAAATCCAGAAAAGGAACCTTAAAAAAAATCTGCCTCAGATGTCTGCACCCGAATGTACAGAGTCCAAGTAATAAGCAAGGAGGCAAATTGTGCCTCCTAAGCATCACTGAGATTTGGGGGGATGGGGCTCATAAGTAACATTCTGTTCTGGAAGGGTGCACACAGTGTATGAATGGAGCAGAACAGACACACACTCATGGTTTCTTGTCTTCAAGTAAAGGCTGGATGGTACCTGGTCCCAGAGGCTGCAGATGCTGTTCCTTTTCATGTATAGGTTATGACATTTGGGTGGCCTCTGAAGCCCTTTTAAACCCCGGGATCCTGTGATTTTGTGACCAGAGGTGCACTTGTCAAGAAGCACAATACTCTTTTCCAGTAGACAAATGGTTCTGTAATGGGAATGGGAATTTGAAGATCTTCCCTGATTTGAAAACAAACTCTGCCCCCTAATAGGCTGAATGCAATCACATGGAGCCTGTGGGGGAAGGAGTGTGCTGAAGTGTGGAGCAGAACCCACAGGAAGCTGGGAGTCAGGGTCAGAGAGACCATGGGAGGACGCTCAGGCAAGGAGATAGATACGTTTGTGAGTAAATATTAATCTTATGTTGGTTTGTGGGAAGGCTAAAGGATAGCGTGGCTCTCTGCTACATTGTGGTGCATTAACTTCTATGTTGCTATGATGGATTCTATTTCCTGGTTTTCTGGTGTCTAAATGAATGCTTTGCTTCTGTACTCCATATGGAGAGTATTGTTATATTTTGTGATTGGGCACCATGCGGGAATATTTATAGTCACAGTATATTTATTGTGATAATGGATACTGTAAATATTGCATTGGCACTACAGGTTCCCACTGAGGTTGGAAATTAGAGGGATATAATTTCTTTTAAAAAAATAGTATTTTGCTTTTCCCAATTACATGTAAAGATAGTTTCCAACATTCATTTTTTATAAAATTTTGAGTTTCAAATTTTTCCTCCTTCCTTCCCTTTCATCTCCCCTCCCCAAGATGGCCAGCAATCTGATATAGGTTATATATGTACAATCATGTAAACATATTTCCACATTAGTCATGTTGTGAAAGAGGAAACAGAACAAAAGGAAAAGCCATGAAAAACAACAAAAAGTAGAAATAATATGTTTTGGTCTGCAGTCAGACTCTACAATTGTCTGGATGTGGATAGCATTTTCCATCATGAATCTTTTGGAATTGTCTTGGATCATTATATTGCTGAGAAGAACTGTTATTGTGTACAATGTTCTCCTGGTTCTGCTCATTTCATTCAGCATCAGTTCATGTAAGTCTTTCCAGGTTTTTCTGAATCTGCCTGCTCATTATTTCTTGTAGCACAATCGTATTCCATTCCATTCACATACCACAACTTGTTCATCCATTCCACAATTGATGGGCATCCCCTCAATTTCCAATTCTTGGCCACCACAAAAACATTTGCTACAAATATTTTTGTGCATGTAGGTCCTTTTCTCTTTTCATGATCTCTTTGGAATACAGGCCTAGTAATTGTATTGCTGGATCAAAGGGTATGCGTAGTTTGGTTGTCCTTTGGTCACAGTTCCAAATTGCTCTCCAGAAGGACTGGATCAGTTTACAACTAGGGGGAGATAATTTCTAAGGCTTCTTCTAGTTCTGTAATGCTTTGGTGTTATGGTTTGGAGGCAGTGAGTTTCAAAGTCTTTAAGTGATTGTCTTCTTTCATCTAGAGTACCAGATTATTCTACTTCATGATATGAAGTGGATTTAAATGAGGTTTTACTTCCATAAGGAAAAAGTTGGCTCCCATAGGCTATGCTAGAAAATCCTACCACCCAACTTGAAATTCTTTCACAAAGCATGCTGAATGAATTCCGAAGATGCTACCATACCAGACATTCTAAGGTGGAGCAGATGACTTTATGTTCCTTTTTCTTGAGTGTATGTTGACTGTTAGTTAATCTTAACTATATCCAGGGTTATCTTGGCCTAAAAAACAGTCAAATGTTTCTAATAATTTCTTTAAAATATCTTTGTACGTCCTCTTCAGACAACTTGGTACATTTATTGTTATCTTACACCAAATCTGAGATGCTGATTGATTTGGAACTCATTTCTAGCCTTCTTTCTTTTTTCCCCTAAATTGCATTTTATTTGTATTCTGAACTTAATGCCAAATAAAATGAGAATTTCTATATATATGGTAGGACAGAAAGGGAGGATTGTATGAGATTGTGAATTTCTGTTATATAAAGCTTCCTTATAGCTTTGCTTAGCTAGGCTTGTTACAAGGATTGTGTGTATGTGTGCACAGGCAGTGCATGCCATGCACTTTGCCCCACAGAGGGCAGGGAATGGATTTGAGGGTTAGCAACAGGTTGCCAAAGAAAAAGAAGAAAACAAAGAAAATAAGGTCACTAAAGCATTTAAAAATGTTTAGAAGAACAGAGAAGCCAGGTAGCTTTGAAAGTAATAGCTTGGATATATCATATGCTTACTTTTTAAAAGCAAGTTGTACATAATCAAAATTAGTGGCTTCATGTAAAATCGTCAAGCTCTACTTGAAGAAACATTCATTTTTCCTTCTTTTTTTGGTGTTCATTAAGTTTTTAAATTTATATTAAAAAAATTCAGAATTTTAAAAAATTATTTTATCTAATCTGAACTTAAATGCCAAATAAAATGGCCATTTTGATATACATTCTAGAACAAGAGTGGAAAACCTGTGGCTGTGAGGACACAGGAGACCTTCTAGATCCTCAAGTACTGCCCTTTGACTGAATCCAAACTTCACAGAACAAATCCCCTTAATAAAAGGCTTTGTTCTGTAAAACTTGGACCCAATCAAATGGCTGTACCCAAGGACCAAGGTCACATGTGGCTTTGAGACTACACATTTCCCATCCCTGTTCTAGAACATAAAAATAGAAATGTACATACAACTACAAATATCTATTATGCATAGCTTACTTTCCTTTTAAAATATATAATAACATGTAACTTTCAAAGCTGTCCTGCTCTTTGATTCTTTCTGTTCTCTCCTATACATTAGGAAAAAAAATGCTACAATGATGCTCCCGTTCCTTATCTTTTCTTCTGGCTACCCTATTCTGAACTGACCTCCCCTTTCTACCCAAACCCTCAACTGGAAACAAATAAACAAGAATCCCCACACACACACCATGTAAAATAAGTATAATCAAACAAAGCAAATTTCCATGTTGGCCATGTCCAAAAATTCATGTCTTATTCTGAATCCTGAGGTCGTCATTTTTCTTTTAGGAGGTGGTAGCATGCTTCATGACTAGTCTTGACTAGCATCATGGTTAGTCATTTCATAAATGAGTCTTCAAGTCTTCTAGAGTTGTTTTTCTTTACATTATTGTTTTTGTATATATTATGTTTCAGGTTCTATGCATTTCTTTCTTCTTAGTTCATATAGGTCTTCTGAAGTTTCTCTGAAATACTACTTTTCATAATGTCTTACAGTGTAATAATAATATATATGTATAAAACATTTATATATCACCATTTGTGTAGCAATTTATTAATTGATGGGTTTCTTCTTTGATTCCAGTTCTTTGCCACAACAAAAAAAGCTTTTATACTTATTTTTGTGCATATGATCCTTTTTCTCTCCCTTTCATCTCTTTGAGGGTATAGGCCTACTAGTGGTATCACTGTGTCAAAGGGTATGCACAGTTCCAAACTGTTTTCTAGAATGGGTGGACCAGTTCACATCTCTATCCTCTTCACCGCCCTCTTTATAAGTACAGTTGTCCCTTCCACATTATGATTTTCCTTATTGCAGTTTTGACATATTGTGGGTCTGCGTAAGAAATTAAATGAGAAATTTGGGGGAGTTTTGTGGAAGTCACAGACAACTCACAAAGGCCAGCAGACAACATGGAAAAAGTTTAGAAACTCAGAAATGCATAAAATATAACGTTAACATATTTTATCTTTCAACAACCTGGTAACTCAGACTTCTTCTCTGGTAAGAAGGGAGGACCAAAAACTTTTACATGAATTTTCCAAATCCAGGGGCACTCATTACCCACAATGTGGAAGGGATAAACATATTTTACTTGGGTTAATTCTTTAGAACTTGCATGCAATTGTTGGTTTGTAAGTATACTGCTGGATGGAATATGTAGGCTATTTCTTTTAGATCTCATAGCCTATCAAATGATAGGCAGTTATATTTACTAGATAATGATAGAGATTAGAACTGGGATTTCTTGATACATAGAACTCTTGGATGAGGAAACTCTATCTACCAAATTTATGTCCTCATCTCTATAAAGTCTCACCTCTGTCGTATACTGACTGAATGACCCTGAGCAAATCACTTCTCAGTAAGAAAAAAAAGGCAGCTCTGAGATGAAATTTGTAAAAAAAAAATATGGCTATTTAACTACCCTCTGCAGCCACAAATAATTATTCCCGCTCATCTTCTTTAACATAGCATCTCAAATATTTAAAGACAGTCATATCCCTTCTGAGTTTTCTTGGAATAAATGTTATTTTCTCTACAGGCAGGAAATACAACTAATTCCTTTTTGTGCCCTCAGGATCTTTATGCCTTATGCCTCCCATAGTAGGTATACAATAAATAGTTGTTGAAATCAATGAATGTAGTTAGACTGGGCAATAAGCAACCTGGTGCCTTAATGCCTTCCCTATCTCCAATGTTGCCCACCTATTCTATAATTCCTGAAATTCTATTATAAGAGTTTTTTCAGTCTTTTAAGCTTTAAGTTTTTGATCCCAGTTAGAAAGTGAATCCCCTTCCTGCAGGAGGGTGAATACTGTAACCTATCATTAAGTATTTACATTTTTAATAAGAATGAGTTTCTGATTCTTGAGAACATGTTGGTATTGAGAACATGTTGGTATAGATGGAGAGAAGAAGACACTGAAAACCTGAGGTAACATTCTAAAGTAGAAAAAGATAAAAAATTGCGTCACTACAAATAAGTTTTTCCTATGACACAATTGTAAAAAGGGCTAGTGCTGGCTGGCTTGTGCTTTGTAGAGGTAGACAACTGTCAAACCTGAAGTCCTCATCAATACACAGAACTCTACTTCAAATAAAGATGCACATTCAAACTGTAAACATAAATATAGCCTGAGAGAAATACATTTCCTCATCTGTGATCACCTGACACTCCTTTTTAATTGTTATGTAGCCAGATTTCCAACCAAGTCTAGGGCATTTTGTGTGCTGTGGTATGTATGAGATATGACTCCTGAATGGCCAAGAGAAGGCTGAGATGATGCTTTATATATATGTTCAAAAGGTGGAGTTGGTGCCAGAGTCTTGGGAGAAAGATATGTGGTGCCAGAGACTCTTTGGGGAGAGAAAGAGGGACCTTGAATATTCTAGAGAAAAGAGAAACTTTAGAAACTGCAAAGCCACCACATGAAAGATAGCCCCAGGCTTGGCTTGGAGCCCGGTTTCATTCACATATATGTAAACTGATGTAATTTATGATGATGCAGTCAGTCAGCTCTGTGGGGCAGTGGATAGACTCTACTGGACCCAGAGTCAGGAAGATCTAAGTTCAAATCCAGCCTCAATCCTTTACTAGGCCAAGTCACTTAACCTCTATCTGCCTTGTTTCTTCAACCTGTTAAGGAACCTTAACTAGTCAGGATTTCTGCCTCCCAATTTAAGTGAAGATTTCTGTTTCTCAGGGGCGGCCAGGTGGCTCAGCCTTACAGTAAGAGCACCGGCTCCAGTGTCGGGATGACCTGGATCAAATCCGGGCTCAGATACTCAGCACCACACCCAGAAATAACTGGCCATGTAACCTTGAGCAAGTTACTTAACCCCAATTGCTTAAAAAAAAAGATTTCTGTTTCTCCCCTCTTTGTAGCTTGTTTGGATTGTGAATTTGCACTTGCTTAGGGTTCATTTCTCTCATAATAAACCTAGATTTTCATGTAAGTTTTGTGAAGTTGTGATTGCTTGTTGACAAACCTTAAAATGTTAACAATAACAGTATCAACCTCATGGAGCTGCTGTGAGGTTCAAATGAGGTATTTTTGTCTAATAAATGCTTGGTCCTTTCCCCTTCAGTCACTAAGTATTAAGTATCTACTATGTGCCTAATCAGCATTTTGCCAGGAGCTGAGGATACAAAGAACAAAACAAAGAAACATATTCTAAGGGGTAAAACAACAAGTACCTGTTTAAGTATCTTAACTATAAATATAATGAATCTTGGAAGGAAGGGCACTGGCGGTAGAGGGGGAGGGAAGGGATAGGAACGCATTCAAGTGGGAGGCAGAGCTGGAGTTGTACCTTGAAGGGATAAAAGGGCTTCTATGCAGTAGAGATGAGGGGGCACACATTCCAGTTAGTGCAAGGACACAGACAGGAGATGAAACGTTGTGAGTTAGGAACAAAAAGAAGGCCGCTTGGCTGGACTGCAGATTCAGGAGTGGGAAAGGCAAAACTGGCTGGAAAGATCAACTGGGGTTAGGTTGTGAACAGCTTGGAAAACTAAATGACGGAGTGTACACTTCATTCTAGAGAGGGAGCCCCTGGAGTTGATTGAGTAGAGAAATAACGTGGTCAGATCTACACTTTCGCAGTCGTGTACAGGAGAAATATCATTATGAGAACTAAGTGTTTGTTCAGAGACATGATGTGTTTATTTTCATCTAAAATGGTTTGTGCCTGTTTAGCCTAGGACTCAGAAGTGCAGAACCTGTGGCCTGGAGGCCACATGTGACCCTCTAGGTCCTCAAGTGTGACTCTTTTACTGGATCCAAACTTCACAGAACAAATCCCCTTGTTTAGATTCAGTCAATGGGTCACAGGTGGCCTCGACATCACTGGTTCCCCACCCCCTGGCATCCTGAATAGCCACAAAGAATGAGAATCACACACAAAAAAAAATGTGAAAGTATCAGAATCAACAACTGGAATAAACATGAAATATCAGCTCAAAACATGAAAGGAACGCCTTGGTTTTAGAGTCTAGGTGTTTCAGTGTGACACTGATCAATAAGGGAAGAATGAACTGAAGCTTTGTGCTTTATCAAATATCTTCTAGAGACTGATATCTTCTAACTTGTCTGCAAGACAAAGATAGAGATCCAGTTTTAAAATACTATTATGAATCCCTTGAAAAACATTAATCTCTTATAAAGTGTGATAAAATGCAACAAATTAATTCTGAATTGAACAGCTGGACAAAAAATGAAATCATTAGGCATCAAAAGCTGTTTCAAATTAAGGTAGTGCTTGGTATTTATTGATTTAAAAACCCCAAAGATTTCATGTAACATGTTTATTTGAAAGCATCATCTTTCCTAAATTTCTAAAACCCATTATCTTGGATTTCTCACATTAACATGAAACTTGAATTTTTCATAGACATTATTGGTAGGGTACCTGAACTAATGTTAAAATAGCTGACTGATGAAGCTAAGCTCTCTGATGGGAAGGCTTCAAGAATGCTGCAAAATTATTTTCCAAATAAAACCAATTGGCTTCCCCCAAACCAAAACCATGATGACCCTGCTATCACGTAAAGACTCTTGCACCTTGCTTCACATCTTACTAAGTTCTCTTCTTACAGGAGACATACAGTGTTCCACCATCTACTCACAAAGCCTCTGACAAACCATTGAGGAGTGGGAAGGAGGTTGATGAGAAGTGACGTTTTAGTAAGATAAAACAGCATTCTGTTCTCTCACTTCTGGGGCTCATGGAATATAAGTATAATTGAACTAGTCAACTCTTGATTATCTCGAGTGATTACTCTGCACGTCCACTTTCCATCTTGTCTTTCTTGCTTTTTTCTTCTGGCTGCTTTCTGTCGATTTAAGCCTTTGGCCATGCTTATTTGTATGTCCCCCATCAAGATGAAATTCATGTCACACACTTGGTTCTGTCAGCAGCTCAAGAAGTATTATTTTCTATTATATTAATAACCCATTATTAATTAGGGCTTTCTATTTCCTCATTGAGGGACCAGCCCTTGTAGGTCAGTCAACCAATCTCTGAAAAGCTTGGCTGTTAGAGGAGCTTGCCCTAATCTTCGGGATACATGCTCCTTGATCTTGGGCAGGATTCCACCCAACTAGGAGACCTTACTTCTGTTTGAAGTGTAAACAGAATCTAATCTAGGTGAATTCTTGCCTTGAGGAAATAAGTCTATGTCCCTGCACCCCTCCATTGTAATTTAGGGTGACCCAGCTCATGAAGGAGAAATCTGACCAGGGTGGTCTGGGTGGAGATGGATTCCTCTCTTCAGAGATCAAGCCATGTTCTCAGCAGGAGGAGCTGAAGACTTTAAGCCCATACTCTCATTAACTGCTCACCAATCAGGGTTGATTTTTCACCTGTCAGAGGCACCCCTTTTTCCAAAAATACTTAAAGCATTCAATATCTCCATGGTTTTGTCTTTGGTTACTGAGAGAAATCAGACCATCAATTTATTTATTATTAGCTAGCCTAATTAATAAATTGATTATTACTCACCCAGGAACTCTGTCTCTTGGATTTTTCACTGGTTAATAGTTAGTAGCCTTGTGGAGGGTTGAAATGAATAGCTGAAGTGAGGCTAATTGCCTTTTTTCTGAACACATTCTGGTAAACATTTTTATGTGGAAGGGCTTAATTTGCAAGGCACTACATGGCAGAACCAAGACTAATTAAGTGAAAGTTACAAGTTGCAGATTTAAGTTCATAAGAAAGAACTTTCTAACAATGAGAACTATTAAACATAAAAGGAGGTGCCCAGTGAGTGCCCCATCACTTAGGAAATCTTCACCTAGCACGTCAGGGATAATGCTGAAGATCACAGCAGGTGGCAGCTGAACTGGATGATTTCTAGATTCCCTTCTACTCTCAGCTTCTATGATCTGATGGAAATTAAGATAATTTGGAATTTAAACCTTTTGTAATTACCTGTGCATTTCAATGATCCACCAGATCACACCGATCACATACATTTGGGGCTAGAAGGAATCTTAAAAGGTCATTTGGTCCAAGACCCTCATTTTAAAGATGAGAACAGAGCAGCTCTGAGAGGTTCACTGCCTTACCCAGGGTCACACAGCTATCAAGGCTCTGAGGTGGGATTGTAACCTGATACTTCCTGTCTCCAAGAAGAACATCCAATCCACTGTGATAAACTGGATCCACCTTCCCCATCTCTTATCATCACATAAAATGGAAGGCGACCTAAAAACAGGCCATTTCTGTACCTCAGCAAACAGCTCAGTGCTTTGGCAAATATTCAAGTGAGGTAAATTCTACCAAGATTATAAATACATTCACTTTACTATAGAGGCATCTATATTTATTTTGCCTTCCTGAGAAAACTGAGGACATCCTATGCCTTCCTGATTGATTCAGTCATCAATCATTCCCTCTTTAGCTGGAGTCAGCTAGGGGCACAATGGGTATAATGTTGGGCCTGGAGGCAAGAAGACCTGAGTTCAAATATGACCTCAGCTCTGTGACCTCAGGCAAGTCATTTAACCACAGTCTGCCTCAGTTTCCTCAACTGTAAAATGGGATAATAATAAGACCTACCTTATAGGGTTGTTTTGAGGACCAAATAAAGTATTTGTAAAGCACTATGCAGGAGCACTATATAAATGCTTATTCCTTTCTTCCTTGTTTCCCTCCTCTTAAGCAAAAAGATCTGTGAGTTCTTAGATGTCATTGTTTCCTTGAAATCACAGCCTATTAATGACTTGCCTATCCTGTATACCTTTTCTCATCCATGAGCTCCCATAAATTCACCTGAAGGGAGTACATGTGACATTGTGGGGGCTCTCAGACCCACCCAACCCTGCAGGGGTGCCAGTAGAGCACTCAGGCTACCCACATGCCATCCATCCCTAATTCTTACCATGTGACCAGGATATCTTCTCTTATATATTTCCCTGATGAAATCCTTTACCATACTCCTTTAAAAAAATTTTTTTGAGGGGGGAAGGCAAGGCAATTGGAGTTAAGTGACTTGCCCAAGCTCACACAGCTAGTAAGTGTCAAGTGTCTGAGGCTGGATTTGAACTCAGGTCCTTCTGACTCCAGGGCTGGTGCTCTATACAATGTGCCACCTAGCCATCCCTACCATACTTCTTCAAATGATTACCTGTTATATATTGCAGACTACTTATATCCACCATGTTCTACTCCATTAGCTTCCTGTGAGACTAATTTTTACTTCCTGAGAAACTGTAGTGTTCCACAACATATAGCCATATATCATTGGTGGAATATTCATAGGAAAATGGTGTTGGGGCCATGAAAAGAGTTTTGTAGTTTCCTGTGGGCAATTCAGCTTGTTCTCTTCTTGTTTTACTCTGGGCCTGCCTCTTTCCTTTACACTGTCTGTCCCACATGTATACTTCTTTCAGTCAATGGCATAATGGTAAAGATGTGTGCTACTATGAAATATTGCTGTAAAAACCTGCCTGTTCCCTACCAACACCCTCACAGAGGATAGCCTTGAAGCATGTGTAGATGACTCTCATAAAAACTTTACATAGATGCTTATAGGTCAGTAGCTAATGTTTTCTCAGCTGCCTTTTTCAGTACTAATAAGGCTCAAGGCTTTTTCCATGCCTTTCCCTTGGCACTCTGACTAGCTCGTATGCTTACTAGTCTAAGTATCCTTGGTCTGATCCAGCTACTCTTTCCCTTTTTGTTCTCTTTCGTACCATTTCTCCCCCTCTGTGAGCATATCTAGGATTGTTATGTTGGTGTCTAGGGGTGGAGGCTCCACTCTCCTTAGTGGTGAATAAAGCTTGGCCTAAGAATCTTTCCATTAACCCAGTTAACTCTACTGCTGGCATTAAAGTAAGGCTATTCTCTACCACAGTTTAGGATGAGAGCTCCCTGAATTCAAGGGCTTAAACATTAGGAAGAGATTACATCAGTTTCTCCTACTCATTTCAATTCCTTCACCTGGAAGCAAATGCCTCTCTGCAAGAGTGATGATGTGACAACCCAAGCGTTCATGCCACAGAAGAGAAAAGAAAGCCCATGCACAAGACTGTCCAAAGGAGATTTATTAAAGGATGTGCTTTATAGCTGTCTGGAGATAGTAGGACACTGGGCCTCCAAATCTGCATCCAGATTGGAATGATGGTAGTTCCAAAGTTGGCTTTCTACCTTTCCTAGGTCCAATTCTAGATACCTTAGAGTTAGAGTTACCTTAAAGACTTAGAGTTGTTTTTATTTTTTTTTCTTTTGCTTTTTGGAGGGCAATTGGGGGTAAATGACTTGCCCAAAGTCACACAGCTAGTAATTGTGTCAAGTGTCTGAGGCCGGATTTTGAACTCAGGTCCTCCTGACTCCAGGGCTGGTGCTCTATTCACTGCGTTGTCTTTCATTTCTCCTTCTACCTTACCCTTCACATATCCAAAAAGCTGCAAAGTTCTGCCAATTCTACTTCTATAAGACCACTCAATTTCACCCCTTCCTTTGGTAGATGGTCTTTAGGAGATGCTCTGGTAAGAACAAATCCATTACCCAGTGTTCTTTCAGTTCTGAATCCAAGATAGCCTAGTCCTCTGACAAAAAATATAGTTCATCACTGGATTTATACTCAGAATCTTTCTAGACTGTTAAGACAAGTAATTCCTCTAGTTTAGGCCCTCATCCCTTCTCATCTAAACTGCTGAAACAGCCTTGTTACTTACTAGTATTCCTGATTCCAGTTTACTCCCTTTCTAACCTATCCTTCATATCAATCATCAGGATGTGATGCTTTTATTATATCCTTTCACCACCCTTCATTGCCTTTCTATGACCTACTAAATAAAGTTTATACGGTGCTATAAGAGTTGAGGGTACAAATATCAAAAATTTGTTCCTCTCCACAAGGCATTTATATTCTATGGGGGGAAGGAGAATATATGTGTGCACAGATAAATATACATAAGGTAATCTGAGGAGGCAGAGAGCATTAAAAACTGAAGTGGGGGTGGGAATTAGGGATGACTTCATTAAAAAGATGTCATTTGTGCTAAACCTTGTAGAATGATAAGGACCAGATAAGGAAGGAATATTTCCAAGCATAGGAATAAGCTAATTCACATGCATAAGTTTTCCATACTCTATGTTCTTTCCAAATCCTTAGTTCTTTGCTTTCATCGTGTCTTGCTTATGTCTAGAATGGCTTTCTGTCTTTCTCTCCCTCTCCCCTTGATCTCCACTAATTGAATTTCCTCCTTTCCTCCAATGCTTAACTCCACTGTTAATTTTATTTTTTATAAAGCCTTGCCTGACCCCTTCTTCCCCACTGCTATGCAAATGTACACTTCAAGGTGATGAATTCATAATTACTTTGCTAGATTTCTCCCTTGTACTTACTGTGTTTCCCTTACATGTAGATGTACATCCTGCACCCCTAACCCCATCGTAAATTCTTTTGGGAATTTAGGTTTTCTGTCCTTTCTCTCTTTGCATCCCCACTATCAGCCCCTAGCATGATGCCCTGCACACAGCAGGTGCTTAATAAATGAAGAATTGTTTGACTCTAACCTATTCAGATATTTTAGTTAGGTAAGGCCCCAATTATTTCTTATATATGTGGAAATGGGTATGCAAAAAGCGTGGTGAGGATCCCTCCTACTCATGCATATCAAAAAATTAAAATATATCTACAGAATAGCATTAGCAGGAGAAAGTTACATTTTTATGAAGAATCATTTCTAATGCTGATGGTGCAACTGGTTTCAGATTTGTTTATAAATCCAAGTGCTATGCATAGGCATGGCCACTCAGAGACTGAGACACACATTCCTCCACTTCTTTAGGGCCTGTGCTTATTTCTCCATTGCTGTACAAGCTAGATTTTTTTTATGATTTCCATTTAGTGTGGCTGATGAAGATAACCCAAGCCAACCACAGCACATGCCATTTTGGCAGAACAAAAAAACATCATTTTGGATGAAAACTTCACTAGAAGTATAATGTGAATGTCCTGTCATGAATGACTTCAGTTGCCCAGCCACAAAAATTAAAAGGCAGAACAAAGGGCTTCTGAGCAACTTTAGGAGCTCTGTAATGTTAGTCCTGGTCTGGCATATTAGTAACTTTATATTATAATGAAGTGAACAAAGAACAAGGTATCCTATTCACTGAGCAGCTCCCATAACCAGGGGGTTCTCCGATCTGTAGCTTTTTTCACTGAAGTGGGAAACCTGCTCTCTGAGAGCATGAGAAGTGCTGAAAGCAGGTAAATCACCATCAAAAAATATAAATAATCAGAGGAAATGGGTGGAAAAGATTAAAAGGAGAAGTCTGATCATTCTCCAAGGAAAAGAAGAACACTAAATCACCATCCTTTCTGCCTGATCCTGTTGTTTTTACAGAATAGTTAAACACCCAAGGAAATACCAGTTTGGTCTAAAAGACAATTTATAGCTGGGTCAGCCCCACTGCATCTGGATGTGTTTTTACAATGGGCTCCATTAGCTGACAGCATAGTTATTTGTCTACACTAGGAGCTATTAACCAGTGCTACTAAAACTTTAGGAAAAAAAATATACTACACAGAACTAAATTTTCCTCTAAATTAAAAAAAAATTTTTTTCTTGGTCAAATTGCAGGCTTAGTGATGGACAAACCCTTTCCAGGGTAAATAACAGATACCCCCTCACAATGAGTTAGTCATTCAAAAGGCATTTGGTAAGTGCTTACTGTATGTCAGGCCCTGAGCTAAGTGCATGGGACACAAAGACCACCCTTCTGGGAATGGACTGAAGCCAAGGTCAGTTTCAGTGTTCTCAGCCTGATGCTGGGGATCCCTGCTTAAAGGAACAAAATTAAGGACTCTTTCTTTTCTCTTCCCTCAGGGTCAACTGCTCCAAACAGCTACTCAGTTGTTCACAAGACCAAAATATGGAAATCAGCTTTCTCAGCTTCCTGCAATACCCCTCCTGCAATCCTTAAAAAATCCCTGGGAGCCTTTTAAAACAGCCAGTTGTGAAACTTAGTGTTAGAGGTTTTGCAGCAAATGCTCCCTTTGAGAATGCAACAACTCAACTATTAGGCACTCAACATAATAAATGTATATACATGAATGAATGCAGCTTGGCTTTCACTAAGAAAAAAAAGTATAGCATACTCAGGGAAAAGAGAATCTAGGTTTAGATTCTGGCTCTGCTATTGGCTTTGTGACATTAGGCAAGTCAGTGTGCATAAGCAGGCCTCAGTTTCCACATCTGTGAAATGAGCCAGACATGAACAAGTGAGCTATAAGGTCCTTTCCAGCTCTACAGCCTGGGACCTGCTGAGGTCTAAAGTTTGTTGGACTAGTTTAGGATCATAAGATCACAGACAGGGACATCAGAAGTTATCTTATCCAAACTTCTTGCTTGATATTTAATACTCCCATTGAGTACTCCCCCAATTTGTACCCACATTCACAGGTTGGGAACCCAGATTTTAGGTAACTGTGGATCTACGCTTCAAATACTGTGACTCATGAGTCCCCACGGGTGTGCTCCCCATTAAGAACCAGCCAGTAGACATTACTAGGTTGTTGTTGGGGGGGGTTCTCTTTTTTTTTAAATCAAAGGCATTTTACTCAGATTGCCTAGAAAGAACAGTAGGTATAAAGCATTCTTCCTATAAACCTGGGGCACACTCTCCCATAACTACATACAGCCTCCATGGGAAGGGTGGGCTCAAATTTAGAGTGCAATACTAGTAAGGGACATGTGTAAGGTGCCCATATGGCAAAAGCAACTCACAACTCCTGGTACCGTGGGGCTTCCTAGCATCCTCACCCAGGTTTCTGGGGTGTGTCCCTTTCCACAGCGTAAATCGCCAGGGGTCATAATCTTGGAAGCTGCTTCTTCCTTTTGGTGACTACCTCCCTGTGACCAAATCTGCCCACAACGTATCTCTTTTCCCCACTGGATGCAGTATCTCCAGCAAGACCTCCCACTGGTCCAAGGGCTCCCTTTCAAAATTACAAGAATTTAGGGGTGGGTGTGGGAGGCATTCTCTGTCCCTGCAAGAGATCTCCTTAAGCTTTGACTGCTATGGTACCTGGAAGCCATCCAGGACTCAGCTAAAGTCCAAAAGGAGGTGATTCGTGTGATTTGTTTTTTTGTTAGTCAATCCAGTTGCCCCCTCTAGATTTAATCAAAGATCATCTTTCCTTCAGAGAGGTTGGTCTAAATGTATTCTATTACCTGTGTAACTCAATTAACAATCTGTGATTGCACCTGGGCCTCCAATGACTGTGCTAACTATGAAAGGTGGGAATGGGTCAGTCACATCCCTGCTCCATTATACATGGAAGAGAAGTTAAGTGACTCACCCAAGGGAGGGGGCGGGAAGCTTAAATGCTAAACCAAGTCCTCTCACTCTGATTCCCACCGCACCCAACTGCCTCCTCTTAGAGAACAGCTTCCTGAAAACCCATCCCAGTAGGTGAAAGTCCTCCTCAAGGCTTTGTTATTACTCTTGGTAAAGTATGTGCCGCTCTTTTCCCATTAGGGTTAAAACAAACCAACAGTTTTTATTGGATGAAACAAGATCCCATTGTGTTCCACAGACATTGTGAGTACCCTTCAGAAATCTGAATTAATGACATCATCAGCCAGAATTTTCACAACAGTAGTAGAACAGGCCTCTAAGAGCAGAGCAGAGGGATGGATGGAAGGGTAGCAAAGAACAGGTCCTTCTGACCTTCACTTTCTTGCCCCACTGATGTTCTGAGCACTCAGGTCCTTCTTAGGGTAAACTGGACCCCATATTTGCTTGGCTCTTCAATTTAAGTAATTATGCAAGGTACTATGGCAGCTGCTGGGGATATAAAGATAGTTGTGACATAGATACTATCTCAGGGAGTACTATCTAATCAGGAGGAAAAAAACCATGTATATCAGTATCTTTGATACAAAGAAGAATGTGGAAAGTGCAAGGTAGTGAGTGCATAAGCCCCAAAAGTTCTATGAAAAACTTAAAGTAAAGATCATTTTACCTAGAACATGGAGAATCAGAAAGCTTCATGGAAGACATGACACCTGCATTGGGCCCTGTAGAAACAGAGGGACTTCAGCTAATTGAGAAGGGGGAGAAACAAGGAAGAAGGCATGAAAATGGGAATCTTTAATAAGTGAAGAAAGGGACTATGCCATGTGACTGGAAAGGAAGGATGACTAAGGTTTTAAGCCTGGAATACTTGGGAGTATGATAGTAAAAATCAAGAGAAATAGGGAATATAGGAGGAGAGAAAGGCATTGGTGGCCAGACTGTGAGTTCCAGCACAATGGAAAGGACAAATGGTTCACTCTGTATCCCTATACAAAGGACAGCATGGTAATTATACCACCTTTTCATATTGTACCGCCTTACTGAACGCACAGCGTCACTTAAATAGCCGGCCAGTGGTCCTCCCCTTGGTAGGCAGGTTGAAATGAAATTTATTGCCACCGTAATCCTAACAGTATGTTAAATAGAAATCTGTAAATCACTCTGTACAGATGCTTTTAAGAACATACAAGTAGGGGGTTACCTTTGGTATTCCAGAAGCATCAAGCCAGTTCTGAAAGATATCTTCTACAGACAGGCCAAGCCTTTAAAAAAAAAAAAATCAAAGGATTAAACAGCAACTATACTTTGCTTTCTCATGAAATGTTCCCTCTTGCCCAGTCAAATAATGGAACCAGACATTTTCCAAAGAAATATATACTCTTGGCAAAAAAAGCAGCCAATTCTGCAGAATAAACAGTGGTTTATAATGTGCTTTTATTAAACCTACATTCTTTTTAGTTAATCTCCATAGATTGACATTGAAGTTGACATTTAAAGGCATATCATATTTGTCCTTTAAATAATTTTCATGTTTATGAAAGGCAAAGTAAAGAAAGTAGCAAGTTAATAGTTTTATATATATATATGAATATATACATATATGCACACACATGTATCTAAGAATGTACATATGTATGTATGGCATAAAAGTTAAGAACAGGTGTTCCCAAGTAAGATTTTTTTTTTTGCTTTTTGGAGAGGGAAGGCAGGGCAATTGGGGTTAAGTGACTTGCCCAAGGTCACATGGCTAGTTTTTGGGTGTGGGTTAAGTGTCTGAGGCTGGATTTGAACTCAGGTCCTACTGACTGTAAGACCAGTGCTCTATTCACTGTGCCACCTAGCTGCCCCCCAAGTAAGATTTTTGTGGAAAGAATTTTCTGGCTTATGTTTTATTTTTGAAAGATTTAAAAGTATTACATCTTTTTTTTTAAATAAACTTTTATTGGCGTCTTTTGCTTTTATACTGCCTAGATTTTCCCCTATTTTCCTCTCTCCCCATCCCTAAGCATTATCTCTTATAACAAAGATTTTGCTTTTGAGAAAATGAGGAAGATGAAAAACTTAATCAATACATACATATATACATATATGTATATGAAATGGGATGTTAAATGTAATGTTCCACACCCACATACTCCCAACCCCCATCTTTGCAAAGCAGTGAGAAGAGGTATCTTCTTACATCTATTTTTTGGGTCAAGCTTATTCTTTATAATTTTGGAATATTTGTTTTAAATTGTTTGGGGAGTGTATCTTCTTTCTACTTACATTATTGTAATTATTGTGTGTCTGGTTTTCATCAGTTCATATAAGTCTTTCCATGATTCTCTGTATTTATAATGTTCATCTTTTCTTATACCACAGTAATATTCCATTACATCAGGGATTCTCAACATTTTTATCTATCATGGACCATTACTCATTTGGCAGTCCAGAGAAGCCTATGAACCCTTTCTCAGAACAATGTCTTTAAATGAATAAATAAAATAGAATTGATTAGAAAGGAAACAAATAATACTGAAATAGTTATAAAATATATTAAGAAAATAAAAGTTCATGTACCCCAGGTGAAGAACTTCTACATTCCATCCATGTACCTCAGTTTAACGAGCCATTCCTCCAACTAATGGGTATTTACTTTGATTTAAGTATTTTGATATCACAAAAAGTGTCATAAGGAAGTTAGGTGAACTACACTGAGGGAGAAGCCTCAGACTAGGTAGACTAGTTTTAAGACTCAAGCCTCATATACTTATTAGGCATATGTGACGTGGGCAATTAATTTAACCTCCATCAGATGCGGTTTCTTCATCTGTAAAATGGGAATAATAGTAGCTCCTTATCTCCCAAGGTTGTTGTGGGGATATAAAGAGGCATCTGTAAATTGCTTTGCAGATGTGTATGTGTGTCTGTCTGTCTAAACCTTTTGCTATTTATGGAGCCTTTCTTTTTTTCAATGCCCTCTTTGGGGTATACCCCTCCCATGAGTCCTGGGCATGGAAATTTTAGCCATTTTATTTACATAATTCCTGTTTTCCAGAATGATCAATTCACAATCCTGTCAATGATGCATTTGTGCACCAACTTTCCACAACTCCTTCAACATTGACTCTTCTGATCAAAAAGCAACTAAATTAATGAGATACTTAAAAAAAAATCGTTGGAGGTGCTGTAAGAATGAAAAACTGGATACCGATTTGGTGAGCACTAGAATTAAGTCTGAGCTATCTTATATGTATAACTTGAAAATGTCCTTAGACTAAAGCAAGTAAAAATAATAACAATAACACTTGAGGGCCAACTCAGATGTGAGAACTACTAAACAGATCCTGCTTTCACTGACTCTGTTTCTAACATTAGCACCTGTTATAGAATCACTGAATTCTAAAGCCTGGAGTGACTATACAGCTCATTTTGTACATATGACTCATTTTGTCTACTTGGACTCTGATTCAGGAAGAACATTCCCACTTGTTATATCTTAATCTCCAATCATCTAAAAGGTCTTTGCTTTCATGAACTGCTGACATGAATAATCCTTAAAATTAATTAGTATCCAATATATTCAAATTGTTCCATTGTTTCTTCCTTTGATAAAATCTAACTTGCAGAATCCTGGGAGGATCGCAAAGTGAGGGGTGTCCTAGGGGCAATTCTTAGTGCCTCCAACCCCCAAAATATGAGTAAAGACTCCAAAATGCCAAAGATTCAACAATTATATAAAAACTAAAAACGGGGGAAAAAAACCATAAAAGGGTAATTCTTGAAGAAAAAAATAACTGAAGACTGACTCATCAACCCAGTACTCCTGATGAGATACTCCCCCAGCTTCTTCCTTCTCTCCCTCAATTCCCATCTAGCCTGAGGAGGCCCTGCAGTGATTTTAGGGACCTGCTTTCTTTTGGAAGTTGATACCTTGATAGGGATCTATGGGAAACCTCCCTTCCAAGGGCAGTGGCTCTGGGCACTAGCACCTTCTCCCACCCTTGTACCTCATCTAACCCAGTGGAGTGGGGTGACCCTAGGAAGCAAACCCTTCCTGTCTGCTGCAGTTTTACATACCAATGTTCAGTTATTCTCTTGGCAATCCCGAGGGACCTAACTTTGCGGGTGAGCTGCAGTCAGTGAAGGTAACAATCCCAGAGGCTAGAGAAGTAGGAGGGGGTGGGGCTGAGGAGGAGAATGTAGTCTGGGAGAGATGGATGAGGAAGAGAGAGAAGAGCGGGAGTGCAGGACGAGGTACAGTTTGGGTTTTGTTTTTTTAACAGATCACTGGATTAGAAAGCAAGCGGCATCATGGGGACGGGGGAAAAGAGAGCAGAGAAAAGGCAGATGCACCTGAACTCCAAAGCCCCTCTGAACACCTTTAAATAAGGTCATAATACAACTTCTGGAGCAGCAGAAACCCTAGAAGGACAGGCTGAAAAATCTTCCAGCCAAAGCCAACTTAGAGGATGAGCAGCAAAGCTCTGCTGCTCCGGGAGGGCGCAGGTTCCAGCCGAGCTCCAGCACAGACCCAACCTGGGCAAACCAGGAGCAGGTCTTGGGAGCCACTGTCTCAGCAGCAGCAATGGCTGTTTCTGGAGCTCTCACCCCACAGATGATAAGGGGCCACACAAGTGGCCAGATGGAGGTTACAGGGGTCTCTTTGCTAGCACTGAACTACTCTGCTGCTTTGCCCATACTCAGGTCTGGGCTGCAGTGTTGGGTGGCAGTCCCAGGGCAAGGAGGGGCACAACAGAGCTTGTGGCTGTAGTGGAGAGGGGACCCTCCTCACAGTACCAGAGCAGAAAAGAGTGTTTGTGGTCTGTCACAGACCAGAGCACAGGTCAGGAGAGGAGTAAATACATTGCTCCTCAGATCATAACTCCTTGGAAGAACTGAAAACTTACAGGACCCCAGAAGTAGCTCTAAAATCAGCTGAACAAAATCCCTGAAGCTTGGGACAATGTACCCACCATCCTGGAAGGAGAGCCCTACTTTAACAAAGAGGTAAAAGTCAAGAAATAGGCTAGGAAAATGAGCAAATGGAAAAATCTGACCACAGAAAGTTACTATGTAGACAAGAAAAATCAAAATACCCACTCAGAAGAAGATAAAGTCAAAGCTCCTATATCCAAAGCCTCCAAGAAAAACATCAATTGGTCTCAGGCCATGGAAGAGCTCAAAAATATTTTGAAAATCAAGTAAGAGAAGTAGAAGAAAAATTGATAAGAGAAATGAAAGTGATGCAATAAAATTATGAAAAGCAAGTCAACAACTTGGTAAAGGAGACACAGAAAAATAGTGAAGAAAATAACATCTTAAAAAAAAGACTAGGTCAAATCATAAAAAAGGCACAAAAAGCCAATGAGGAGAAGAAGGCCTTGCAAAGTAAAATTGACCAAACAGAAAAAGAGGTATAAAAGCTCATTGAAGAAAATAATTCCTTAAAAATTAGAATGGAGCAAATGGCCACTAATGACTTTATGAGAAATCAAGAAGCGACAAAACTAAACCAAAAGAATGAAAAAATAGAAGACAATGTGAACTATCTCATTGGAAAAGCAATTGACCTTAAAACAGATCCAGGAGAGATCATTTAAAAGTTATTGGACTACCTGAAAGTCATAGTCAAAAAAAGAGCCTAGATATCATCTTTCAAGGAATTATCAAGGAAAACTTCCCCAATATTCTAGAACCAGAGAGGATAAAACAGAAATTGAAAGAATCCATCTTCTGAGAGAGATCCCAAAAATGAAAACTCCCAAGAACATTGTAGCCAAATTCCAGAGCTCCTGGGTCAAGGAGAAAATATTGCAAGCAGCCAGAAAAAAAAATAATTCAAGTATTGAAGACTCACAGTCTGGATAACACAAGATTTAGCAGCTTTTACATGAAAGGATCAGAGGGTTTAGAATATGATATTCTGGAGGGCAAAAGAGCTAGGATTACAACCAAGAATCACCTACCTAGCAAAACTGAGTACAATACTTCAGGGGAAAAAATGGTCATTCAATGAAATAGAGAACTTTCAAACATTCTTGATGAAAAGACCAGAGCTGAATAGAAAATTTGATTGTCAAATACAAGACTCAAGGGAAGCATAAAAAGGACAGACAGGAAAGGGAAATCATAAGGGATCTAATCAGGTTAAATTGTTTATATTCCTACATGGGAAGATTATACTTGTAACTCATAAGACCTTTCTCATTATTAGTGTATTTAGAAGGAGATACATAGACAGAGGGCACAGGTGTTAGCTGAACATGAAAGGATGATATCTAAAAAATAAAATTAAGGGGTGAGAAGAATGTAGTGGGAGAAAGTGAAAGGGGCAGGCAGAATGAGGTAAATTATGTCACATAAAAAGAGTAAAAAAAAGTTTTTACAATGGAGGTGAATGGGGGGAGATGAGGGGGAGTGAGTGAACTTTACTCTCATCAGAACTGGTTCAAAGAGGGAATAACATACACACTCAGTCGGGAATAGAAATCTATCTTACCTTACAGAAAAGTAGAGGGAGAGTGGATAAGAAAAGGGGGGAGGTGGTAGAAGTGAGGATGGATTGGGGGAGGGGGTAGTCAGAAGCAAAAAGCTTGTGAGGAGGGACAAGGTGAAAACAGAGAGAGATGAATAAATGGGGTAGGGGAGTAGGGTGGAAGGAAATGCTGTTAGCAATAATAACAAAAAAAATTGAAGCAAGTTTCGCTGAGAAAAGCCTTATTTTTCAAACATACTGAGAACTGAGTTGAATTTATGGAAATAAAAGCCATTCCTCAAATGATAAATTATCAAAAGATCTGAACAGATTTTAGATGAAGTAATCAAAGCTATCTATAGTCACATGAAAAAAATGCCCTAACTCACTATTTTTTGGAGAAATGCAAATGAAAACAATTCTGAGGCACTACCTCATACCTATCAGATTAGCTAATAGCACAGAAAAGGAAAATGACAAATGTTGGAGAGTATGTGAGAAAAATGAGACATTAATGTACTGCTGGTGGAGTTGTGAACTGATTCAAATATTCTATATAGCAATTTGGAACTCTGCCCAAAGGGCTAGAAAACCATGCATACTTTTTGACCTAGCAATACTTCTACTGAACTTGTATCCCAAAAGAGATAAAAAAACAAAAAGGAAAAGGACCTATATGTACAGAAGTATTTATAGCAGCTCTTTTCTGGTGGCAAAAAAATGGAAATTGAGGGGATGCCCATCAATAAACTGGGGAACAGTCAAACAAATTGTGGCATGTGATTATGATGGAATACTATTATGCTCTAAGAAATGTTGAGCAGCATGCTCTCAGAAAAAGACTTACATGAGCTGATGCAAAGTGAAATGTATTGTGTACAATGTAACAGCAATATTGTAAGATGATCACCTGTGAATGACTTACTTATTCTCAGCAAAACAATGACAAGATAACTTAAATACTTATGATGAAGAGTGCTATCCATTCCCAGAGAAAGAACTTAAGGTGTCTGAATACAGATTGAAATATACTTTTATTACTTTATTTTTCTTGAGCTTTTTTTGGGGGGGATTATATTTTCATAACATGACTAATATGGAAATGTTTTGCATGACTACATATATATAACCTATATTGAATTGCTTGCCTTCTCAATGAGGGGGGGAAGACTGGGGAAGGAGGAAATGGGAGAATTTGGAACTCAAATCTTTAAAAATGAATGTTAAAAATTGTTTTTACATGTAATTGGGGAAAAATTAAATAGTAAATAAGTACTATAATCACAGACATTTCCCCTAAGAAATCTATGAAGAGAGTGCCAATAGCTATTAAAAGAATGATTTATTGATATTAACTATATTTTCTTTATGCCCATTTTGTGCGTTTATCTAAGAAAAGATTTAGTGAGTCCATGTTATAGTTTAAAAGAATTTCCTTTGGAAAATAATTTTTCTAAAATGCAAATTATTGAGTACTTTTTGGAATAACTGGTTTGGGAATCAGTGAAGTAGTACCACATTCTAAGTTCTAAGGTACAAATCTTATGCATGATATAGATAACCTTTCCCTTGAACACCATGTTTTATTCAAATTTTAGATGATATGGAAGTTATTTTCAATGTGTGTGTATACATATACACATGTATGTATGTATTGTTTAGCACAGCATTTGATCCAAATTCTTCCTACTGCAAGGTCTTATCTGCCAGTCTAAGGTAAGAGTGATTATCTCTCAAAGTTTCATGCATGCAGTATTTTTGAAATGAATGTAACTGTATAGGAAGAGAGGTGATTCCCAATAATAAGTCAAGATTGGTGGCATCTATGTACCATCAATTAATTTCTGATAAAAGTGCTAAACATTCAAAGAGCTATGTCTAGACTTGCACAGAAAATCTACTCATTTATTCAGATATTTAATAGGGTATGAGAGCTGAATAGAAATCTAAGAAATTGATTAGATCATCCAATGCCTTCATTTGAAAGTAGAAGAAACTGAGGCATTAGCTGACTTTCTCAAAGTCATCCTGGTATTAAGTGGCAGAACTTGGACTCAAATCCAGGTCCCCTGAGACTTTCACTTTATCACACTGGTTTCCATATCATCCAACTAGACCCAAAGGGAGAGTAGATTTTGCCAGTAGTAAAATTAATAGATTTACATTACTTCTTTTTCTTTCCTGTGGTGGAGGTATTAACAATCACTGAAGTTGAGGGAAGAAACAAAGGTCCTGGATAGCAAGATAATTGATGAGATATAGGATGTCCTGGGAGCAAAGGGGGTGGTGATAGTATAAAAGAGAAGAAATGGAGGAAAGAAAGTTGTTGAATGAACTTAAATTGGGGTCTAGGCTTAATATTGTTTAGGTAGTAGCAGCTCCCAGTAACCAACTTCAATATCTAAAATGCTACTTGAGTAAGATGAATGACTGACCTAATCATCCCATTGAAATTCTGTAGAGGGTGGCAAGGCAGATCAGAAGTTTCATTGGGAAAACCTCCTTTACTTCTAGGACTAATAACTTATGTTTCTGCAACATTCTGTGACAATATGGCCTCCATTAGTCTATGAAATGTGGCACAGACAAGAGAGATCCTATAAAAGAGACTACTCAGTGTCTCCCCCTGGTATCAAGACATATATTCTTCTTGGACTATAGATGGTGGCACAGGAGAAAATCTATTAAAGTTCCTTAGCTATGAAGACATCAATCATTTCATCCATGACAGTTTTTTCATGAATAAATTATTGAAAAGTTGTATTAAATAAATAAATAAAATCAGTGCAGCCAGGAAGAATGAGAAAGAAAGTGACAAAACCCAAGTACAAAGGTTTTTGGGAACAATTCTCTCAACCTTACTGGGGGGAGGGTGTCTCCCCAGTCCTTTCAGGATTAGTCTCCAAGATGAAGCCTAGGGAGGAAATAAAGTCAGTTATAGAGAAGATGATGAAGCCAAATAAGCTTGACTACAGGGGCCTGTTAGAATCTCTCTTTGTCCTTTGAAGGACACCAACCTCCAAGTGGAAGTGTGAAAGACCTGAGCAGCTGGTTGCTTGTTGTCCTTTGCTCTCGAAGAGGACCAAAATGAGATCACTCTGCTAGAGTCAAGCTTCAATGTGTCCGACTGTGGCTGATCAGACCAATAAGAGCTGGGAATGCTCTACCACAGGTTGGGCACAAATAGTCCGTGTGAACGTTTGGGGAGGATTCTCCAAATTGGTGCATCCTTCATTTCCTTTGAGCCGTTTTAATTCTGATTTGCTCATAGAGCACAGCACCTTCTCTGATGTGGGCACATCATGCTGAGGGGTCCTGTGCCAGTGTCTCCCATATCACACAATCAATTCCAAAGTTCTTGAGAGTGTCCTTGTATCACTCCTTCTGACCACTGTGTGAACACCTGCCTTGTGTTGAGTTCTCCAGTCTTATTGGCAAATGTATGTTTTGAATTCAAACAATGTGGTCAACCCACTGGGCTCTCTGAAGCAAAGGTTGAATGCTTGGCAGTTTAGTTCAAGTAAGAACTTCTGTATCTGGTACCTTATCTTGCCAGGTGATCTTCAGGATCTTCCTAAGACAATTCAAGTGGAAGCAATGAGTTTCCTGGCCTGGCGCTGGTAGACTGTCCAGGTTTCACAGGCACACAACAATGAGGTCAGCACAACGGCTCTGCAGACCTTCAGTTTGGCAGTCAGTCTACTACCTCTTCTCTCCCACACTTTCCTTCAGAGCCTCCCAAACACTGAGCCTGCTCTGGAAATGTGTGCATCAACCTCATTATCAATGTGAGCATCTCTGGAAAGTACACTGCCAAGGTAAGTGAACTTATCTATAGCAATCAAAACTTCTCCATTTGCTGTAACCAATGGCTCCATGTATGGAACAACCCTGCACACAGGTACTGCAGGCCATAGGGTCATTTCTCACTGGAAGCAGCAGCAGGATTTGGCAGCTCCCTGGGTGTCTGGGCAGCCTTTTAAGGATAGCACTGATCACCTCCTGGTGTGAGGAAGGGACTAGAAAAAGTGCCCGAAAAAGTGTCTGCCTGACCTGATTAGTGTGGCAGGCAGGGAATTCCACTCTGTGGTCGAAACACAAAAAAAAGTGCAAAAACATCTGCAAAGAGGATTCTGCTCAGGATGAGCATGTGGAATGTGCACACACTTATAGACAACACAAAATCCAGTAGACCTGAAAGACTAACAGCTCTAGTTGCAAGAGAACTCAGCAGGAATCACCTCTAAATAGCAGCCCTGAGTGAAACAAGGCTGGTGAGGGAAGGCCAGTTCACCTAATTGGAGCTGGATACTGGTTTTTTGAAAATCCATCTCAATGGGCAAGTACTTGGCAACAAAAGAAATTAAACCAAAATACCCCCAAGAAAGAAAAGGACACAAAGGAGCAAGTTAAAAAAAAACAAACAAAACAAAACAAAAAATCCCTTTAGAAAGTTTCAGAAGAGCAATGAAAATATTTAAGTGAGAATATCAAAGAAATAATCACAGAAATTAGCAGCCTTAAGAAATATGGGAGACTACAGAATTTAGAACGAAAGTCAGAACCTTCTCTGAAAAAGAAAATGAAAGAAAAAATTCAGATGCAGAAAGGAAAATGAATAAAAACATCAGGAGAACACACAAGAACACTACAAAACAAGAATACACTTTAAGGTAAAATATGAAAAGTTAATCTAAGGGCAAAAAAGACCATGAAAAAGAAAATGTGATTATTGAACAAACAAATCTCAAAAGAATTGCAAATTATTAACAAGTATCTGAAAGATTATTCCTTATTAATAAAAGGAGAAAATCAAATCTCATAACCAGAAAATTGGCAAAGATGACAAAAGTTGGTAATAGACAACTTTGTAAGGGATGTAGAAAGTGAAGCACACTAATACTCAGTTTGTAAAGTTATGAATTGGTGCATTGTGGAAAACAATTTGTAATTATGAAAAAAAGTGACTGTTTATAGTTTTGACTCTGAGACTCCTCCATTAGGCACATACTCCAAGAAGGTCAGTGATAAAAAAAAAAGTCCCATATTACTTCAAAATAATTATAGAAGCATTTTTTAAGCAGCAAAGAACTAGAAAGAAAATAGATGCCCATGAACTGGAGAATGGCTAAATAAAGTTGTGGTACCTGAATATAACAGCATATTATAGCTTTTAAAAAATTAATAAATATGATGAATACAAAGAAACATGGAAAGGCATATTAACTGATGTAAAGTGAAGTAAGCAGAACAAGAAAAATAATATATACTAAGACTACAATAGTGTAAGTAAAAAGAGCTACTTGCTCTGAAATGATAATGACCAAACTTGGCCTAAAGAAGAAACATGATGAGATATCTCTTCACCTTTCAGAAATGAGGGACTATGACTCTATTCATATATATGTTTAGTCTTTTTTAATGTCTTAGTTTTGCTGAACTTTCCTCCTTTTTTTTTTGTTTTAACAAATGTCTCTCTGTGGAGGGGTGGAGAATATGATGTATCAATTTAATTATTTTTTAAACATAAATACCATACTCTATTGGTGAGGGACAGCAAAGTATAGATTGAGATTATCTATAGAACATCAACAGAAAGAAACTTCAAGTTTAATTCCACAAGAAACATTCCACTCAAATCTCAGAACTACAACATGAAAGAATGAATGTTGCAAGCAGCCAGGAAAAAAAATCCTTCAGGTTTCAAGGATAACCAATAACAGGATTATTATAACAAATAACAGGATTATTCCACTATTATAAAAATCAAAGGAAAAAACTTGACATATGATAATATGAAGAGTAAAGAATATCAGCTGCCTCTGAAAAATAATGTACCATGCAAAGGAATGCCTAAGCATCAAGTAAAGTTCCATGTTTGGCAAAAGGGGAAGACTTAAATAACTCCATCAAAAGAACCCAATGGTATAGCCATCAGGAAGGGCATGTTTCAGCATCATTCTGAAATGATGCCATAGCAAAATTAGAGGAGGTGGGACAAAAGGTCTTTAAAAAACTCTATTTTGGGGTGAAGGGAGAGAAAGTTTAACACTTCAGGATATCAGCTTCTACAAGGCAGGAAAATGTATCTCAGTATTAATTTTCTCTAGGGAAGAAGGAAATGGAGCTACAAATTAGAAGAGGTGGGTGGGGAACATAAATTCAAAGCTAAATAAAGAGGGAAAAGGTAAAAAAATAAAGAGTTGAGACCTCTGGGTTAAATTTATAGAATATATCTTAATGTATCCCATTGTACTAAGAATTAAGATTCTTAGGAATAGAACAGAATATTTTAGGAATAACATTCCTAGAATAGATAGCCTAGAAGGGGAAAGGCATAAGAAAGGGGATTTAATGAAAACAAAACTTCCTAGAAAAGAGACATTTACAAATATATATCACTAAAACAGATAATGGCCCAGGCAAGGAATAAATATATATTCTTTTCTGAACTGAGAAAGGGAAGAAGCAGTGTTTCCCTGAGGCTGTGATAAGAACACAACCTGTTAGAGCCTAGAGGATTCCTGACCCTGTATACACCCCAGCAAAGCTTTAAAATATGCCACTTAAAAAAAAATAAGGAAAATCACTAGTAGACTCCTGTCCCCAGCACATGGACACACAGAAAAAATGGCTGGAATCCTACAGGCACTCTGAAATAGATGGAATGTGTGGTGCAAATCCTTGTTAATTAGAGAGTAGCTCTCAGTGAAGCACAAGAAAGGGGTGGCTTGGGAACCAAGCAATGTCTCTTGAGGAAGTGGTCTAAGCCCAGTGGCAAGAGAAAGGCCCAAGGCAGAGGTTAACTTATGGGTGTTCCTGGAGTTTCAGGGAAGGACCCCAATACAAAGGCAGCCCTAAATCCAACAGAATCAGGGCAGTGGGAGGAAGCCCTAGGCAAAGTCTAACACAATGGCCAGGGGGTTACCCTAGGTAAGAACCAAGCAAGGGGTGATCTCAGAGTTAAAAAAAAAAGGCATTATATTTTAAAGCAGTTTGCTCCAACTTTCTTTAGAGAATGATAACACTTAGAGATTAGGCACTTCAATTCGAGCCCAGAGTAAGGATGACCTGGAGTTCTGTGGCAAGAGTCAAGCTTCACAGCAAGCACAAGGGGAGAGGGGCACTATGAATTCCAATGAAGGGAACGGCCCTGAGCCAGTGGCAACAGGAGAGGGGTCCTGTGAAGAAGCTGACTCTCTTCCCAAGAGTCTCCATAGCATCATGAGAAAAAGGCTTCAGAAACAGGGCTACCTGGAGCCTTGTAATAGTGGAAGAAAGGCCCTAAACAATTTCCAGGTAGCCCTGGCCCAACTCAGCATCCAGGCAATTTGAGCCTGAACCATAGCAGGAGACAAGGCCAAACAATTCTTATGGAAGGAGGGTGCTAGTCTTCACAACAGATCTCAGGACCCTGCCATTCAAGAGAGCAGGGGACTCTACCTCCCCTTGAACAAGATACTAAGGCTGAAAAGAGGAGCAAACCTATAAGGAAATACTTTGGGCTAAGAGATGCTCATTGGACAATCATCAAGAAAAAGAACACTGCCACAACAAAATCAAGTAGGTCCTTAGAGGAAAAAAATATATACAGGTCACAAGGATTACAAAAATACCTGTGAGGAATGCAGTGAGAGTTTTAAAAATGACAGAGATAAGGAGGAAAGAATGGCAAGGAGAAATGATACATTAGAATAGATGTTGGGAAACCTTACCCAAGAACAGAATGTTCTGAAAATTAGAATGGGCCAAAGAGCAAAACAATTCAGTGAAAAAATAAATGTTAAAAGAAAAATTTTAAATTAAAAAAATGTGTGAAATATAAAAAAACAAGTAGCCTGGAAAACAGGTCAAGAAGCAATGAGCTAAGAATTATAGGATTATCTGAAAATTATGACCATAAATACCATATTTTAAGAAATTATGTACAAATACTGTCTGAATCACTTAGAACCAGAGAACAAAATGACAATAGAAAGGATAGTAACATCCTAAAAGAAATCTGAAAATGAAAACTCCCAGAAAAGTCATAGCCAAAAACCAGAGCTTCTAATTCAAAGAATAAAATACCACACACCACCAAAAACAAAGCGGTCAAATACCGAGAAACCACAGTTAAGATCACACAAGACTTGCTAGCCTTCACTATGAGGATATAGAGAGTTTGGAATATGGTACTCCAAAAGGCAAGAGATAAGGATGTACAACTAATGATATCTTGTCTGGCAAAACTAAGTATAATTCTATAGGAGGAAAAAATGGATCTTTAATGAAAGAGAATATTTCTAAGCATTACTAAGAAGCTATAACTAGGTAGACATTTTGAAATAAAAATGCAAAAGCCAAACAAAACATAAAAAGGATAGACACCTGTTTGTACAACTGGAATGGAATTTGTGTAGAAGACTGGTTTACATGCTAACAGAGAGATAAGAAACAAATGTCTTAGCAGAAAAATATAAAAATAACATAGAGCTTGTGGGTGATTTTTCTGTTTTGAAGGTCTCAGAAGACAGAAATGAGAGAAACAAGGGGCTAAGCTGGGGAAGAAAGGAATAGAAAAGGAAGGAAAAACACTATCACATAACAGAGTTTTTATGAGTATTTAAACATGGAGGGAATGAGTCTCCAATGAACCACACTTTAATTTGAAACTGATGAAGGAAGGTTGAACACAATGACACAAATCCCCACCCATCCACAAAAACACATATAAAGATTTTGGTATAGAAATATTTTGCATAAGGAAAGCAAGAGAGAACTGGGACAAAGTTTGGGGAGGGATTTGAGAGATAGATAAGATATGATTGGTAAGAAAATAGTCATGCAAAACAGACTCCAGTGATGAGGATGGAAGGTCAAGGTCAAGGGGGGAAATTAAAAGAAAAGGAAGAAAAAGCAAAAGCCTAAGATTAAGGGCAAAGAAGAAGAAAAAGGCTGCAATAGAGTAGAAACAGGCCATTTCATTTAGAGACCATAAGTATAAGGCAAACTCCCTCTCTTTTATTATCTTATTTGTAAAGAGGTGTGGTGACAAAGGGAAGAAAAAATGCAAGCATTCAGAATGGAGGGCAGCATACAATTAGGATTCATAACTATGAATGAGACTTGGATAAAATGACTCATAAAATGGAAGAAAATAGTAGTAAGGTTTAGAGAACATAATCCTACAATCTATTGCTTATAAGAATTAAAATGAGGGGTTGGAACAAAACTTATCAAGCTTCAGATAAACTCAAATATGTGTAGAAATTGTGATTTCAGATAAGACTACAGTAAACATAGACATAATAAGAGATAAGTAGGAAAACTGCATCATGCTTAATGGCACCACATATAACAAATCAATTTGAATACTTGACATATACGCACCAAATAGCATAGCATCTAAAAAATAAAAAGCTAATCAAATTAGAGTAAGAAACAGATAATAAAATTATAATAATGAAGGGTATCAATAAATCCCTTTCAGACTTAGCAAATCTAAATAAAGGATAAAAAGGTATAATTTAAGGATCTGAATAGAATTTAAAAAAAATTAGAAATGACATACCTAATAATTACTGATAATCTAATTTAACTCAATTATTCAGTGCTGTACTAATGAAACTACAAAAGGATTATTTTATTGAGCTAGAAAAATAATAATAAAATTTTTATGAAGAACCAAACGGTCAAGAATGTCAAGAAAAAAAAGAGGGAAGGAATACAATCTCTCAGTATAACTGAGATCTGTATCAGAACATATTAGGTACTCAGCATATAGAAGGAAACAAACACAGCTCCCTAGGGTTGGATAAATCTAAATACTCCAGTTACCAAGGCAAAGACTCACCTAGAAAGCAGTTTGACAGAAATATATCTAACATTGTATACCAAGATAAATACCAAAACATACATGACTTAGACATGAAAGACATTATAAGCAAATTAGAGGAGCAAGGAAGAAATCACCTTTCAGATTTATGGACAGGAGAAAAATTCATAGCCCTTTGACTTCTTTAAGACTTGGAGAGAAGCAAAAAAGAATAGACAATTTAATTACATAAAATTTTTAAAGGTTTTGTACAAACAAAACCAATGTGTTAATATTAGAATGTAAACAGGTTACTGGGAAACACAATTTTTGCAGCAAATTTTTCTGGTAAAGGTCTCATGTCTTGTGTGTGTGTGTGTGTGTGTGTGAGAGAGAGAGAGAGAGAGAGAGAGAGAGAGAGAGAGAGAGAGAGAGAGAGAGAGAGAGATGGGAAATATTTAAATTTATAAAAGTTAAGAGCCATTTCCTAATAAATAATTGGCTAAAGAATATGATTAGGCAATTTTCAAAGGAGAAATCCAAGTTATCAACAATCACATAACAAAATTTTCCAAATCACTGATACATAGAGAAATGCGATCAAAGCAACTTTTAAGTTCTACCTTATACCCATTAGACTGGTAAAGATGACAAAAGAGAAAAATGGCAAGTGTTGAAGGAGTTACAGGAAAACAGGTATACTAACATACTTCTGGTGAAGCTTGTGTTGGTCCAATCCACATTGGAAAGCAATATGGAGCTACACTCAAAAAGCCTTTGATCTAGTCATACCACTACTAGGTCTATTCCCCAGAGAAATCAAAGAAAGAGGAAAAGGACCCATATTTGTTATGAGAGTTTTCTTTTTTGTTCAATTGTTCAACTTAAAATAGGGTAGCTGGAGGGAGAAATATAAATGCATATAAAATATTTTAAAAGGGAAGAATAAAATTAGAAAAAAGAGATTAATGATATAAGTACAAAATAAGCACAAAAATTGAAAAATTTAATCCACTCCTATTTATGGTTATAATTATTTTTGTTTTTAAAATGTATAAACACACACACATATGCTTTTAAACCAGCATTTTTATATGATGTTTATTTTGTATTTATTCTCCTTTTTTCAACTCCCCTCCTTTCCATTATCTTACTCAGTTCTGAGACCCCTTCACATACTCTGAAAATGTGTCATGTCACTGCTCTGTATCTCTGATGCTTTTTGCATAAGATACTCCTTTGATGGGTTTTCACTGGCTGTCCCCCATGGAATTCTCTTTCCTCATTTTTGACTCTTGGCTTCCCTGGCTTTTTTTAAGTTCCAGTTAAAATTATACTTTCTTCAGGAAGACTTTCCCAATCTTTCTTAATCTTGGTGCTTTCACTCTTGATTTTCTCTAATTTATCCTATATATAGCTTGTTGTACATAGTCATTTACCTGCTGTCTCCTTGAGAACAGGGACTAGTTTTATGTTTGCTTTTTTTGTATCCCCAGAGTTTAGCACAGTGCTTGACACATAGTAGGTTCTTAATAAATGCTTAATTACTGACTTGAGATGCCAGAGAGAGTCATGAAGATCCAGCACTCTGAACCTCAAAGATACTGAGGGGGGAAGGTAATCCCAGGAGAAGGTAGGGTTGACCACCTCAAGGAATAGTGTAACAGGAGATGGAGTCTTGCACTGGCAAAAAGCTCCAATCCAGAAAGTAAATCCAGAGAGATAAGTAAATCAAAGAAAACATTAAGCAGTATCAAAAATTACTGTAAATCTAGAAATCTCCAGAAAGATGAAAGCAATTTTGTAATAACTACATGCAGAAGCTAAAAGGAAGAAAAAACCAGATTTTTCACAAGTACTACATGAATACCTAAAAGAAATGAAGATATTAAAAAAAACCTAAAAGCTATAAAGGTAATTAAATAGCTTAGACACTGTTGGTAGAACTGTGAATGTCTAGTTTGTTGTTTTTTTTTTAACAATTTGGAATTATATGATAAAAGCAACTATTCACAAAAACTGACTTATTGAGTCCAGTGCTGGGCATATATCCCCAAGGAGACCAAAGACAAAAAGATCTAATATAAGGCAAACCATTGGTAGCAGAATTTTTATGGCAGCAAATAACTGGAAACAAAGTAGGTGTCCACTTATTGGGGAAAAGCTGAACAAACAGTAGTGGATGAATGTAATGAAATATCATTGTGTGGAAAGAAATGACAAACATTAGGAATCTAGAGCAACATGGGAAAATCAGTGTATGTGATGCAGAATGAAATTAATGAAAACATTAGAACAATATACAAGACATTAAAAAGTTGATCTTGATCTCAGAGAACAGATAATGAAAGATACCTCTCCTTTTGGCAGAGATAAGAAAATGCAAGGGCAGGAATGCCGCCTACTTTGTAAGATGTGGTCACTAGATTAGTTATTTTTGTCTTTTTTTTTTTACAAGGGAAGATTCAATCAATGGAAAGGGGGTGGGAGAATTTACATCCAGAAATAACAATGATGCAAAAATAAAATTTTTTTTGTTATAAAAAATACTGAAATCTAAGTTATGTTTGCCTTGGGTCCACAATAGCTCCTAGATTCAGTCTAATTACTTGCTTTATGTCAAAGACCAGATGTGATTTTAAGACATTGTGTGTGTGTGTGATAGCTTTCTTCTTTTCATTTTCTATAATTGATCTCAGTTTTAAATAACTACAGTTTCCCTACCAGAAGCTGTATGACTACTTCTATCTGGTGGGGGTGGGGGTGGTTGAGAAATCTCACAGTCCCTCCAATCTAGACCTGTTCTTCAGTTGGATTCTGTTGAATTTGTGGGGTACAAGGAGAGGGCTTGCCCTTGAGCTTGGGTGTCCTAGGATTTCTTAGTGGTGGTGGTAGTGTAGTTACATCAATTATATTACAAAAAGCAATAAAGAAAAAAGCAGAAAGAAGAAAATGATCACTTTGTTCAGGGGTAGGTCAATGTGTGTACTCCATCTTAGCAGCACTGAAAGGGATTAAATGTGAAGTCTTCTTTCTTTTCTCTTTCCTGGTTCTCAAGCTGCACCTATAAGATGCAGATACAGTTGGGTGATGTTTCTTTAGGAACATCTCAGCCCTCTAAAGAGTTTCCTTCCTATCTCTAATATATTCTCCCTTGGAAGCAAAAAAGTTTATTTTTTCTCTCTGAAATATAAGTTTCTTTCAGTCATCACCTGCTGAGAGGACCTATGGCAGTATTGGAAGATCATGAGGTAAACAGCACATCTCAATATAGTTTCAACCAGGAGCAGACACACACTGATGTTCAAAAAGCAATATGGCCCCCAGGAACTGTGATTCTCACTCTTGGGATATTTTTCTCTCTAATCAGGTTATTTCTAGGATATTATGGTTCACCCTCTGCATCTTAAGAGAAAGAATGAGAAGAGGGCTTAGAGGAGAACCACAGAGATGATTAAAAGGTAAGTACATAAGATCTAATAAAGAAAGGCCAAAGGTCTTCAGACTATTGTTTCTGAAGGGGAAGCTGAGGCTGAGCCTCAATGGATGTCTTTAAGAGCTGCTTTATGAAGAATGGGGAACAGCTGTTGTTGATCTCTGCTGAGGAGTGAAAAAGAGGAAATAGGCATACATCTCCCCAGGAGGACGTTAGGTTAAACACAAGAGAACAACCTGATCTTAAGTGCTGTTGAGTTCCTCGCTGGGTTATTGAGTGAGGTCAAGAGATCTTTGTCACTAAAGAAAATAACAACAGGCAGACAGCCTCCTATTTCTGAGTTAATTAGGAGCTTAGAGATATGATTCAAACATTCACAGTGAGTCCATTCCAGTCTTATTTTTCTGACTCAATGAAAATGAGAACTGAATATAGTAGTATATAGATTTAGATATAGATACGTATATAGCTAAAGGAACCAATAACATACATGCAGATAATTATTACTGCATAAATTCTATGACTACAGTTGGTCATTGCTCATTCTTTTTCACTCAGGTAGGGTTTTAATCAAAATGGCTTTCTCTTCCTCAGTTAGCACTCATAAAAAGTCAAAGGGACCGTGAAGAAGGCTCGCTAAATAAACACAGCCTTCTCTGTATTGCCAGTGATGAAGACAATACAGGAGTTCAGCAATAGCTGTTCCATTTATCAGTAATGGCCAATGAGGAAGTGAGAGAACAGAATATTTGACACCTGACCATCCCTCCTCCTCATGTCTCGTCAGGTGTGGGTGACGTTTCCCACAGAGAGATGGATATCTGCCCACAGTAACATAGCATCAGCGGTGTTGCATGACTTGAGATGAATGCAAACTTTACTTTCCTGTGGAAATCTCTCCGATTGAAGGGCTAACTCTGAGGTGACAGATGTACTCGGACCTTCCTTTGGGTTTGGGGAATGAAGGCTGATCAGGATGGCAGCGTGCGCACAGAAGGTGCCTTTCTTATTTATTCAAGCATGTACCTCACAAATACTCTTCTGTGCACAAGGGGAGGGATAAAAAGAACATGTGTTTTAAAATCACTTTCCTATGGGAGAGTTCAAAGCATCTTATAACCATTATCACATCATACCTCATAACATCCTTGTGAAGTAGGTGTCAATTTTTTTGTGGTTTTTTACAGATGGGGAAATTGCAGGATAGCTAATTTAACCAAGGCAATCTACCAAGCCAAGAGAGAAGTTGAGAGGGAAGACCCCATGTTTCTTAACTACCCATGCTCAAAAGGCCACAAACTACGTTATTGTGGGATAAGAAGTTAAAAGTGAGAATGGACTTCACTAGGCATAAAAAAAAGAATAATAGGGGCGGCTAGGTGGCACAGTAAATAGAGCACCAGCCCTGGAGTCAGGAGGACCTGAGTTCAAATCTGGCCTCAAACACTTAACACAAAAAATAGCCATGTGACCTTGGGCAAGTCACTTAACCCCAATTGCCCTTCCAAAAAAAAAAAAAGAATAACAGCAACTATCTTCCCTCCCGAGTATGTGGTGAGACAGTAGTGTCAAACTTAAATAGAAAAGGATCCCTGTGGGCTACATACTGACTCAGAAAATTACAAAGTAACATTATGTTGTATTGTATTTTTATTTATTTTGTTAAATACTTCTCGATTACATTTTGATCTGGATTAGGTCTACTCAGGGAGTTTTGCAGACCATTTACAGAGAGTTTGACATCTCTGTTATATAAGATAATTCTATTGAATTGTTTCTATTGAAGCAATGTGTAATTTTCTTTGGAGGGGAAAGATATATTAATGCAAGATTAAAAAAATTATCAATGGAATTGTGATAATCTGTGGATGAGTCTTTGTATACTATAATATTTAAGTAAACTAAAAGCTGACTTTTTAAAGCAAGAGACTTTTTCACAATCCAAGCCAATAGCAGATTTCTTTCTTTTTAGATCATGTGGCTTAAAATAATCACAACAGAGAGGCAGAAGCATTTCCACTTAGCCAGGATTCTGGGCTTACAGGAAATGACCCTTCTGCATGTCTGATCACTATGGAAATTGATTTTATACAGATAGCTAAAAGTACACAGAACCATAACAGTACTCCCCCCCCCTCCATATTTGTACAAGCTAGTGCTGTTCTTTCTGGTTCATTACTGAAATCCAAACCCGATCAGTTTTCGGAGGCCTCCAGTTATGGGTGCAAGACCTTTCTGTTCAGGACATTTAGTGACTCTGCGTTCTGGATGGGGAGTTTCCTTTCTAGGATTCTTCCCCTCCCCCAAAATGTGATTTCAGATGACAGACAGCAGCATTAAAGTGCGTCAGAATAAGTTGAGCTCTAAGTGTTATAGAATTACTTATCTTAGGCTATGTTGAAGGAACAATAATATGTGGGACATCATTGGTATGTTGCTGATTAAAAAAGGATCCAGTCTCAGAGTAAATGGACATTGCAGAAAAACAGCAGTGCTTATTATTTGTATTTGTTATATTTTTTAGGGCCAAGTATCTTTTAGAGGTATCTGGCCACTTGTGCTTATCCAATTGATGCTTTAAAAAAGAGAAATTGTTGACTTGCCCACTTCTTGTATTCAGCCTCTTTATTGTCTATAACTAACATAAGTTCCTGCACTCATTACACAAATGACTGATGAAACACTGGAAAAACAAGTAGTAGAAATTCCAGTGTTTTAGATGGGTTATAGAATGGCCTCCAAAATAAAATAATTTTTTTTTGCAATGGAATTCATATTTTTAAAAATGTATCTGGTCATAGATTTATGTGACTGTTTTTAGTGACTATCACAAAGTAAATTTTGCAAATATTCTTTGAGAAAAGCAGGTCATTTTCTTAGGATGAATAGGTTTGGAAGCAGGCTAATAACATTTGTTTACCAGCCAAGTCCCCCAACATTGGTGGGGGGAGAAGAGTTGTTGGGATGAAATTTAAATAAACAGGAGCCGGGGCGGCCAGGTAGCACAGTGACTAAGAACACTGGCCCCAGAGTCGGGATGACCTGGGATGGAATCCAGGCTCAGACACTTGACACCCACCCAGAAACACCTGTCCATGTAACCTTGAGCAAGGTACTTAACTCCAATTGCTTTTAAAAATAAATAAATAAATAAATAAACAGGAGCCAACAAATGACAATCTGGTAATGTCTTAGTAGTTGTTGGTAGACCTGTTATTGCCTGGAAGCATTTAGATGAATAAATAATTCCATCCCCTTATTTAAAGATAAAGAAACCAAAGCACAAAGGGAAAAAAATACTTTGATTCAAATAATACAGTAATAACAAAGAGTGGAATTATATTTACCCATTTTTTTGCATTTTCATTTAGCCCCCTAGCCACTACCTTCCAAACTGCTTCATCTCTTGGGTACCCACCTGCTGTCCAAATCTTAAAACAAACTTTTCCTCAAATTGCAGCTTTGTTGGGTCTCATGAAACAATAATCTGAAAGGAACAGCTGAATAGTATAAAGAAAAATTGGAGAGTTTACCCCAAATTCCATGACTGGTCTGGAGCTGATCAGTTTCAAGGTTGAAAAATCTTTCCCAAATTTGCATGATTCACATGCCTAACAGATGTGCACAGGGATCAATTTGCAGTAAGGGCCAAACATTTGAGGCTCTAGGGGGTGAATATGGGGCCTTTGGGGATTTAGATAAAAATCAGTACAATATGTTGTACAGGTAAGAAGGTAAATATTCTTTTTAATGACAACTAGATTTTGAGATTAGTGATGAAGAAAGAAGATGCCCCTAGACTTTCAAAAGATATAGTACGTGTTTAACACAAGGTGATGGAGTAGGCAGGGGAATGGGAAATGACATTAACTTCTGGGGTCAATTTCAACCACAGACTGAAAGTAACTAATCCAAATAAAGTATCTCATATATCTAGATTCTAGATCTATTTTGTGACCAATATTTGTCCTTGCCAGAGGCCATGAGTAAAATGAAGGAACTGGAATCTGAAAGGAAGGAGAATTAAATGTTCTGTGTAGACTTGGAAGGCTCAATATTTCAATGGATTTGTGGTCCATTCGTGTGGGTATTTCTTTTATTGATGCCAACGAAACTCCTTATCTTACATGATTCTTATTCAAGGCTTCCATCAGTCCTCCACGGAAGTTCAGACTAACATGGCCTTTCTCTGCTGTTAAAAAAAATTATTTTGAGGGGTTCCACTGCAGCACTGGTTAGTCTATGACACTCTCACCACATGGTTTTTCCCACTTCCCTTTATAGTTACACATTAACAACGTATTGTTAATGTGTTTTTGCTTAATGGAAACATCTTTCCCATCCATTAATAGGCCTATGTGACCAGCTTAAGTCACATAGAAGTCTGAGACACATGAATCTAAGTCACATGGAGCAGGAAGGGGTAGATCAGGAAGGGTGGAGCAGAGTTGAGAGGAAGTTGGTCAGAGCAGTTAGAGCTGAGAGAGAGAGAGAGGAAGCAGGCAGCAAGCTATGAGTGTTCATTTGTGGGAAGGCTTGGGGGGAGGCTTGGGGATGCTGGTGCCCCCTGTATTATTACTGTGTATAGATTTCTTTGTTGCTATGATGGATTTGGCTTTCTGGTGTTGGGATCTGGCTTTCTGGTGTTTGAATAAATGTTTTGGTTCTGTGTTCCATGTGGAGAGTCTATTATATTTTATGATTCAGAATTATGCCCACATATTCAGAGCCACCACAGGCACTGTGAATATTGCATTGGTGCTACATTTGGTGACGAGGATGGGAAATATCAAACCTTTATTTGGAGGCAGAAGGACTTTAGAGAAATGGATATCCCAGGATGAGAGGATTTACCTTATTCTTCCCTAGCAAGAGAATGCGCTAAAAACACAGGACTCTGTGAAAACTGGGAATTGAGGCTACAGGAGGGAGAACCTAGAGATTTGGAAAGATGTTTGCAAGGAATACCAAAAGAACTGGGGAAAGAACTGGCAGGGGGTGTTTAGGAGGGGCTGGGACTTACTAACAAGTTACTGCCTTACGTGTAAAAGCAGAGACAAGTTTCTGGAAGAGAAAGGTCAGATGGAAAGGGAGTTGCTTGGTTTGCATGGTCATCTCTCTGTGCCACAGCACTGGGGTTCTCCTTTCGAAGAGCAAGCTGGAAGGTCTCAGGTGGTAGGAGAAAAACTAACAAAAAGAATGTGCGCACAGCCCTCGCACAGCCTGGGCCTAGCTGGGGCCCAACTACTGCCAGGAGAATGTGCGGGAGGAAAATAAAACAGAGTTAGATGAAGAAAGTTTTACAATTATAGCCTTTCACCCAATACCAAGAAGGAAGCAGAACTGGGCTGGGGGAGTGGGGAGAGAGAACACCATTTTTAGGGAAGTAATTGAGGATTTTACTCAGCAGGGGGTTACTGATATATTAAGTCGATTCACCCAAAGGATAGGAGAATTGTTAGTGTCTTCGATGGTGAGAATCAGTGATGAAAGTGCTGGAGGAGTATTGATAGATAATGTAGACTGCTTGAAATTTATTGCTATGAGCCAGAATCCTTTTGTATAGCAAGCTTTTAGGAATTACCATATGCAAGGAGGTAACAAGGTGATTCATCTGTTAGCTTTAGCTGTGGATGGATGCAATGGGCAATATCCTACTGACTCTATATGGCCTAGCGTAGACAGACCCTGGTATCTGCTTAAAGACTGTATGAGAAAGTTAAAGGTGGGGGTAATGAAGACAGCAATAAAGATGGAAGATGTCGTGGCTTATCACGTTACCCCCTTAGCAGTTTCTCATAGAAATATTATGGTGAAAATGGCTCCTCTTGCTTATAAGCACCTACTTCTGACTCTACTAATTGGGGAGACATGGCACCCTCTTTTGGAGGTACTGGATAAGATTTCACAGTTAAGTGACTAAGGGAAATGGGAAAAAAGATAAATTTCTTTGAGAGAAAAGAATAAATAGCCAGCAGGCTCAACTTCAGAATAGGTTAATAAAGAAATTGTTTATTTCTCTATTAAAAGCAGGAGTAGATTTTGGAAAAATATATGGTATTCCAACTAATGAACTACACACCAAGAAAAAGGGGTTAATATTAGAGTGAGCAGGGAAGTAAGAACTTCCCCTACAGATCCTCTTGAAACATTGTATTCAAGTTCATCACACCTGCAAGGAGAATAAGAAATTGGCCAGGCTCCAGCTCAGATTAAAGAAAGTCTATCTTTAGCCAGAATGATGACCCCCAAACTGCAAATTAGCAAATACTAAAGAACAGTGAATGAGGCTGTGATACTGGGTTCATGGACTTGAGAAGCATGACTGACCCTATATAAAACTTTAAAATTAAATTACCTTTTGAGTAATATTTAATTTTGATTATGCTGAGATTCAGCTCAATATGGGTAGAGTTGAGAGGAAGGAATAAGCATTGATATAGCCCCTACTATGTGCCATGTACTGTGATAATTACTTTAGATGGATAGATAGATCTCATTTGATCCTCAAAACAAGCATGCAAGGTAAATACTATTATTATCCCAAATTTGTACTTAAGGAAACTGAGGCAGACAGAAGTGACTTGTCCAGGGTAAGATAGTAAGTTTCCTTTTTTATATTAAATTTTATGTGTATTTTTAGTTTACATCATTCATTTCCACAAGATTTTGAGTTATAAAAATTCTCCCCATCTTTCCCCTACCCAACACCCCAAGACAGCGATCCCACTGAATAGCCCTTCCCCCAATCTACTCTGTCCTATATCCTCCACTATACCCCCTCTGACTTTCCAGTAGGACAAGATGGATCTCTATGCCCCAGAGCCTGTGTATCTTATTTACAAGCTGCAGGTAAAAAAAAAATTTATATCGATCGATAGATAGACAGATAGATCAGTATCTATATATATTTTAAACATCTGATTTTAAAACTTTGAATTCCAGATTCTTTCTGTTCTTCTGTTGTCACCCACCTTTACTGGGAAGATAAGCAATTCAATATAGGTTGTACATGTGTAGCTATGCAAAACATTTCCATAGTGGATATATTGTGAAAGACTGACTCTATTTCCCTCCATCTTATCCTGCCCCCCACTGGTTTTATTCTCTACTTTGACCCTGTCCCTTTTCAAAAATGTGTTCTTCCAAATTCCCTCAGCCCCAACCTGCCCTCCCCTCCATCATCCCCCTCTCATCCCTGTCCCCCCTATTTTTCTGTAGGGTGAAATACCCTATTAAGTGTGTATGTCATTCCCTCCCTATGCCAAATTCAACCAGAGTAAAGTTGACCCATTCCCTTTTGCCTTCCTGTTCTTCCCCTCCACTGTAACAGTTTTCCCTTGCCTCTTCTATATGGGATAATTTACCCTATTCTCTCTCCCCATCTCCTCTCATTATATTCCTCTCTCACCTCTCAATTACACCTTTTAATTATCATCCCTTCTTATTCAATTGGTCCTGTGCCCTCTATCTATGTATACCTGTACACATATACACACACACTCCCATATGTATTCATATGCCCATATACCCTCCCATATAAACATATATGTATATATATATATGTAATTTATATTCCCTTCAACTATTCCCATACTGAGAAAAGTTTCATAAGTTACAATTATAATTTTTCCACTTAGGAACGTAAATAGGTCAACTTTGATGAGCTCCTTATTTCTTTTCCCTGTTTACCTTCTCATGCTTCCCTTGCTTCTTGTATCTGAATATTACATTTTCTATTCAACTTTGTTTTTTACATCAAGAATGCTTTAAAGTCCTCTATTGCATTGAATGACCATATTTTCCCCTGTAACATGATACTTAGTTTTGCTGGGTAGAAGATTCTTGGTTTTAATCCCAGCTCCTTTGACCTCCATAATATCATATTCCAAGTCCTTTGATCCCTCAGTGTAGAAGCTGCCAGATCCTGGGTTATCTTGATTGTGTTTCCACAATATTGAAATTGTTTCTTCCTGGCTGCTTGTAATATTTTCTCCTTGATCTGGGATTTCCAGAACCTGCTATAATATTCCTAGGAGTTTTCTTTTTGGGATCTTTTCCAGGAGATGATCAGAGGATTCTTTCAACCTCTATTTCACCCTCTGATTCTAAAGCATCAGAGCAATTTTCCTTGAGAATTTCTTGAAGGATGATTTCTAGGTTCTTTTTTGATCATGGCTTTCAGGTAGTCCAATAATTTTTAAATTATCCCTCTTGGATCTATTTTCTAGATCAGTGGTTTTTCCAGTGAGATATTTCACATTGCCTTCTATTTTTTCATTTGTTTGGATATGTTTAATAGTATCTTGATTTCTCATAAAGTAATTAGCTTCCATTTGCTCCAATCTAATTCTGAAGGAATTATTCTCTTCAGTGAGCTCTTGAAATTCTTTTTCCATCTGGCAAATTTGGGTTTTTGAGGCATTCTTCTCCTCACTGGCTTTTTGGGCCTCTTTTGCCATTTGAGTTAGTCTATTTCTTAAGATGTTATTTTCTTCAGTCAGGTTGGTGACTCACTTTTTGTGATTTTCTTGCATCATTCTTATTTCTCTTCCCAATTTTTCCTCCATTCCTCGTACTTGATTTTCAAAATCCTTCTTAAGCTCTTCCATGGACTGTAACCAATTCATATTTTTTCTTGGAAGCTTTTGGTGCAGGAGTTCTGACTTTGCTGTCTTCCTCCTATTCCATGTTTTGTCCCCAAGAAATGAATTGAAGGTTTGATTGCTGTACTTGCTTTGCTTCCTTTGCTTGCTCATGTTACCACTCAATTACCTGACTCTTTAGCCCTTTGCCACAGTAGAATTCTGCTTCCAGAGAGGAGATCTTTGTCCCAAATTGATGGGGTTTTAGCAGCTGCCAGAGCTACTGGTTGGGCACCCTCTCTACAGACATCACAAGCTTTGGCTCACTGCTCACACGACCCAAGACCTCCACCCAAAACAGAAATCCAGATCCAGGCAGGTTAAAGCAAGAGTGATTGCCCTCTGAATGGTTGCTTGTTCCCCCTACAATCTGCAGGCCAGGAGCTCTGAAACAGCCACATGGAGGTGGCTGCATGGCCGCAGAGCCTCTGCTACTTCTCACCCCAGTGGGCAGGGGCTGGACCCCAACTCTGTGCCCCCCAGTTCCAACAGAGGTCCATACTGACCTCTCACTTTGTCTTTGGCATTTATGGGTTAATAATTCTGGAAACCTCCACAGCTGCTGGTGATCCACTCTCCCGAAGTCCATTCTAACCGCTGCTGGTCGGGGCTACCCTGGGGCCAAAACCACGGGCTCACATGGCGCTGGGCTTGTCTCCTAGCATGCTATGGTGGACCCTTCCTATCCGCCTGCCGGGCTCCCTTCAGCAGGAGATTTGTTTCTCTCTGTCACTTTGTGTGTTCTGTAGCTCTAAAATTTATTTATAGTCATATTTCATAGGTATTTAAGGTGGTTATGGGGGGAACTCAGGGATTTTTCCTGCTTCTATAGTGCCATCTTGGTTCTGCCCCCCATCATATGTTTTATAATGATTTCTCTGGTGAGAAAATGTACCCAGAAATCTTCTCTTGCCAGCCTGTTTAAGCTGGATCCAGCATATTCCTGCCCTAGAGAATCTTGGCTCCATTAGCAGACTTCTGGCCTGTTTACCTGTGCTGGTTCTTACTCTTCATGTGGGAGACTTTCTCCTGGATGTCTTTTTATACAGCCTGGCCTGGATGAAAGTGCTTTTCTTGTTGGGTTTCTTGATCACTGTCCAAGCTGGTGCTCCTTTTTGATCTTTGCTGGAGTACATATGTGAGAATTAAGTTTCTCTGCAACTGTTCAAGCAGCCATCTGGGATCTCTGTTAAGAGCCCAAAAGTCATTGATTCCTCCTTCTTAATTCTTCTTTATTAGGGAAGGACAAAGTCTTGAAAAGCCAGAGCAGCTTAGCAGCGCAAGTCCCACAAAGAACTAATACTCACAGAATACATTTTGATCTTGAAACTTCTGTCCCCCAAAAGAGCACTTCAATCTAGGATTAGGGTTAAGTCCAGGGTATCCTTTTTGCTTTTCCATAATATGGTCTATTAACTTATAGCAAACATTAGCTCAGAATATAATAAAATTCAGATTGCTTTATAAGAAGACAAAACTCATTATAAAAGTACCAACAGCAAATAAGCAAAATTTAAAAAGAGAAGGAAACTACTGAGGGTAAGGGATTCTGGTTTGCCAAGTGGCCATGAGGCAGAGGGGACTGTAGAGAGGGGATAAATCCACCAATTTCAAATCCCACAGAAAATTCTGTAGGGATAGATTACTCAGTAAGTGGGTCATTGAGCCAGACAAAGCTCAAACTGGTCTTGGTTATATTCAATTCTGGGCAACTTAATTCTTCTCTTCCAATCAGGTGGCCACTGGTTCCCTTTGGGCTCCAAAGTTTCACCATGATCTTTAAGCACTTCCTTCCAGCTCAAAAAAAAAAAACTACATTTCCCATAAACATCTTTGGCAATAAGGGACTACATGTTCAGAATGAAAAAGAAAACCTCCTAACACTGAAAAAACCCTTTTCTCAGTGGAATTTGCTGTATTTGTGTCTTGAAAATCTGAAATTTTTTTCTTGGAAAAAAAAAGTTTTCACTTACAGAGTGTTTTAAGGCTTATAAAGTATTTTACTTATGCTAACCCTGTTTTGTTCAAGTATAACTACCATTGTGCAAAATGAGAAAAGTAAGGCTCAGAAAAGTATAATGACTTGATTAGCATCACCTAGCTACTGGTTTCAAACTTAGATCTTTAGTCAAGGTTTAGTGAAGGTTTAAGGACAATTTAACACAAACGTCCCTATAAGAAGTCAAATTTGGGTTACTTGTGATTGAAACAGTTACATAAAAAACTTGAGTATCTATCTATATATTGATTTGATCTTTTATACATCTAGGAAAGAATGCTTTAGTGCATCTGATAATCCAATACACATTAAAAAAAAAAGCATAGCTTCAATTTTGGATTTGGAGGAAGAAAGGTAAATTCACTCTTACATTTCATCTTAAACTTAGATGTTATGACAGTCATACCTCTTCCTAAATAAACTATCATAACAGAAAAAGGCCTGGGTGCCACTGAAGGAAGAAAATGCATCCACTTTTGTACTTTTTTGGCAATAGTTTCTGGAGACAACGGACCTATCCTATTAGCTGATCAAGAATCAGATCTGGGTCACATATGAAATTAAAAAAAAAAAAACCCTTGCAGGTTAAATTTCTGTTCTTGGCATCACTAATACTCTTCACACTTGATATGAGTTTGGTAGCAGACAGACAGTAAACCACATACCAAGTTGGAAAAGCAACCAGTGTAGATGAAACCCTGCCCCTGGACATTCCAGAAAAGTGTACGAGCGCACAGAATGCTGCAGTTTTTTTTTATTTTTTAATTTTAATTTTTATTTTTTTGAGCAATCAGGGTTAAGTAACTTGCTCAAGGTTACACGGCCAGTTATCTCTGGGTGTGGCGCTGAGTGTCTGAGCCTGGGATTCGATCTCCAGGTCGTCCCAACACTGGAGCTGGTGCTCTTACTCGCTGAGCCACCTGGCCGCCCCTAGCTGCAGTTTTTTTAATAGCAGCCTGCTGAAAAGTGAAGGCATAGCCAAGGCCCATATCAGACTTTTCATGACATATAATTTCCTTCAACATTAACAAGGTGAAATGGAAAAGGAGAAACAAAACAATTTATTTGAATCAGTTGTTTGTATTAGCTCCAGGGAGATGAACTAGCCTGTGTTGTTTTAATATTATATTTGTCACCTACATTAAGAAAACTACTTGTTATTACTGAAACTATTAGAACTAAGTTCAATATGCAGACAAAAATGCCATCACTTAACTGTTAAGTGATGATTACATCTTCCATTCATCTCCTTTTTCTTGTCTTTTGCAGCATAACTCTAATAATTTAATTGAATTAAACTCTATGAGCAAAGTTGGATAATGATCCTAACTTTATCGAATTAAAATATGAAAATTTTCATAGCCTTTAACCCTCAAGGAGCTTACAACAGAATATGTGAACTCAATTTGTAAGTATATCATATAGGATGTTATAGGGACAAAAGAGACTCTGAGAATGTACTTTGGAATTTGAGGAGGGAAACAATGCCATTAGCTGGGGAGTGGGGTGAAGGGAGGGGATGATGCTTAGTGAAGGCTTTAAGGACAATTTAACAAACACCTCCCCTTTAGAACTCAAATTTGGATTACCTATGATTAAAACAGTTACATTAAAACCTCGAGTATCTGTCTATATATTGATTTGATCTGCTATACATCTAGAAGAGAATGCTTTAGTGCATCTGCTAATTCAATACAATTTTTTTTAAAAGCATAGCTTCAATTTTGGGTTGGAAGGAAGAAAGGTAAATTCACTCATATTTCAACTCAAAGAAAGATTTAATATGTCAGAGTTTCCTCATTTTAACATTTGGACACAAAAGTTTTGCTACTAGTTATTTGGTTCCAGACTGAAGAAGGTTACAGGGCTTCTGTACCCTGACTGTATAAGTGCTGCATTCAACTCTGGATCCCATCTTTTTAGGCACCTTATCAGACAAGAGTTTATCCAGGGAAGATGGAAGGAGATGTAAAAGTTAGGTAAAGGAGGCTAGAAATCACGCTACATATGAGAAGAGGTTTGTGAAGGAAGGAAATAGGCATTTATTAAGCACCTACTATGTGTCAGGCACTGTCCTAAACACCTTACAAATCTCATTTAACTCTCACAACAATTTTAGGAGTTATTTACGGCACACAGAGGTTAAGTAATTTGTCCAAGGTCACACAGCTATTTGAACTCAGGTCTTCCAGACTCAAGTGTGCCATCTAGCTGCCTCTCTACTTGTGTGGAGGAAACAGTCATCTGCTCCTAAGTGAAGGATGGTCAGGTGGAGGTTCAGACTCTTCTGCTTGGCCCCTGAGGGCACAAGCAGCAGCAGGGGGTGGAAGATACAAGAAAGGGAGATTTCAGATCCATATATGGAAAAACTTCCTAACAATTAGAACTGTGCAAAAGGAGAACTTTGAGAAATACAATGATATGTGCTGTTACTCCTTAGGCAAAAAGGAGCTAAATTGGGCTGATCAAAGTTGTTAAACTACTTCGACATTTCCTTTCCTTCTTTGCCATCTTATAAGAAGTTGAAAACAATGAAACTGTTTCTACTTAATTAGGGGTTCTTAATCTTTTTTTATTGTATGTATCACAGAACCCCTTTGGCAGTTTGATGAAGTCTATGGGTGTGCCTTCTCAGAATCATGTTTTTAAATGCATAAAATGAAATAGGACTTAAAAAGAAACCAATTTTATTTAAAGTTAATTATCAATAGACAAATGTACAAAAGACAAATATCATAGACCCCAAGTTAAGAACCTCTGTCCAGGGGTTTGTACTTCTGGAGTACATAACACCCTCTTTTCTTTAGGTAGGCCTCATCTCTGATATTTTCATTTGCTGTCTGGTTCTAAAGAATAGAAAAGACTGGCCTCCAAGCAGTAGGCTTGTATACCTCCCTTTGGGTTACAACTTAGGTTATCTGAAAAACAGTTAAATCGTCTGTTGTTTGAAATGTAGTGCTGATTTTGATGGGGAAAATGAAAGATTTCAATGAATAACACCTTCCCACCCACGGCACTTAATCTAGGGGGTAGGCACTCGGAGAATAATTTTGTAGTTTTCAAGAGTTGCCCTTTATCCTTAAAATGCTCTTTTGCAGGAAAAAAAAATATGGTAAAGAGAAAAGCAACTTCTTCCCATTTCATGACCCTTCCAGCCCAAGAATGGGGGCAATTTCCTGGAGCAGTTTTCAGTGCAGCCCAGTCAGCATGACAGAACCCATTAAAGTTTCACTCTGACCAGTTCCCAGAATAAAAACCGCCCGGGCATTATCTTTCTCCTAGGGAGTTATTTTAACACTGCACATCTTTATTTCTATGTTTGATATAATTTCACTTGGAGACAAAGGAACTTAAGTTTTTCCTTGTGAAAAGTGAAAACAAATTTCTGCAGTCCTATAATCCTTGAGTTGAAGTATGTGAAAAGTGGGGAAGGTGAATGTAATAAGTGGATTTATATCACCATCCCTAGGGGCATTTAGTGTAAATGGTCTTCTGTACTCTTGGGCTTTCACCCTGTGTATTGCTTATTGAGGAAGGAAGGAAGGCAGGCAGGAAGGCAGGCAGGCAGGCAGGAAGAAAGGAAGGGAGGAAGGAAGAAAGGAAAGAAGGAAGGAAGGAGGGAAGGAAGGAAGGAAGGAAGGAAGGAGGGAAGGAAGGAAGAAAAAGCAGGTATTGCGTTCTCATTTGATCCTCACAACTACCCTGGGAGGCAGGTGATATTATTGTCTCCATTTTATACTGAGGCAGACAGTGGCTAAATGACTTGCGTGAGGTCATATAGCTATTAAGAAGCTGGATTTGAACTCAGATCTTACTGACTCGAGGCTGCGCATCCTACCTACTGATTCCTTGATTTTTCCTATATGGAAAATAGTAAAGATAATATAAAATTCCTTCCATATAAAATACAACCATATTGCTAAGAATTAGAAATCGAGGGGATACTTATCAATTGGGGAACGTCTGAAAAAGCCGTGGTATATGATTTGGATGGAATATTATTATGCTATAAGAAACGACAAGTGGGATGATTTCAGAAAAACCTAGAAAGATTTACATGAACTGATACAAAGGGAAGTAAGCAGAACCAGGAGAATAATGTACACAGTAACAACAATACTGTACGATGAAGAACTGTGAGTAATTTAGTTATTCTCAACAATATTCAGCAAATCCAAGACAATCCCAAAGGACTCATAATGAAGCAAACTATCTGCCTCCAGAGGAAAAAATGATACTGTCTGAATACAGACTGAAGCATACTATTTTTCACTTTCATTCATTTTTTATTTGTCTTCTTGTACAAAATGACTAATGTGGAAACATTTTATATGTTTGCATATGTAAAACCTATATAGGATTACAATGACTGCTTACTGTCTCAGGTGGGGGAAAGGAAGGATAGAATTTGGAACTTAAAACTTAAAAACATGTTTAAAATTGTTTTAACATGTAATTGGGGGAAAATAAAATATTATACAAAATTAAAATAAAATAAAATACAACCACAAGTGAAATAGGTTACAAAACACTAAAACAGTGTTACCCCACTGCATACTCTGATAATTCTCTCACCCCCAACTTTCCTGCTTTGTGTGATTCTTGTTCATTAAATCTCCATAGATGATCTAAATCAATATGGCTGAAACCTTCTTGTTCTTTTAGTATTTTAGAGGCACCAATTTGCCACTGTGGCCATCCAACTTTTGTCTCTCATTTTTAACTAAATGACTGGCCTACCTCCTTTTCCAGTCATACTTATATTCAATGATATCTTTCATTCTGTATCATACATCCATGTCATTCTTGTAAGAAGTTCCAGCCTGCCTCTTTGTGTGGCCTGTTAGGCTATTTATCATTTTAATTATTTGGGAATTGTGATATTCCAGAATTCACAGCTATGTAGCATTGCCCAGCATATCTGCTGCATGTAATCATAAGCTAAAGGATGGAAGATGAATGAGTGGATAAACCTAGAAGCACCCTATTTAAAAAGTTAAGTCTAGCTGCTCCCCTCCCCACCTTGATTTCCACTTACCGTTTTTCTTCTGAAATGTCTTCCAGCAGCATATGAAGAAAATCCTACAAAACAAACAAAGCAGACCTATAATCATGTCTATCAATAAATTATCCTGAAGCTACATTCATTTTTGATAAAAACTGATAAGGAGCTCCCTGTATAACCACACAATCACTATTTCAGTGTTCCAACTCAACCAGTTAAAGGAGGCAATTGTGTAAGAGCCAGTACAAATGAAAATTTTAAGGTTTTTCATTATTTACCTTAGCCCAACAGTCTAGTTCATTCAGAGTGAAACCATTATCATCTTCAATTTATGAAGACAAATAAAAATTTTAAAAAATTAATCAGATATTTTTTAAAAGCACTTCTGTGAAAAAAGCACTTTTCACCTAATAGACAACCTTAACGAAATCAAAAACAAGCTCCTGATTTTCTTACTAAAACAAAAATAGGAAAAAACTACCTGATAATATTTAATTCATTGTATATCAGAAAGCACTAATCCAAGCCCTTGATTTCTTCCACAGAGCCTTTCCTATCTATTCCAGACCACACTAATCTCTGTGTTCTTTGAAATTTCATTGCACTTACAGTTTAAAATACATGCCTTTCAACATTTTATTGTTACCTAATTATTTGTATATCAACTCAATAATTAGATTATAAATTCCTTGAGAGTAAAAACTAGATATTTCTTTTATATAGCCCACAAAACTAAGCATAATAGAGGATACACAGCAGAGTGATAGCTTACAAGAGATTTTTTTTAACATTTATTTTAAAATATCTTTTTCTAAATTACATGTAAAATTTTTTAACATTCTTTAAAAAAAAAGATTTTAGTTCCATATTCTCTCCATCCCTACCTTCCCTCCCCCATCCATGAGTAAGCAAGTGATTTTAAATAGAATATACATGTGGTAGTAGTGATATTGTTCAGCCATGTCCAGCTCTTTGTGAATCCATGGATCATACTGTGCAGGGGGTTTTCTTGGCAAAGATTCTGGAGTAGTTTTCCATTTCCTTCTCCAGTGGATTAAGGCAAGCAGAGGTTAAGTGATGTGCCCAGGGTCACATAACTAGTACATATCTGAAGCAGCAACCACACCGGCACACTCAGGAGGGCTGCTAGCACAGGTTCTTAGATGTGCTTTACTAGGAAAGATAGCTATTCAAGGGGTCAACAATCTTTTTTTAATTACATTCACTAGTTCAGGGGAAAGTCAGCACACTGAACTTCAGAGAGAATACAAAGAGAAACTACAAGCAGAAAAATAAAGACCAACAGTTAGGGTTTCTCAGTGTCTGAGAAAATAGCACAGATCAACAGACAGATCCAACTGTCTGACCAAGGCAATACATACATAGTTACCAGAGAGAGAAGCACGAACATCTGCATTTTCAAAGCTGGGGGGGGCTCCTTAACAGCTACCCAGAGTGTTGTCTGGTCAAATCACAAGAATACTCTTCCAATGAGTGAGCTCCCAAAGCAAAAGGCTAACTTCAGAGTATATATATCTCACATTTTAGAACCAGAGGCCATCACAACCCCTGTGACCCAGTGCCTAATTAGGAATTAACAAAAGGTGTGAAAGCCTTCCTAGAAGCAAGTCTCCTCTCCCCTAAGCAAGCTTTCCTTAATGGGCTCTACATGAGGCCTATTATTGGGTGAGGAATACCTTATATCCCATTAACATTACAGTATCTGAGGCTAGATTTGAACTCAAGTCTTCCTAACTCCAACCCCAGGACTCTATCCACTGAGCCATCTAGTTGCCTCCTACATTATACATGTGCAGTCAGGCAAAACATTTTCATATTAGCCATATTGCAAAAGATAGTGGAGACTAAAAAAAAAAAACCAACAAAAAACAAAAAGAAGAATAAAAAAGAAAGGTTAAAAAGTATGCATTTAGACTCTATCAGTTCTTTCTCTGGAGGTAGACTCTATTTTTCACCATAAGTCCTTCAGAATTGTCTTGCATTATTGTATTGCTGAGAACACCTAAGTCTATCATAGCTGATCATTGCACAATGTTGCTGTTACTGTGTACAAAGTTCTCCTGGTTCTGCTCATTTCACTTTGTATCATTTCATGTAAGTTTTTTGAGTTTTTTTCTGGAAATATACTGCTTGTCATTTCTAATACCACAATAGGATTCCATCACAATCACAAGCCACACCTTGTTCAATCATTGCCCAGTTGATGGGCATCCCTTTGATTTTCAATTCTTTGCCATCACAAAAAGAACTCTATAAATACTTTTGTACATACAGGTCCTTTTCTTATTTCTTTGGGCTTGTTGTTCATCAATTTTTGAAGGGACCAATGACATCATGGGTGATGTCTTGACTTGTATGTGAACTGGATTTAAGTGAGGAAGAGTTGTGCAAAGTTGTAAGTCTCACTATCTCTTCCTGAGTTATCAAAGTTCAGTTTCAGGACAAAATTTAAGATGACTGGCAATGGACCAGTATGCAGTGTATGACCTTGGCATCTCCAATGCCACAGCAAGTTCTACATACCTAGTAGTGGTAATGCTGGGTCAAAAGGTATGGACAGTTTTATAGCTCTCTGAATATAGTTCCAAATTGCTCTCCAGAATTACTGGACCAGTTCACAACTCCAGCAACAGTGTATTAGTGCCCTTATTTTACCACATTCCCACCATTTGTCAATTTTTTTTCTGTCATATTAGTCAATCTGATAGGTGTGAGGTGGTACTCAAGAGATTTAATTTGCATTTCTCCATTCAGTAGTGATTTAGAGCATGTTTTCATGTGGCTATTGATAACTTTGATTTCTTCTTCTGAAAACTGCCTGTTCATATCCTCTGACCATTTAGCAATTGGAGAATGATTCATATTCTTATAAATTTTGACATATTTTAGAAATAAGGCCTTCATCAGAGAAACTTGTTGTAATTTTTTCCTCCAGTTTCCTGTTTTCCTTCTAATCTTGGCTGCATTAATTTTGTTCATGCAAAACGTTTTTAATTTGATGTAATCAAAATTAGCCATTGAATGAATGAATGACATCCCATAATATTCCTGATCTCTTGCATGGTCATAAATTCTTTCCTGACCCATAAATCTGACACTAAAAGATTCCATGCTCTCTTAGTTGGCTAATATCATCCACTATATCTAAATCAAGTACCCATTTTGTCCTTATTTTGGTATACAGTGTGGGATGATGGCTTATACCTAGTTTCTGTCAAACTTTTTCCGGTTTTTCCAGAAATTTTTGTCAAATAGTGATCCCCCAAATCTTGGATCTTTGAGTTTCTTAAACATTACACTACTATTGTCATTTACTATTATGTATATGTACCTCTTCTATTCCACTGATCCACCACTCTATTTCTTACCCAATACAAGATTTTTTTCATGATTAATGCTTTGTAATACAGTTTGGATCTGGTACCGCTAAACTACCTTTTTTTGTTTTACATTTTTTCATTGATTCTCTTGATATTCTTGAACTTTTGTTCTTCCAGATGAATTCTGTTATTATTTCTTCTAGCTCTGCAAAATAATTTTTCTTTTGTAATTTAACTGGTATGGCAATGAATAAGTAAATTAATTTAGGTAGAATTGTCATCTTTATTATATTGGCTTAGCCTACCCATGAGCAATTAATATTCCACCAGTTGTTTATATCTGACTTTATTTGTGCAAAAAGTGTCTTCTAATTGTATGCAGTTACAATTGTGCTCCTGAGTTTGTCTTGGCAGGTAGACTCCCAAATATTTTATGTTGTCTACAATTATTTTAAATGGAATTTCTTTTTCATTCTCTTTGATTTTCTCGGTAATATACAGACATGCTAATGATTGATGTGGGTTTATTTTATATCCTGTAGCTTGGCTGAAGGCATTAATTATTTCAACTGGTTTTTTAGTTGATTCTCTAATGAGATAAGAGTTTTCTTATCTCACTGTCTATCCTAATTCCTTCAATTTCTTTATCTTGTCTTATTGCTATAACTAGCATTTCTAGAATAATCATGAATAGCAGTGGTGATAACGGGCATTCTTGCTTCACCCCTGATCTTATTGGAAAGGTTTCTAATTTATTCCCATTTTACATAATGTTTGCTGACGGTTTTATGTAGGCACTACTTGCCATGAAAACTTCAGGTGGTGAGGTGGCACAGTGAATACAGCACTGGCCCTGGACTCAGGAGGATCTGAGTTCAAATCTGGTCTCAGACACTTAACACTTACTAGCCATGTGACCTTGGGCAAGTCACTTAACACCAATTGCCCTGCCCTCCCCCCTCCAAAAAAAAGAAAAGAAAAGCTCCATTTATTCCTGTGCTTTTCAGTGTTTTTAATTAAAAAATGAGTGTTGTATTTTGTCAACAGCTTTAATAGATATTTGTTGGCTGAATTGAACTACTAACCAAAAAGTAGTGGGGATCAGTGAGTGATATGTGAGGCACTGAACTCATGTCAATTCAGTTCAATAAATATTTCCTAAGTCTCAGCTATGCACAAAACCCTATCCGAAGCAGAGGATGGAAAACATTTCTTGTCCTCAAGTCATCATGCTAAAAAGCATTTACAAATTCATTAAGTAACTAAGTACATGCCATAGGCTATAGATACAAAGAAAGACAAAAACAGTTCCCAACTTAGGACTAATTCCCCCAGTATCATTCTGTAGCATGTGAGTGAAGCAGCAAAGGGAGCTGTGGTGCGAGTTCGGGCTTGGTAGAGCAAGACTGGTGACGGAACAAGGAGGGAGAGAATATTTTCACTTAAGAGAATTAGGGATAATTCCACTGCACCAGATCTGACCTTTGAAACAAGGGGAAGATGTTATCAGATGGAGTTGAGGGAAACCAAGTACATTCCAGGCTTGGGCATTTTAGAATGCATAAAAACTCCTCTTACAAGGCATTTATCCAGGACAAGGACCTAAACAGGTAAACATGTAGATTATGGTGATTGAATAACTGTCGGGAAGTAATTTAGGGCCCGAGCAAAATCTATTTTTCATTCTTATTGATAGTCCTTACCTACTAATTTTTGGTACATCCCAATGATTAGTAGGTTAGAGATCACCAATTATTAATGCCATATTCTAGATAAGATAACAGAGAGGTCATAAGCCTGAACTGTCAAGGTGAATGACTGGCAGAGCCAGGAATGGGATTTTTGCCTGGAATCTAGAAGCTGAATATTAATGATAGCTTTTGAAAGAACTGAAATCCTAAAAAGTTGTTTTTTGAAAAATATTTTAAGGGGCGGCCGGGTGGCTCAGCGAGTAAGAGCACCAGCTCCAGTGTCGGGATGACCTGGAGATTGAATCCCGGGCTCAGATACTCAGCACCACACCTAGAAATAACTGGCCGTGTAACCTTGAACAAGTTACTTAACCCCGATTGCTTAAAAAAAAATATTTTAAAACAATTCTAAAATCCCAAGCAGAAAGAGAATTAAGATATACTCAGGAGTGTTATTATTATTATTAAAACTTCTGATTTTCTGTCCATTCAAGTGATGGCAAAATGACCAGTTTGAGGAAGTAAATAGTTTCATTGGTGGTTTTATCTGTGTACTCATACAAATTTGATAACAGAAGAATTGATAGTCTTCACACTATTTGAATAGACTTTGCCCTTACCTATCACATTCCACTTCTGTTATACATACAAACTAAAAATTACAGACATGATAAATGTTGGTGCTGCAAAAACAAACAAACCTACAGCTTCCTGAAATCTTAAACATCCCAGAATTTTGTCCTTTGAGAGAAAAAGATGTTCATTGTCACTCAGTGCCTAGCACATTGCCTTCCACATAATTGGTACTTCATAAATCTTTGCTTGTGGGTGGCTAGGTAGCACAGTGAATAGAGCACTGGCCCTGGAGTCAGGAGGATGTGAGTTCAAATCCGACCTCAGACACTTAACACAAAACTAGCCATGTGACCTCGGGCAAGTCACTTAACCCCAATTGCCTTCCAAAAATGAGAAAAAAAAGAATAAATCTTTGCTTGCAGAAATGAATCACCCAGAGGTAGGCCAATCAGATAGCATTAACTCATGCCTTAATGAGCCTATATCCAATAATCAAAGTGAAATAAAAACAATTTTTGGCACCCTCTGAAATCAAAGGATTTGACCATAAATGTGAATATCATTCAAGCACTGAAATATTACCGAAATTGAAAAAAAGCATCCCCACAAGGAAGTGGTCTTGTGTATGTGTGTGTGTGTGGGGGGGGTGAGGTCCTTTCTGAAATCTCAGTTGGAAGTTCTGTGCTTAAATTTATGCTGTAGGGTCTTTTTATTGCTTCTTTCTTCCTTCTCCCTCTGCCAGTGCTACAGTCATAGTTATTAAAGAACCATAAAAGAAAGTTTTTGCCACAAAATTCCTTGGCTGTCAAATGACTCAAAATCAGAAACTGATATGACTTTATCATTAGAAAGGACCATGGAACATTTCCATTGGACTTGGAGTTAAAATGTTCATATATGTGTTCCTTTCAAGGAATGTGAGCTCCTTGACAGCATCCCCAGAACTTGCCTTAATGCTTTGCACATAGCAAGCACTTAAAAATGCTTTATGTATTCATTCATTCACATAAATGTTTAGAGATATGCATTTTCTTTACAGGACTTGGGCCAATAATAATAATAGTTAGAATTTATATAGTGTTTTAAGGTTTGCAAAGTGCTTTACATATATTGTTTTATCCTCAAATCAACCCTGTAAGTTAGGTGCTATTACTGTCCCAATTTTACAGCTGAGGAAACTTGGTATGTTGTCTCATCACTGTCATCTTAGTTCATGAATTTTCTAATTTTTAGTGATTTATTTTTTGACTGACAATTCTTTAATATTAAATCATGTAGTCTCCATTTAAGTTTAAATATTTTCTATAATTTCATTGCATTGTATTCAATAAAAGATGTAAGAAATATTTCTGCTTTCCTGCATTTCTTTTTAAGGTCTTATGTCCTTATATATGGCCAGTTTTTGTAAGTACCATGCACAGCTTAGAAATATGTATTCTCTTTCCTATTCCTATTTAGAAATCTCCAAAGAGCTATTCTACCTAATATTTGTAGAGGTCTATTCAGATTCTTCACTTTTTTTTGTTATATTTATTGAGGTCTGTTTCTCTCTTTGGTTGAATACAGCTCTACAGATAATTCTTGAAAGTATTTGTTTTGTCTGTGTTCTAAATTTCTTTGTCCAAGTTAGATGAAAGTCAGATTCAAGTGATACGTGCTATTCCATTTCTTCTTCCATTATTATATAGTTATTTTCTTGTGTACCTTAATTGATATTCATTAATTTCCACATCTTTTGGGTGCTCCTCCTCAATCATTACTAAAGTGATAGAGTTTAATTATTGTTTCCTCTCACACAGCCACCTTTGCTGATCCCAAATGATCATTTATTGAATGTGGTATTCAAGGTGAAAGGGGAAAATGTACATTCTCCTCAGTTCAGGAGTTTCCTTCAGCGATGCAGATGACGACCCCGGCACCAGTGGCATACTCTGTCTGTCTTTTCACATTTTAGCCCTTACACTTGCCATGTGATCAGCCCACCTTTTCTTTTCATCATACATTCCTTCACGAGATCCCTTGCTCTTGTTCTTCTTGTGGGCTCCTTGTAGGTTAGAAGCTGTTACCTGCTCACACCTTCAGTGTTCTTCTTTATTGCCCCCAGGTGTTAGTTATCTTTTAGTTCTTTGGTGGCAGCTGCAGGCCATAGAACCCAAAAAAGTAAAATGTTAATATACACAGATTAACCTTTTCTTTCAAGGAACATTTGGGGTCACTAAAAAAAATTTCACAAAATTGCGAATCGGTCGAACCTGCTTTCCTCCTCCTGTTAAATTCTGCACTCCTTTTGCTAACTATTCTGTCTGTCCCAGACACAAGGACGGTTGGACAAGCTCTACAGGGTATCCATCCAAATGCAATTAGGCAATAGAAACTCTTCACTCATTTTGGCTCTTCTCTGTGGATAGATAGGTTGAATTCCTTCAACTTATTTCAGATCCCTTCCAGGGGGCTCTATCTTTTGGGGCTTAATGCCATCGACACATCGTCAATATGCTAAAAGACCTCACCATCTATAGAGAATCATCTCTCTCCAACCTGAACTTCATGCTGAAAATCCTACCTCATAGTGGCTAATATTTCCATATTTCATGCCTCGCCTAATGTTTATTTAATTAGGTCATTAAATAAGGGCATTTCTATTGTTTCATCTTCCAAGGACAACTGAATGAGTTTGGTGTATGAACAAGAGACATCTTATTGTAAAAGAGCCTCTAAAGTGATATTTTTTCTTTACTTTTTCCTTACCAAATGAAATGCCTTTTCATAATCAATAAATGATAAGCACAAGATCTTGTATATATTTCAGTTATGGTGAAATGGTAAAGATGTGGTTCATAGGATCATTGATCTACAGCTAAAAGGGGCCTCAGAGGCCCTCTTATTCAATCTCTTATTTTATAGACAAGGAATATATAGCTTAAGGAAATTCAATGACTTGTCTAAAGTCCTGTAGGTGGCAAGTATTGAGTTCTGTTGTTGCATATCACTTGCAGAAGTCTTCCTTTCTGATACACTAATTAAGAATACCCTTGATTCATTGTAATGGTAAGCAAAGTAGGATTTTTTGCTATTTTTCTGGATAGTTTTAGCCAATCAAGTGCCTTTGATTAAATTGAGTCTTTGATTGAATCAAAAGTCTTTGATTGGAAACAGTATAACTTCTTTGAAAGGAGAAGACAGAGTAGAGAGAGGACCAGAGCTGAGAGAGAGAAGTGAGAGTGAGTGGGCTAGGGGAACTCCCTTGTGAGGAGGCCTAACAGAAAGAATGTTTGTGATGTCCGTGCTCTGTCTGTTGATCTGTGCTAATTTCTCATTCAGAGCCCTGTGTCAGTCTTTATGAGTGAATTGAGATGATGGTGCTGGTAATGTATATAAATATTGTTTTAGTCCTGTTAAGCTTTGTTTTACTAGAAAGAGAAGATGCAGGCAGGAACCCCTGGAGCCTGCTGCCAGGCAAGAGCTTAGAAAGGAGAAGTCCCCATGAGCTGAGATGTGGAACAGGAGTAGAGAGCTACCTATGTGTGAATTCAGGTGAGAGTTGGAAGTGGTCAGCCCACAGAGGTCAGCCATGGGGTTAGTAAGTCAGTCTTGAGTCAAGATGAGACAGGACTCTACTTGGACACTGGGTATTGATTGAGGAGATTGTGACTTACTGTGACCTAAGGGTAGATGATATTTATATTTTCCACTACTCCTTAAGGATGTGTTGTGCTAGGGAAAACTCTAACCTGGGATCCCCAAACTGTGTAAATAAGTATTTTGGAATATGTTACTGAATGCAATAATATATGCTGTGTGGGGATTCTGAGAAATGTTATAAGATATACTAAATGATTTGTTTTGTTTCAGACCATGTGGCCACCTTAGTAATAAGTTGTTATATTATATTGTTGTGAATGTTATGCTTTAGTTTATTGCTGAATGAATAGACAATTCATTATACTATGTGATAAGACGCTTGAAATTATTCACAGCAGCAGTCCCCAGGTGTGCTGCCATGATTAATGTTACATTTTCATGTATACATATATATATATATATATCTTTTACAAGGTTTTATACAGATGGGAGGGCATAAGTTGTTAGTAATTGGTGTTCTCTTAATCACTTTTTAAAACTATTAATAAGTCCTAAGAATTTTTCCACATCTTTTGTACCTTTTTCTTTTTCAGATACTCTCAATGAATGATCCCTTATTGTGCTTACAATTGTATCATGTCCAGCATGAATCTTCTCAATGAGTTCTTCGTCCAATCTATCTGTTTTCCTTTTTGCTCTTTAGTGTTAAATCTTACCTCCTATATGAATATATCTTAAACTATAATATTAGGATCCAAGTGTGTTGGTTCCATTGTCATTGATGAAAAAAAATTTTTTAATTGGTTTTAAATGGTTTTATTTAAATGGGTTTTTTTTGGAGGGGGAGGTCAGGGCAATTGAGGTTAAGTGACTTGCCCAAGGTCACATAGCTAGTAAGTGTTAAGTGTCTGAGGCCAGATTTGAACTCAGGTCTTCCTGACTCCAGGGCTGGTACTCTATTCACTGTACCACCTAGCCACCCAAATTTAAATGGTTTTAATAAATATTTTCTATTTTTCTTCTGTTTGTAGTCCTTCCATTTTTGACTTTGAAAGCTCTGGGATTACTTAGATATCTTACCAAACCTTCTTTAGAGTGGTTTTACACTCCACTATTTCTCTCTGCTTTTTGAAATATTATTCACAACTGTTCATCATCTTTCTTTGTAAAATGTTATAAATTAGTTTAAAATAATCTAACTCAATGTGACCTTTGACAATTATTTCTCTGCTTTTTGGCAAGTGAGTTGTTAGCTGACTAAGCCACTCTCTGGGTTTTTTTGGCCTTTTGTTGTGGCAGTGAATTAACATCACTTAAACTTTCAGGTTAAATTATTATCTTTGTTGTTGATATCATTACTTTTGTCCATTTTCTATTTTTGATTGTCAATTATCTGTTTAAATAATTTAGTGTCAAGCCATTTCAATTTTATGCCATATTGTTTCCTCTTTATTATACTTCTTTTTTTCTTCTAATTATGATCTTAGATGATCAGAAAGGCATATGATTAAGGGTTAATTCTGTTCTTTAAGGTATGATTTAGTATTTGCCATGTCTAGTGTCTATCAATTCTGTTTTTGAATGAAAGTGTTCATGACATAGAGATATGTTACTCCTGGTATAATCTATAGTCTTTGGCTTTTCTTATTCTTTTTTCCTGAACCATGTATTCTCATATATTTCTTCTAATTCTCATTATTAGAGAACGCCTTTGTTTTAAAAATCACTAGTTATCATAATGTAGTTGATATGATTTGGAACAAGTTATTTATTTATATATAGTTTTTCCTAAAATTTCTCTACCACTTGATCCTCAGCAACTAACATTGGTGCATAAACTGCCATTATTTTGATAATGGGCTTTTTAAAAATGCTTTTATTAATACTGTAATGTGTGATGACCAAATATCCTATGAGATAATATTTCTTATTATCTTTAAGTATGTTATAAAACCCACTTGCCAACTTCTTTCTTTGGCTCAAGAAGAGTCTTGAGTCATCCTTTCATTTATCTGTCACTCTCTTCTAATTTCATTTATCCATTCAGTGTCATCTCCCCATCATGGTGAAGCATCGAAGGCAGGCTTTGTGAAGGGTCTACAGCAATGGTGTCAAACTCAAATAGAAATGGGGGCCACTGAACTGTACATAAAGATCCCTGTGGGTCACATTTTGACTTTGTTTTAAAATCTATTATAATCTATTTTTTATTCATTTTGTTAAATATTTCCCAATTACATTTTAATCTGACTTCAGGTCACATTCAGAAGTGATATGAGCTGCAGGTGGTCCATGGGCTGCATGTTTCAACATCTAGAGATTAATATTTTATTAAAGGCACATAAGACATTCAGGAAGGCCTTCCCAGGCTCCTCTTTGGCATATTCTCTATAGACAAGTATGAAACTCTCTGATCAAGCTCTCTATAAAGCTTCACATAGCAGGAGAGAATCAGGTATTTAAAAGACTGTCAACAGGCATATTATTTTATGGGTTAGATTTAGCCTTTTATGGGCTAGACTATAGGAAAAAAACTCTAGGAGGTTTGGAAAACTCAGAATTGATGTTTAGATTAGAAAACAGATAAATTTTTTTAAAAAATGAAAATCTGCAGTCTTCATTGTTTAAATGTTCTTTTTCTATTGACAGACTAAAGTAGTTCTAATACATGGGTGAAATGTATAATTTCATTTTTATTTTATGATTTACATTCTATTTGTTGTAGAAATTGCACTAAAAGCACACTAAGTGAATTCTTATTAGGAGGAATAATTAAGGGTTTCCTTTTATTGAAACCCCTGTTCGTTGTTTAAAATTCCACTTGTCTTTTTGCTAATTCAAATAAAATAAACAGAATTTTAACAACATTTTTAAACAAATCATGTTGCTAATATTAGCAACATGAAGGTCATACAATGAAAATGGAAGGGGGGATCCCAAACTGATTAATGCCCCACATCTGATGTCATTTCCTTGCACCTGCAGTGAATATCTTGAGGGGGAAAAAACCATAGAAACAAAACTAGTATTCAGAATGAGAACAATTATTTTCATTTAGTTTTTTCTCCTCCTCAAAATGCTTATCTTTACAATTGTTCTATACAAGAGTAGTTTTTAGAAATTCATTATTCATAATCTCAATGCTAACACATCAATGTATCTGCTCTAAAAATATTTGATTAGTTTAATGGCAGCTAGTAAGCTTTTGAAAAAGCCAAATACAGTAATTATAACTTCATACTAATTTTACTTCATTACAGTCCTGTATTCCATATCAGTTTATCCCACATTTGCCCCATAATTTATGCTCAATTATGCTGGGCAAAAATTACATTAGCAATGGCAAAGGGAAAAATGTAATTGCATGAGAGGCAGGAAACCAGAGTTAACCTTAATTCTGTCCCCTTGCATTTTCCCATTACAATTGGGTCTTTCTTTCCATGAATACAGAATATACAGTACCAGAATCATATGTACATTCATAGAAAGTACATAAAGTCCTGCAATAAGCCTTCAAATTTAAAAAAATGTTATCACAGAGTTTCCTAAAAGGTCACCCTTCCAGCTGCTTTTATTTCTTATATTTTGGAGCTATGACTAAGCAGAAGAAATACCCATAAGCTATAAGCTACCAAACCATTCCATAGAATAGGATACTGGAGTAAGGAGCATATTACACACCTGTCTGTATTAAAAGCTGACTTTGCCAGGACAACAAAGCATGGGTTACTTAGAACTGCAACACCATTTGAGCAACCTGGTAACCAAATAGATTTTATGAATCTTTGTGCTAAAGCAGGGTAATTTTTTATTTTTTTGCCTTTTGTAGGGCATTTGGGATTAAGTGACTTGCCCAAGGTCACATGGCTAGTTTTTTTGTGTTAAGTGCCTGGAGGCCGGATTTGAACTCAGGTCCTCCTGACTCCAGGGCTGGTGCTCTCTATTCACTGTGCCACCTAGCTGCCCCAAGGTAATTTTTTTTTTAAAGATTAGACCCAGTCTTTAGTTCAGACTAAGGAGTTCTATTGTATTACTTAGGCATTCCCTCTGGATTTGTATTTGTCAGTGGAATTGCTCCGTTGGTATTTTCTTGTTTCTTTCATGGGCTCTACTTTCAATCACTAATAGAGAAATTTCCATGACTTTTTGCATCTGCATATGGCCCTGTGTATAGCCAGATAGACAGTAGATATGTTTGTTTTGTTCCTAATAGGATGTATAACACAAAATGGCACTGGTGATTATTCCCTTCTCTCACAACCTCTTTTTAACCTCTTTATCCTTCCCAATTCTTCCTTTCATGTTGTTGACAGCTTTTATGAAAGAAACTTGGAACTCATAATGGGCAGCAAGAATGTCCCTTGACTCTAGGGCCATTTGAGAAGTCTATGATTAGTAAACACAGCCTACAATTCCTATAATTTGTTTGAAATCATTCAAAAGAAAGACACTAGAAAATCAAATTCATACTTTGGTCATCTTGATAATAGATTAAAAGCAATGATTCTGTTGTCTTGGATTTTTATCCACATTCTTTTGCTTGATGACCTAGTACAAGTAGAATTAGGCACAGGCCTAATTGGTATAAGTAAAATTTCTATCACTGTCACAGAAAATTGGAAAATATATTACTATTTATTTTCTGTTCCTCTAATAATGTAACACCAATAAGATTTGGCAAGTTGTTTTGATTAATAACTGATTAATATTAAATATATGTAACCTGAGCTCAGATTAGTTGCCCCTCAGGTGGAGTAAGGGCTTGAGCCCTCATTAAGGATCCTGGGAGTTGTCATCTTCATAGACCTGGAAGGAATTATAATTATCTCAGTCTTTGACCAGGGGTCACTATTCTCAGAAGGAGCTTTGAAATCACTTGCAACAGAGTAGAGGAAGTTGGAGCAGTGAGTCAGAAGACAGTCGGAGTCAGTGAGTCTGAAAGGGAGCTGCTCTGAGGAAGACATTTGGTTTGGAGACTGTGGGTGTTTGATGCAGCTGAAGATTCCCGTTTGCCACTCTGTCTGTTGGAGGAATCATCCAAAAGATTATAGCTGAACTTTTTCTTCCTGAAAAGCTGCTACAATTGGTGACATGTTTTAACTCTCTCTTTCCTCTGTTTTTGGTTTTTTAATCTCTGAATAAAATTGGCAGAAATTTTACTCTAGGTTATTTAATTTTGTCATAACTTTTTGATTGGATTTGTGCCTTCAAAAGTGCTCTCCATTTACATAAAAATCCATGAACAATCATGACAGATGTTATTGCATGTCTATATATATTTATTCCTTGCTGAGTAAGTGAAAATGGTGAAAACCAGTTGATAGCTGGAAAATACACAGAAATATAAACAGGATAAAGATCTAAATCACTATTCAAATGTTAAGAATTTTCTTAACTGGGGTTTCTGAGATCTATGATTTTAATTTCTTTCTGTCTTAAACTCTTTAGCCTAACAAAGAGTGATTCACATTGATTGGAGCCAATTTACCTCCAGCCAGTCTAGGTCTCTTTGAACACAGGTACATTTGTAAAAACTCCAGCCCAGAATGTGAAGAGGTGGAGATAGGATAGAGGAGGTGACAAAAGGAAAGATTCTACCCCTAGGAAGGCCCTCTCAGAGAAGAAAGCCATGGCTGAGAAGGATTTAGTTACTCCCCTTTTTCCTATTGTGGTTCTAAGAAGCTGTAGCATGTGCACAGGCCACACCCTGGTAAATTGTCTTGGAAGACAAGACTAAACTAGGTTGAAGGTAATCTATAGGCCTCAAACCCTTCAATGAGTTAAAGGGGTGTAGACACCCCCAAGCATGTCAAGACTTTCCCTGGCAAAATCATGGATGAGAACAATTTGTTCCAGGAGCCATAAAGGCAACTGAAACAGGTTCTGTGGAGTGCTTTAGGGCTTAGTCGAACATCAAAGACACCAACATCAGCCACTGCCTCCCAGGCCATCACCAGTCGACTTGACTTTTCTCGGGCCACTGGACTTTGTAGATTCTGCAAGAGAGAGGCTGATGACTTTGCACAACCCTGCCTCACTGAAACCCAACTCATCCACAAGTGAAGACATCACCTGTCATCCACTACTTTACCCCAACATTGTACTATCATTCAAAAATGAAGGAGAAACAACATTGTGAGAAAGAGTAAAATGATGAATAACCCGCCAGTTTTGTTCCATAGTATCACCTACATATCATGATACTAAGTATAATTTTCCTAAAAGTTATCAATTTCAGCATAAGGTCAGACTCTTGGTGACGAATTCTTGGTCAGGGCAAATAAAGATACAAGTTCATTCTAATTTCTGAGAGGTACCCTTTAACTTACACAGTTATGGTAGCAAAATAATAAAAAGAGGTCAAAAGGTCTAGGAACTATGTAGAACTTAAGACCACAAAAAAGCCCCAAACTCACACCTTAAAAATCGGTATTCTTGAATGTAAGATCCATATTTATTAACCAACAAAGGAATATAATACAGGAGGAATTAAATCATATCCACCTTTGCATTCCTGTAGCAAAATGAAATGAAATGAAAAGACGAAAGAAAGTTAAGCTCTATAAAAAGAATCCTCATAGATCTTCCTTTGAGAGGACATTAAGGAGTTGGTTATGTAGTGCAGAGGAAACGAGGAATATCATTTCATGGGACACTTAGTCATATTTGGGTGTGTGCTCAGGCTAGCTCAAATCTGCTTACAAGACACAATTGCTAAAATTTCAAAGTGAGCATTTATACTTTGGAAACAGGCGGAAACATTACAAATAAGGACTTGATTAATTATTTATTGATTGTCTAAACTTTAAGAAAATGATAGAGTAAATACTAATAATACATATTGAACTTAAAAGTGTTTTGTACATACATTTCTTCCTGGTGAGTTGGTTGTTAAAAATTTACCAGGACACTACTTGTCATATTATATTTCAATGTTTATAACAGGCATGTGTAAGAAAGACCACTATGAAGGTAACCATTGCTCATGTACCAACATCTATTTCAAAGAATAAAGAGACAGAAAAATCCTCAGAATAACTCCATAAGATCCCTTTGAATTAAATAAACACAGACCCCGATACTCTGTGGCTTTAGTACAAAAGTGGGCAAAGATAAATATGGCTCAGGAGTAAGAAACAAGAGAGTCCAGAGTAGGGGTGGGGAACTTGAAGCCTTGAGGCCACATATGGCCCTCTAGGTCCTCAAGTGTGGCCCTCTGATTGAATCCAAACTTCACAGAACAAATCCCCTTCATAAAAGGATTCCAGACTTGAGCCTATAAATTAGATTCAAATTTATATAATGAATAAATTGCTTTTCAAGAAGACAGAAAGTATAAGATAGACAGCATCAAATAACATTATAAAAATCAAACTAATTATATTTTAATAGATAAGAACCCACTAATTTACTGATGTGAATCTTTTCTAAATAAACTGTCTAGGAACAGACCAATGACTTGTGAAAATAAAAATCAATACCAAATTAGAAGAAAGGATAAAGAAGGGAATGTATGAGACACACTACTTGAGACAATTATAATTCGGCCTATTTTAAAAAGCTGCTGATGCCAAAAAAAAAAAAAAAAAGGAAAGTAGATAAAAGAATAGACATAGACATGGATTAAAACTGGAATATAACCATTTTCTAGGGAAGTAGACTGATTGCTATAAGAAGGGAGGAAAAAAGACTAGAAATTGTGTTGTTTATAGCAAGCATCCAACAACAAAGGCTTAGGTATAACATAAAATCTTATGGAAGAAGTTAGTGGAAGATTCTAAGTAATATAACCTGAAAAAGAATCAGACGTGGTAGAGTAGAAAACAGGTTTATTGTAATTTTTGGGGAAGATTCAATACACCAAGTCATCCTAAGGTATTTAAGGATGAAACTTAAAAGTACAGTGATGACAGCAGAAATATAAACTATTTTTTAAACAAATGGGCAATGGAGTCACAACATGTGGACTTTAATATCATAAACCCCAATGCTGTTGTTTGCCCTTCATTCTCAAAGAGGACGATGACATCAGGAAGGTGATGCCATTGACTTGTAAGTGAATTGGATTTAAGTGAGGGAGGGCTGAACAGCGTCACCAGCCTTACTTTCTCCTCCTGAACCATTTGGGTCCAATGGCAAGACATGTTCAGGACAAGTGGAGATGGACTTGGTTCCAGTGCCTTTTTTATGTTAAAGTCTTTCCTAGGTCTCAGTTTGACTGAGGCAACACCCATTCAGTGATTAAGATTAAATAAGAAATGAGGCAAAGAATGACCTCTTTTACCTAGGGAATTAAAAAAAAAAAATCAATGTGAGAGAAGAAGACCCGTAAAGTATCTGGCCAAAACAGAAACAATTGCTGTTCACACTCACTCTGAGCCATCAGGGTGTAATGGTAAGGGGATTTGAAGATGTTTCATGCCCCTTGAACTTGCTGACATAGCAGGAAGACGGGACAGGAAGGAGCCAGAGGCTAGTAGAGGCCAGGCTGGAGCCAGTGTGGTGACTAGAAGTGGAGGTAGCAACATGAACTTCTTCTGAGAGCCAGCCAGAACTTCTGCTGAGAACTGCCAGAGCTGCTAGGAGCAAGCTGCATGGAAGCTGAGCAGTTACTGTGAGTGAGGAGAGGAGGATCTTTGCCTGAGGGAGCCTGTTTTGTTTTGAAGGCTTGAGAATGTGGGAGATTACTGCATTAACTATGTGTGCCAACTCCATGGCGACTGTAATGGCTTTGACTTTCTGGTTTGTGGACTTAGGTTTAGTCACTGTAGGCATTGTGAATATTGCATTGTTGTTACACAGGGCCCAAACAAAGACTAAGTAAGGAGTAGGCTGGTAGCTACCTTTGGCCAATCAATGAGAGCCACAGTGATTTGGGTTTAATGCTCATATGATCCTCAAGAAAGAAATCTATCCTGTAAACTCCAAGATATTTTGAGACACCCCAATGAACTGTATAAGGAAGGAGAAATGGTAAGAAAGAAAACAAAGATGAGAAAAACAGTTTGAATTAGATCAAAATACAGAACAGAGGTGAATGCTGGAAGTGACACAATTTTGAGGAAGGTGAGTGATCAAATCATCTAAAAGAAGTGAGGATATCAAACTAAAAAAATTCATGGACATTATTACAAAAAAAGACAATGGAAAAACACCAAAGGCTACTGATATGTGACAATTTTCCCATATTTAAAAATACGTATGAAAATAGTTTTCAGATTCTATCATGTGTGTTGCATTTAGTCCCAGAACACTGCAAAGTCTTCTAAAAGGGATCCATCATCATGCAAAAGGGAAAATCCAATGGATAAAAAAAATACCCATTATCCAGACTTTGACATGTTTTCTAATGGGTGCCTGTGGAGTTGGTTTGCGCGTACATTCATCTTGGACAGGCACTGAAGATGTATCCCAGAAATGCAATACAAAGAGGGTAGCCAGCTGGATTGCCTTTGGAAAACTTCACAGTGTTTTAATGATCCTAAACTTATCCCTAACACAATGGCCTGCCCTTTGCAAAGCATGAATGCTGCTATCTTTGAAAAAGACAAGTTACTAGTCACCCAAAGGGCAATGGAAAGGTCTGTGGTGAGAATGAGTAGGGTACAGCATATTATTCATGAAAAACTCGAATGCAGAAGTGGTATAAATCTGTCATTAGAAAACTACATGATTAGAAAAGGAAGAGAACCTGTTCTACAGCAAGTATAAAGGATAACACATGGACATCCCTCATGTTAGGTAAAGAAATCTGTAGGAATGCTATCAGTACACTGAAAGACCCCTTAAGGAGAGCCTAACGGAGAACATGGACAAAGATTACCCAGAATGAAAAGATATGATCCAATTTCTATCTGTACCTTTGGAGGGATTACTGACATTGATAAGATCACAGATTCATTTAATTATAGAAAGGAGTCCACACTCCAGTCACAGAAAAACATTACTTTTCATTTCCCACTCCCCTAATGATCTACATGCTAATCACACTAGTACCAGACACTCTCATCAACACTAAATTAAGCATAAAGATATTTAAAAATCCCACTGAGTTCAGTTTTAATATAATTTTGTTAACTACTTATCAATGAGTGTAAGTATTCAATAATGAGCAGGTACATGGGGATTTACTTGAATCCACTGACAGAAACCAGCCAAATGCTATACGGGCTTCAAGTCTTAGGTCAGACATCTTGAGTTACTCTGTCCTGGTGGAGAGATAGAAGAAGGTAAAGCAGACAATAAGATAGTTAGAAATAGAAGAGTGGGAGGAAAAAAAAGATGAGAACTGAGAAAAACAGTCTGTTGGCTTGCCCAGGAGGAGGCTATCAGGACATTGAGTAGGGGATGATGATTTACAGCATGGTAGCGGTTAGCTCTCTTGGAGGCGCAGGGCAGCACACAGAGTTTGGAAAGAGAACTGTCCGAGTTGAAGTAAAACTTGGAAGACCACATCTGGGTAACACTGTCCTAGAGTTTAATCATAGTGGCCAACGAGAATTTAACAAGTGGAGAAAGTGCATAACTCACACTCCTATAGCATGTTCTGTTCACTCTGCCCCTAGACATCTGGTGAGGAGGCTGCATTATTTCTCTCACACAGCTGAGGACTCAGAATTTCGGGGGGGGGGGGCAAATTGCTGCTGGCTACACATCTGGTCCAATTTCAAGCAAGAAGAACATGTGTTCATCTTTGGAGACCATCTAGAATCTAGTGAAATGCCTTGAAACAGTAGGTGCTCTACAAAATTGGAGAATACATAAATTGGAAAATATCTTAGCCATAATCTAGCCCAATTCCATAAATTTACAGATGAGATGCCCTAAAAGGAAAATTAGCTTGTTAAAAGTCATACGGCCAGTGACAGAATACAAACCTAGGTCTTTTAACTTCAAATCTAGTCCTCATGCCACTAAATCATATTGCTTCTTAACTGTTTATTGAATTGCAGAATTTCCGAGTTGGAAGAAACCTTAGAAGCTATCATATTAGATTATAAACAAAGGAGAATCCCCTCTAAAATATACCCCACAAAGTTGTTAAGCCTTTGCTTAAAAAAGGGGACATCCCACTGTCTCCTGCCTGAGATTACCCTGTTACCCCAAGCTTTTTCCTTAAACTAAGTCTCACAAATTGTTCCAGTGATGCCAAATTTCTGTAGAACAATGACTAGTCAAGTCGCCAAAGAATTAAAGTCATCTAAAGATCAATGGAAAGATATGTGAGAAACATAAATAGGATGAAGTAAATCATCAATGAATGGAGAACTGTGTGATAAGTACAAAGAGGTACAAGAGATCACGTTTACGCACAACTAGAAAAGGAGGCTGTCTGATCATTTATCGAGAGTGAAGAATAGCTGATGGACATGAAGGCAGGAAACAAGCCTTTGTTAAGTGCCTGCTACATGCTAAGTGCTGGGGATACAAATACATGCAAAGAGAAGGCTTACATTCCAATGGAGGAAGTGGGGTCGGGATAAGAAGGTACCATACATGCCCATGGCAGTGAGTCTGGAGAGTCAGAAGCACAGTCAGGAAGGGAATGAAGTGTGCTCGACTTGGAATCATCCCCAAAATGGAGGACGTGAAGGGAAGATCACCAATGGAAGATGGGGCTGGCATGGCGGGGCAGGAAGGCAGCTGAGTGGTGGTGGCAAACCAGGAGAGTCAGAAGCACAGCCAGGATGGGAATGGGGAGCCCATTTGTCCCTGTTGGTCTTTTTTTTGGGGGGGAAGGGTTGAGAACTGGGGTTAAATGATTTGCGCAGGGTCACAGGGCTAGTAAACATCTGAGGATGGATTTGAACTCAGATTCTCATGATTCCAGGGCCAGTACTCTATCCACTGTACCACCTGCCTGCCCTGGCCTGTTTGACTTTTGACAAATATCAAAAGAAAACCTCCAATATGTCAAATGGACCCCAGTAGAGACTATATAGGAAGACACGGACATAATCATGCAGGATTATAAGGCCTGAATGAGGTGAGATATACACATTTGAATGTATTCATTACACTGAAATCACTGATAATCACAGCACCAAGACATGGATTCAGCTCAATGTCTTACACAGCCTCTGAAGATATTTTTGGAGACTGACTGGCATACAACCTATAAACCACTCCTCTCTACCTTTGTGTCATCTGCAAATTTGATAAACATGTCAGCTATGCCTTTAACCAAGTCATTTAAAAAACGTTAAACAGTACAGGAGCAAGTAATTCAACTAGAACCTTTTTTCAACCAGTAAATCAGCTAGAAACCTTCTAAGTTGAGGTAAACTCATTAATCATCCCACTTGGTGATTCAGTTTTGCAGCCATTTAACTGGACCTCTCATCTAATCAACATTCCCATGCTGGCCGCCAGAATAACATGGCAGACTTGCTCAATATTTTGCTAAAATATAAGTCAACTGTATCTACAATGACCTCCTTACCTAACACTCCAGTAACTTGTCAAGAACAGAAAATGATGGATGACCTGGTATAATCTGTTCCTCGGAAAACCATGAGGGCTGTCCTATTCTCCCTTCTCTTGCCCTGGGTATCACCCTGCTAGTAGCCAGTCTGGTTCACCCTTTTCAGTCCAAAGATCATTCTCTTTGACAAAGAAAACAGAAGGAAACAAAAGCACAGAGTTCTATCTTCTCTCCATTATTTGTTATCATTGTCCTACCCACACAGAGTAGTGGACCTATCCCTTCTCTGATCCTCATCTTTTTTTCCCGATATTGCTTTTTTTTTTTTTTTTTTATAAGCAATCGGGGTTAAGTAACTTGCTCAAGGTTACACGGCCAGGTGTTTCTGGGTGGGTGCTAAGTGTCTGAGCCCGGGATTCGATCTCCAGGTCTTCTCAACACTGGAGCTGGTGCTCTTACTCGCTGTGCTACCTGGCCGTCCCTCCAATATTGCTTTTTTAAAAAAAATCTTGTCTTAGCTGCTGTCCTTGGCTCATTCCAAGCTTTAGTACTTTTGACACTATTCTTGGAAGACTGCACCACAATTTTGCCTTTATCTCCTGTTACTTTCTATGATCCACATCTTGTGACATGTCTTTTAAAAACCTAAATTGGTTAATAAGTTTGCCAGGGGTTTATATTGATCTTTTTTTTTTTTTTTGGTTTAAAGATAACTCTTCCTTTTCCTTCTCATCAAAATTGTATCTTTTTGCATATTTAAAAGTCTATTCTTTAGAACTTCTCATCCCTCATAGGCACATTTCCCAGGCAGTAGTTTAGTCCATAGGAAGCCACCTGAACTCTTTGATATCTTCTCTCCCAAAACCTAGGATATATGTCAGATTATGCCTGTATTTTTTCTCCTTTTTCAGAAGTTCTAAGATCTAGTGGTCACTTTCTTGAAAGATTCCACTATTTTTCTCTCCTGCTTTCAGATGGGAATATTTAGGTCCATAACAGAAACTCTTGAGAATCAGCATGGCATAATGGAGCCCTAGGCAAATCTCTAAGACTATAAATTACAGAGCAGGGCCAGTCTACACTGGAAGAAGGACTTTTTTCATTGAGAATTTCTCACATTAATAAAATAATAGGGCTAGTCCAAAAAACCCCCACAAAATACTAGAATAAAAGTTCTCCTTATTGGTTCCTCTATTTTTATTATATCAGAACATCATCAAAGAAAATCAAGAGATCATTAGCTAACCTCCTTTTGGCAAACAGAGAACTGCACCAAAAGTCCAGATAACTGAACTTCCCTATCACTACAATGTGTATGTATACACACAAAACACCTCCATTTCATAGTTTTTGTTATTCATATTTTGTGCATTTGTATAGGGATGTCTGATGCCATTCATTTTACAGAGGGCTCCATTCTGGGATTTTGTTCTCTGTAAATTTCTGGAAATCTTTAGTGTTAATCTTCTTATCCTGTAGCTGCTACCTATGGTGCTTTGCTTAAATTTCCATAGAGAGGTTTCTTCTCCTCCCTTCATTTTCAGTTATTCTCCCTTAATTTTTTAAGACATCAGGTGAATATATTATTATCAGTCCTTGTTAGGTACTCCCCACCTCTGGTCAAGAGTTTCACTCCTATATGACAGAAACTTGGAAGCCCAAATTGATTCTTCTGTATTATCTTCTTAGCTAATTATATAATCCATCAGTCAAATTAGAATCAGTGGGTAGTTTCCTTAGAGTTGGAGCCAAGAGGGCAGAGTAAAAGCAGGGACTTGATTGAGCCATCCCCCAAACCCCTCCAAATACCAGTAAAAATAACTCTGAACAAATTCTAGAGCTGTAGAACCCATAAGATGACAGAGTAAAACAAGTCTTCAGCCCAAGACAGCCTGGAAGCCTCTATTGAAACAGGCAGGGAGCTGAATGCAGTCTAGCCTGGGGCGGCACCAGCACAGACCAGCTGAAGCAGGCCCCAGGTGACAGAATCACTGGCAGTTGTGGCAGTTTCCAGACTTTTCAGCCCACAAATGCCAAAGAGAGCATAGAAGGTCAGTGGGGAAACTATCAGACCTGGGAGAGAAAAGTGTGCAGTCTGGCAGGTGGAGCTGGTGGGAACAGTGGAGATGGTAAAGGCAGTGGCAGCAGGGGCAGTGGCAGCAGGGGCAGCAGCAGCGGCAGCGGCAGCAGCAGCAATGGCTGCTTCCAGAGCTCCCAGCCCACAGACCGTGTGGGGATTGAGCAACTGATCAGAGAAGATTGCAGGGATCTCTTTGCTGTCACTGAGGCAGGATTCTCTTGCATTGCCTTGCTTGGATCTGGGTCACAGTCCTGGGGTAAGGAGAAGTGCTAGTGTGGTGAGGCTGTGGTGCAGTGGAGAGGGAATCCTCACATTTCCAAGACAGAAAAGAGTGCTTGTGGTCACTCAGAGACCAGAGAACAGGTCAGGAAAGGAATAAACACTTCTCCTTTGATCATAACACCTTGGAAGAGCTGAAAATTTACAGGCCCCCACAAGTATCTCTGAAAACAGTTGCACAAAAGCCCCGAAGTTTGGGACACTGTACTGCTCTTTCCCCCCTGGAAGCAGAGTCCTACCTTAACAAAGAGTTAGGAAGTCAAGTATCTGGCAAGGAAAATGAACCACAAGCATAAAAAACCTCAGACTACAAAGTCTTACTTTGGTGACAAAGAAGAACAAAATATACAACCAGAAGAAGGCAAGTCAAAGCTTCTACATCTAAAGCCTCCAAGAAAAACATGAATTGGACACAGGCCACGGATGAGCTCAAAAAGGATTTTGAAAATCAAGTTAAGAAGTGGAGGAAAAAAATGGGAAGGGAAATGAGAGTGATGCAAGAAAATCATGAAAAACAAGTCGAGAGTCTGCTAAAGGAGACCCCCTCAAAATATTGAAGAAAATAACACTTAAAAAATAGACTAACCTGAATGGGAAAAGAGGCCCAAAAAGTCAATGAGGAGAATGCCTTAAAAAGCAGAATTTGGCCAAATGGAAAAGGAGGTCCAAAAGCTCAATGAAGAAAATAATTCCTTAAAAATTGAAGTGGAGCAAATGGAAGCTAATGACTTTATGAGAAATCAGAAATTATAAAACAGAACCAAAAGAATGAAAAAATAGGAGAAAATGTAAAATATTTCATTGGAAAAACCTCTGACCTGGAAAATAGATCCAGGAGAGAGAATTTAAAAATTACTGGACTATTTGAAAGCCATGATCAAAAAAAGTACCTAGATGTAATTTTTCAAGAAATTATGAAGGAAAACTTCCCTGATTTTCTGGAACCAGAGAGGAAAAGAGAAACTGAAAGGATCCACCAATCACCTCTTGAAAGAGATCCCAAAAGGAAAACTCCTAGGAATATCATAGTCAAATTCCAGAGTTCCCAGGTCAAGAAGAAAATACTGTAAGCAACCAGAAAGAAACATTTCGAGTATTGTGGAAACACAATCAGGATAACACAAAATCTAGAAGCTTCTACATTAAGGGATTAGAGGGTTTGGAATATAATATTCTGGAGGTCAAAGGAGATAGGATTAAAACCAAGAATCACATACGCAGAAAAATTGAATATAATACTTTAGGGGGAAAAATGAACATTCAATGAAATAAAGGACTTCAAGCATTCTTGATGAAAAGACCATAGCTGAACAGAAAATCTGACTTTCAAATGTAAGAATCAAGAGAAGCATGAAAAGGTAAACAAGAAAGAAATCATAAGGGGGCTTATTAAAGTTGAACTGTTTACATTCCTACATGGAAAGATATTTGTAATTCATGGGACCTTTCTCAATATTAGGGTAGTTGGAGGGAATGTGTGTGTGTGTGTGTGTGTGGTGTGTACATATATACATATATGGACAGAGGGCACAGGGTGAGTTGAATATGAAGGGATGATATATAAAAAAAATATTAAGGAATGAGAGAGGAAATAGTGGGAGAAGGAGAAAAGGAGAGATAGAATGGGGTAAATTATCTCACATAAAAAAGGCAAAAAAAAAGCTTTTACAATGGAGGGGAAGAGTGGGGAGATAAGAGGAAGTGAGTGAACCTTACTCTCATCAGATTTGGCTTAAGGAGGGAATAACATACACACTCAATCGGGTATCATACCCTACAGGAAAGTAGTTGGAAGGGGAATGGGGGGGATGACAGAAGGGAAGACAGATTCGGGGAGGGGGTAGTTGGAAGCAAAAACTTTTGAAAAGGAACAAGATCTAAGAAGAGAATAGAATAAATGGGGGGTGGGATAAGATGGAGGAAAATATAGTTAGTCTTTCACAACATGACTTTTATGGAAGTATTTTGCACAACGACACATATATAACCTATACCAAATTGCTTGCCTTCTCAATGAGGGTGGGTGGGGAGAGAAAAAGAGAGAGGATTTAGAATTCAGTTTTAAAAACAAATGTTAAAAATTGTCTTTACATGCAACTGGGAAATAAGATATATAGGCAATGGGGTATAGAAATCTATCTTGTCCTACAAGAAAGAAATGGGGAGGGGAATAGGAGGTGAGAGAGGAGAGGGCAGACTGGAAGAAGGAGTAATCAGAATGAAAGCCATCTTGGGGTGGGGAGAGGGGAGAGAAGGGGAGAAATTTTCAAACTCAAAACAGTGTAGAAACGAATGTTGACTAAAATAAATGGATTAATAAATAAATAAAATTGGAGTCAATGAATCTGACATTACAGTATCTTGACTGGGCAGTGCTGTGCCAGGAATTTGTTCTTAAAAGTCAAATATGCATACCAATTTTCTTACGTAATTCTCATTAATTTTTCTCATAAATAGATTTGACTGTGTTACTCTTTCAACTTTTTTTTTCAGGTTCCTTATTACCCACTGAATAAAATGAAGACTAAAGGCCCTCTAAACAATCGGGTCCAACTTTGCTTTTCTAACTTGATTTCATATCACTTTAAGCAGTCTCAGGTCTAGTCAAACTAGATTACTCTGTCCCCTAAACATGCACTCTATGCTTTTCTACCTTTGCTCAAACTATTACCTATACCTAACATGCCCTCCTTTCTCTGTTATACTCATATATTCTTGCATAATTTACCTCTTCTATGAAGGAAGTTTTACTTAATCCAAAGTACTGATGCTTTATCCCTTCCTATCTTTTGTACCTCCCACTTTGTTTTTTTATTTCTCTAATACATGTAGCATATAATGTTGTACATTGCTTTTTGTGGCTGTGCCGTATTCTCCTTCTTGTTCAGTCATGTCCAGCTCTTTGTGACCCCCATGGATCACAAGCCCTTCTGTCTCCCACTATCTCCTAAAGTCGATCCCACCTCATGTTTGTTGCTTCCATGACACTATCTATTCATCACCTCTTCTACCATTCCTTTTTCTTTTTTCCTTTAGTCTTCCCCAACATCAGGATCTTTTCCAACGAGCCCTGTCTTCTCCTTATGTGTCCAAAATATTTAAGCTTTAGCTTCAGTATTTGTCCTTCTAATGAATAGTCAAAGTTAACTTCTTTAAGCACTGATTGATTTGATCTCCTTGATGTCCAAAGAACTCTTAAAAGTTCTATTATTTCCTCTGCTATTGTTTAGTAGTTTTTCAGGCAAGTCTTACTCTTTTTGATGCTTTTGGGGCTTTCTTGACAAAGATACTAGAGTGGTTCTCCAGCTCATTTTACAGATGAGGAAACTGAGGCAAAGAGGGTTAAAAGTGACTTGTCCAGGGTCACACATCTAAGAAGTGTCTGACGCCAGATTTGAACTTAGGAAGGTCAGTCTTCCTGACCCAAGGCCCAGCACTTTGTCCACTGAGCTACCTAGCTGCCCCTACTAAACTAAACTCATCGCAAGCTCCGTGCATGCAGAGGGTGGTGTTACCTGAACTTTGTACCTCCTCAAGAGCTGAGCATAGATTAGGTTAATAAATATTTACTTACCATATTGAATTTTGCCTTTTCATGTAGAACCACAGAGATGAGTAATAATAGTAACAGCTGAGCATATTTATATGGTGCTTCTAAAGCTTACAAAGGTACCTCTACTGGCCATATTCATAGTAAAATTACATCCTTTGTGCTTGCATCTTACTCACATATGAAGTGTAGTGTTACTATATTTGTATCTGAGCAAGCTTGAAAAGAAAAACAACCATAGATAATTGTTAGTCCTTTCCACCCTGAATCTATATATCCACTATTCATATATTCACCAACAGTTATGACCACTGTTTGCAGTCTCATGATGCTTGTAGCTGCCCTTTGCCTCACAGTCTATAAGGTGACTTTGCTCCCTCCTTTCTGAGAACTGCATACTCTGGGAGTCAGTCACTTCTGTCTCTGCTACATTTCTGCTGCTTACTTTATTCACAGTTGATCTATTGATTGTTTTTTGGGGCAACACTTTGCTTTTATGGAGTGCCAGTTGTTAACAGAAGGATGATTCAGAGAATTCCAAAGGGCATAAATTACATTATATCAAGAGGGAGCATTACATTATTCAGGAGAAAAAATAAATAGCTCTATCTCATTGGATATAAAATGTCATCCACTAAAACAAAATTTGACAATGGAAAGACTCAGTAAAACCCATTAATCTATATTCAAAAGACTGAAGGGAAAAATGGACTTGGAATGAATAGATTTTAGATTAAATGATTCTTAGCTTCCTACCCTCTTCATCCTTGCCCCTCTGAAAAGAATCTCAATAGCACATCTAAGAGATGTGGGAATAGCAGTAAATTAAACATAATTTCCCATAAACTGTTGTTGGACTAAAAAGGCTTATAATTGCTAACATAAACAGCTCAGTAGTCAAACTGTAAGTAAGTGTACTGGTGTTTTTCAAGTCATTCATGCCAACTCTTTGTAATACACATCACCACCCAAAACCACCTCTATTCTGCCGCCTGCTTACCAGAATTATATTGCATTTTGAATATTTGATTCAGTGAGTTTGACCATGTGTCACAAGACAGATTCAGGATCCTTAGGACAGTAGAAATCTGCTCTAGGCCGTTGTTACCAAAAAGACTGTAACCTAAAATTGGACCAGTTTTAAAGATGGAAAGGAATTCTGGGATCATATTAAGAAATTCTTAGAAATTCTGAATTATTTTAGTAGAGTTCTAGGGAATATCAGTTGTCACCCCCATCCCATAGCAAATCTAAGTTCAAAGAGGATATTCTTTATGGATTCCTCCTTCACATTATTATTATTATTATTATTATTATTATTATTGGTGGTGGTGGTGGTAGTATATGATTGACATTTATAGAGTCCTTCAAGGTTTTTAAAGTGCTTAAATTCTTCTCATTTGAGCATTAAAACAACTGTATGAGGTGGTGCAGATCCCACAGGCACATTAACTTTAGCACGCTTAGAACCACTTTGTCTCTCCTCAGACCTTTGGCTTCACCACTCCCCCACCCCAGGGGTTCCCCCCATAGAGCTGTGTTAGATTTCAGTTCACTGACTAAGGGTCTCGCTGTCCTGCACAGCTGAGTGGTGAAACAGGAGTATATGACCTATTGTCGTCAACGTTTCTCTTCAAACATCTTATTTTTGTCCCTTTTTCTTTCACTCCTCTGGCTGCCACCCTAGTCCGGGGCCTTATACAGGGATAGCTGTAATATCCTTCTAGCTGGCTTACCCTCCCATCCTTCTGTTATCTGGCTAGCAAATGAATGTTCCTTAAACAGTGATCTTAACATGTCATATGCCTACTCAGGCAATTTTAATGGCTTCCTCTTTCCTACCACATTAAGCCGAAACTTCTCTGCTTGGCTCTAAGGCCCACCATAGCTTGGTTTCACTCTATCTGTTTAGTGTAAGTTTTTTTTAAATTATTTTTTATTCAGAATTTAACAATCATCAACAAACATTTGAAGTTACAAAGAGCAGGAGAGAAGACTGTATAAAAACCTTGTGAACTTCTGTTAGAGTATGTGCACACACTCACATATGCATTCATAGACATATAAAATTTGATAAGGGTATGACAAAATAACTATATTTATATCCTCTTCTTCATTTAGAAAAATGTTTCATTTTTGGCCTTTGAAAAAAAACAAGTTCAGCTTTATCTAATAAGCCAATTTTTCAACCCCACCCTGAGGCAAAGACCTCCCTTGTCACAAATATGTAGACTTAAACAAAACAAATCAACATAGTGGCCATGTCTGAGAATATTCCATGTTGTTTCCTACAGTTTTCCATCACGCCCTCTAGGTTCTAATCAGACTGGTCTCTTATGTCCCACAAAAATGCTTTGCTCATTCCTGTCTCTTTGTCTTAGCTCCTATCCTTTCCCTACCTAGAATAGCTTCCTTTTCCTCTCTTCCTGTTCAAATTAAACTCATCTTTCCAGGCTTCCCCTTTTGTGATGAACAACTTATACTCTATTCCAGGTCTCATTTAGCTCTACCTTTATGAAAATTCTTTAGCATTGAAAGTCAATTCAATTCTACCAGTTCATCAAAAAGCACTTATTATGCCCCTGTCTTGTGTCAGGCACTGTTAGGAGGCTGGAGATATAAATCCAAGCATTTATGAAGGGCTTACCATGAGACTGGCACTGTGGGAGGTGCTAAAGACACAAAGACAAAAATCAAACAGTCCCTGGCCTTGAGGAGTTTACACTCTACTGTGGGGTGGTCAGTACTATGCACTTTAGGACAAGGCGTATCTTGCATCATTTACTTTTATCTCATGTGTGTCAGTCTTGTTTCCCAAATCTATCATAAGCTCCTTGAGAAAAGGGACCATGTTTTTTATTTCTTTGATGTAGCCTGTGGTTCCACTATTGGACACGTAGTAATTGATATTTATTGATCAACAGATTTAGCTTCAGAAGTACAAGACCAAACCTGCAAGGAAAAATGGTGGCAGACAGAATACTGATTTGCACTCCAGAAATTTCCTTTCCTCATGAGATTGGAGTTAGTACCCCTTTCCTTGGGGGAAGTAGAATGACAGCAAATTGTTTAAATATCAAAGACGTTTTCATTGCCAAAGGACCCAATGATCCTTTTTTGATCCCTATTCTTGAGCTCCATTCAGCGTTCCACACAAGACACTCCCCTTCTCCCCTCTCAGGGTTTTTGGAACCCTGCTCCCTCTTTAACTCTCCCTTCCCAGTCTTCTTTGCGCCTTATCATTCATATCATACGCTCTGTCACTGTACCCCAAGCTTCTGCCCCAGGCCTTTTCCTTTCTTTCTCTGTAGTCACTCCCTTGGTGACTTCATCAGCTTCCATGGATTCAATAATCACTTCTGTGCAGATGACTCAAAAGTCTATGTATCTTAGATCTCTGTATCTATGTAAAAATCTATGTATCTTTAATCTACATATCAAAAAACCAGTGTCATATTAACCAACTTCCTACTGGATATCCTGAAATTTCTCTCAAACTCAACATGTCTCAAACCTACTACTTTTCCAAGTTTCCCTGTTTATTTCAAGAGTACCAATATCTTCTAATCACCAAATCACCCACAGCTCCTCGTTCTCCTTTATTCCACATACCAAATTAATTGCCAAACTTGTCAATTCTATCTGCAAAATGTCTTTTGCACTTGTCCCCTTTTCTCCAAACACAGGGCTACCACACTAACTTAGGTCATCTTTTTTTTGGATTATTACAATAATTGGTCTTCCTACCTCGTGTCTCTCTCCTCTCCAATTTACTCTCTGCCATGTCGCCATATAATATTCCTAAAGCCCAGCTGAGCACTTCTCTGCTCAAAAAATTCCAGTGGTAGGTACCCTATTACCTGTAGCATCAGATAAAGCTTCCTTCATTTGGCATTGGAAGCCATCTGCAACCTGGCTTCAGTCTACCTTTCTGGATTATTACATGTCACTCCTCTTCATATACTCTCCTTTCTAGTCAGGGGCTTTCTTGCTGCTCCCCATGTAGAACACTCTCTCATCCCTGAGCCTCTGCACAGGCTGTTCACCATGCCTAGGGAGCACTTCTCCCTCACTTTTATCTCTTAGAATCCCCAGCTTCCTTCAAAGCTCATTGTACACCGGGCATGAGCTCTCCTACACGAATCCCTTCCAGATCCCCTTAGCTGCTAGTGTTTCCCCCTGGAATTAACCTGTATTTATTTTGTATATACATATACATATGTATAAATATAAATATATACACACATATAGTGACTTATACATATGTACATGTATGTATTGTCCCCCCTGATAGTTGAGGGCAAAGACGGTTTACTTTTTGTCTTTACAGCCCTAGTGCCTAGAACCCTGCCTGGTACATGCAGGCACTTATTAAGTATGTACTGATTTACTGTAACAAGGACAGCTGTGACAAAGTTGTCAGGGACACATTTTTATTTTTTACTATTTTCCAAGTTGAGTTCATCCTTTTAAATTACTGAGATTTCATTCATTTTGACAATGACATTTTTAAAAATTATATTCCACATTTTGGAGGTGGGGATAAAAGCAAATATGAGTTACAACTTACCTGAGAAAGAATCAATTGTCCATGGAATTTGTGTACAAATTTTCTTAAAAATGAGAAATATGTTTCTTCTCCAAGCCTACTGGCTAGAAACCGCAGAAGAAAATAGCCCTATGAAAAATATTGAAAATAAAAAAGATGTCCATGGTTATCACATGCGAAAAATATTTATGTAGTGGACTCCAAGCTATCTGCTAGTGAATTATAATTATTTTGGTTTGTCCACAGTGAATCTTTAGACATAGTTCATGCTAATTATAAGAGCTTGTAACTGCAGGGTCCTTTTTGATTACAAAGTTCTTTAGAATTTCCTTACAACAAAATGGCACGCAGTGAAAAAGTTATTATTCCCATTTTACAGATGGAAAAATTGAGGCTCAGCAATCACATTCACAAAGTTATTCAGTGTCAAAGCCAGGACTAGAATCTAGGTATTCTGACTCCGAGGTTAGTCCTTTATTAACTTAACACCCAAAAGTTTCACCAATATGGGGCAAAACATTAGGGTATGGTTGCTGTCCATCCTACTTATTTATTAACAATAAAAGCTGCTTTCCTCTTTTTCTATATGCAGCCTCATAGTTCAGTATGTTTTTGAAGGAAAGGAAACTCAAGGGTCTTTCCTCATTTACTGGCTTAGTAATATGGAAGGTCTTGTTAAATCTCAACAGTTATTCCTGTCTCCAGATTGATGTTTTATAGTAGCCTTGAAGGGATGTTGGTCAAACCTGACATAAGCAGGAAGTAGGAAAGAACACAGTAAAGGGCTAGAAGAAATTGGACAATTATTCAAGTTTTTTTGGGTCAGGTCTTCATAATATTAACTTCATTTTAGATAATGAAGTGTTTCAATGCCTGTAGTATCAGATACATCTGTAATGGTAATGTAAATGGGAAGATCTTTCCTGTCCATCAATAGGCCCGTGTGACCTGCTTAAGTCATATGGAAGCCTAAGTTACATGAGTTTGAGTCAAATGAAGCCTGTGGTGGGAGGAGCTTATTGAACTGGTAGAACAGGAATGGGTAGAGCAGAACCCAGAGGAATTTAGTTAGAGTAGTTAGAGCTGAGGGAGAGAGAGGAAGGAGGCAGTGAGCTGTGAGCCTTCATAGGAAGACCCTAGAAGGGGGAAGGCTTGAGGATGGCAGTGCCCCCTGCACTGCTATTGGGTATAGACTTTTTTGTTGCTGTGATGGATTTGGCTTTCTGTTGTTTGAATAAATGTTTTGGTTCTGTCTTCCATGTGGACAGTCTGTTATATTTTATAATTTAGAATTATGCTGGCATATTGATAGCTGCTGTAGGCACTGTGAATATTATGTTGGTGCTAAACATCCTTTCTCCAATATAATTACAAAGAAATATTCCAAATCAGAATAGAAATGATTTTTTGGATTATCATATAATGACTTCCTTTATCACAATATAATCTTAAATTAGCTATACTGATAAAATACAATAATCTTGGTATTATGAAACTTGAACAGTCTTACCTTCAAATAATGGACTTGCATGAAGATCTTTTCTGGATTAAGACCATATTTCACAACTGAAGCTCCAGACTCACTTACTTGTCCTGTTTCATCTTTATTGGGTCTAATATTAAAAAGTAGGAAAAGTACTTTATTATTTTCCCTGCACAAATGGTCTTATCTCTTGAAAGCCTTGCTCACTAGGGTCTTCATTTACTTGTTACTATAATTTTTTCAACATTTTACTTTCAGTGACTGATCAAAAAAAGATCCATATTTGGGTTACAACCTGTGGCTTTTTCTTTGACATAATTATCAAGGTCTAAGCTAGATAAGATCTCCCTGAATCTCAGGTTCTGTTTCTTTTGTTTTAGAATCTATATCATTTTGATGCCTCCACAAATTCTGATTTTGATGTCTCCCCCATCATACAGAGGTAACCCTGGGTTCTCAAACATGTCACTTACAGCATAGTGTAAGCTTAGGCAATCCTCACAATGACAGAAAGGTTTTGAGTAGGAGTCTGGCAGAAGACTGCCTTCTAAGGATCAGTCTCATTAAGCAAGGAAAACATCATTGACAATAGACTGACTATTTGGTACTGAATTCTTCACCTATGCAAAGCAATGAAATAAAGAAAAGTCCATGATGTTCCTAAGTCCTGTGTAGTCTCTTCTGATACTTCAATGAAGGGGGCAGTATATCAGGAAAGGGATAAAAAGAAATTTTAAGTGGTAAGGGACCATGGAAATCATATAATCTAACTTCTTTGCTTCACAAATGAAGGAGCTGAAGAGAGGTTAAGTGACTTGACCAAATAAAGACATTTAACAAGCTGGACTCTAAATCTAATGCTCACTCTACTCTATCACTACAGAGGGTATCAAGGATTGAACATTTTTTTAAATGGTCTAGAAATTTTAATGTCTCAATTTGTCCTCTAGGTAACAATGAAGAAGAGATATAAAGAGAAGGAACTAGATTATATCATCTTAGCCATTTTACTATGCACAAAGCTTTAAGAAAACAGAAAATTGCAATTAAATGGAAAATGGCTGAGCATTAATGCTCAGGATCTTCATGGACAGGAAAATAGAGAATTTGACATCCATGTGATAGAGAACCTAAAGGTGATAAGAGACATCATTTTTATGGGACGTGGTCATCTTGTGTTGCATTTCACACAAATATTTTCCAAAGCAAAGGTATAGCACACAGCCCACAACACTCCTCACTGTAGTTGGAACCAGACTAAAATAGAATTATGAAATATTTCATGAAATGAATAAAAACAACAGAATATAGATGATGTTCATATATATGGTCTTTTAAGTCAATAAGTAACCTGCAGGGATTTCTATTTGAGTTTGAAACAACTATTCCAAAGGACTACCAATAAAATAATCGCAGAATATACACTGGCATTCATTGTAGAGAATGAAGAAGCAGAAAAATTTGGTAAGATCCTCCAAATTAAATCAACATATACACTGATGTTCATTATCTTGAATACTAAGGGAGAAATAGGTAAGGGAAATAAATTAGAAAACATGGATCAGTAATGAGGTTTGAGAGAGGTCAAAGGCTCACAAATTAGAGATTACAAAGGCTCACAGAAGCTAATATGACTATATATCATGAATATTTTCTTTAAGAAAAGAATTGGTAGGCACTGAACATAATGAACAAAAAATGAAATTAATTGTACTTTATGACAGGAAATGAATTATTGCTCATGTAGGAATTAGCTGTCTTTGTACAATCAGATCACTGACTTATTAAAACAAATATTAAAATCAGTACAAAACTAGGAGAATAAAAATGAGGAAAAGATAAGGCCTACTATTAAATTAGGTCCATTCTAATCTATTTAAATTAGTTTCTGATAACAAAAAAATGGGTAATGAGCAGGATAAAGGGTAGACAATATACTATAATGATTTCATTCAGAAGTTTAACCATTGAAAACCATGTTTTAACTATATGTAAATTTTCACAACAAAGTGACTAAAAGAACCTAAAAAAGGACCTTAAGTCAGAAAGTCCATGAATTACTGGCTATGGGGAAAGAGATGGCAGTCAAAGGCAATACCAGTTTAGAATGTAAATAATCTGGAAAAATCTTATGCAGGATACTTTATCAATGTCATTTCTGTTGTCCATTTCCCATTTTTGAGCTCAATTACTTGTTCAGGTAATTCAGAGTTAAGTCATTTTAACTGTATTCCATATCTTTTTTTCTATTATTTCTTCCTGATTTTTTAAAATAATTCTGATTGTAGTTCTACTGATTGAAGTTCCAACTGTGTATAGACAGCTGATTCAGGGATAATTCACATATCAATAATATATATGTTTTTCCTTTCTTTCAAAATATAACCTATTTTGTCCTTCTTGGTGTTATCTGCCATTCACCTAGTCATACCAATGCTCTTTTCTAAGAAAGTGTTTATGGCATAGAAGCATGAGGTTTTTGTATAATCTACAAGTCTCTGGATTTTCTCATTCTTCCTAAACTGCGCTTTCCCATATATTTCTCCTCAATTTTTTTTAACCTTTTCTATCCTTTGCATTGAAGTCAAGAAACATTAAAACATATGTTGAATCAATTTGGGGAATTTTGCAAGTTCTTCATAGAGTTTCTTTCCCATTAATGCTCAGCAACCAATGTTGGTACAGAAGCCACAGTTATTTTTAAGGGGGAAATGCATACATTTATCATTAGTACTACATTAAGTGATGAACAAGTATGCCATGATATAATATTTCTTATTGCCTTTGGGTATATGGTAAAACACAATATACTCTGCTTCTTTTGTTTGCCTCTCCAGGAACTACCTCTAACCTATCTTTCCATTTAGCTACAATTTTTTTTTCTTTCTCCAGGTTTCTTTATAGCAATAATGTGAAGATTGATAGGATTCAGTTTCTCTAGCAATGAGATAGCTGTCAAAGGCAACACCCGGCTAGGGTATAAACTCATTTGTTAAAATCTTATGAAGAAGGATGAAAGATAATTATGAGCAATGTTGTTTCATAAAGCAGAGAGGACCAGAGTATAAAGCTAGTTTATTTTTTAAAATTAAATTATGTATTTGCAATTAGCAAAAATTTGCCTTCTCCCCCTCCCAAGCCCACCAACCAAAAATGAAAGTAAAAACAGTCTCCATTACAAACATGTATAGTCAAGCAAAACAAATTTCCTCATTGGCCATGATTTTCCCCTCACTCACTCCCATATATTTCATTTTGCATTTGAGACTTTTGCTTCTCTATCAGGATATGGATATCATGTTGCATCATTAGTTCTCAAGAACAGTGGTTAGTAATTATGTTTATTAGACTTACTAAGTCTTTTTTTTTTTTTGCTTTTTGGAGCAGGAGAGGTAGGGCAATTGGGATTAAGTGACTTGCTCGAGGTCACAGTTAATTTTTTATGTTGTGTCTGAGGCCGAATTTGAACTCAGGTCCTCCTGACTCCAGGGCCGGTGCTCTATTCACTGCACCAGTCTAGCTGCCCCCTTACTAAGTCTTTCAAAGTTGTTTGTATTACAATATTGTTGTCATTGTATAAATTGTTCTGGATGTGCTCACTTCACACTGCATTGGTTCATACAAATTTTCTGAGATTTCTTTGAAACCATCCCCTTAATTATTTCTTACAGCACAATAGTATTCTGCATATTATAAGGTATGATTTGTTCAGCCAATCTCCAAATGATTCCAATTCTTTGACACCTCAAAAAGGAGTTATAAATAATTTTTTACAGTATATCCTCCAAATTTGTTCTTCTTAGAACTAAAACCTCCCTTAATCTACTGTACCTCTAATTCTCCTTTCTCCTTCCTATTTGTCTTTTGAGTAAGATGCATTTCTGAACCCAAATCTGTGTGTATATTCTTCCTTCCTTAAACCAGTTCATGTAAGAGCGAGATTCAAGTGTCAGCCATTCCCCCTGACCCCTTCCTCCTTGTTTTTATGTGCCCATCTGGATTATATGAGATAATGAGATGATTTTCTCTAACCTGCCTTTCCCTTTCTCTGTAATGTATTCCATTCTCCCATCCTTTTTTACTATTCTTTTAAGATTATCAGGACCTAACAGAAACACTCCCAGGCTTTCTGTGTAATTAGAACACTTCTATGACCCCTAAAGACAACGGGGTTTAAGGGGGACACACATATCATCTCACCATAGAAAGGAAACAATTTACCCTTATCTAGTTCCTTATGGTTGTTCATTCATGTTTCACTTTTTTGGTTTCTCTTAATTTTTGTGTCTGAAATTGAAGGTTTCTACAAAACTGCTCTTCTCAGGAAGGCCTGGAAGTCTCCTATCTCATTAGAGATTCATGTTCTTCTGTAACATTGTACCCCAGTTGGGCATGGTAAGTTATTCTTAATTGTTAGCTTGCATCCTTTCCCTTCTGAAACATCATATTCCAAATCCTCTCTCTGTAATATTGGTAGCTGCTGAATTGTATATCATCCACACAGTAGCTAGCTCCTCAGTACTTACATTCTTTTTCTTTCTGGCTCCTTGCAGTTTCTTTTCTTTGGCCTAGAAGATCTAGATTTTGGAAATAATGTTCATGCAAGTTTTCATTTTGGGGTTTCTTTATGAAAGTGAATGGCAGATCCATTCTAGTTCTCCTTCGCCCTCTGGTTCTAAGCAGCATGAGTGGTTTTATGATTTTTTAAAAATGACATCTAGGCTCCTTTTTTGGTTATGGTTTTCAGGTAGTTCAATAATTCATACATTTATATGTACATATATACATATAGAACATATATGTGTAAGTATATAAATGTGCGTTTGTGTGTGTGCATGTATGTGTGTGCATGTGCCCATCTCCAACTGTTTTCCAGATCAGTTGTTTTTGTTAATGGATACCTTATGTTTTCTTCTATTTTTTCCATCTTTTGTTTTAATATTTCTTGTTGTCTCATGGTGTTATTAGCTTCTATTTGGTCCATGGCCATTTTCAGGGAGCTTGCTGTTTGACCAAAATTTAATTCCCTTTCCAATTTTTTTTTCTATAGCTTTCATTTTTTTCCTAATTTTTCCTCTGACACTCTCATTTCATTTCACATTTTAACTTTTTTTTGGCTTTTTGGAGGGCAATTGGGGTTAAGTGACTTGCTCAAAGTCACACAGCTAATAAGTGTGTCAAGTGTCTGAGACCAGATTTGAACTCAGGTCCTCCTGACTCCAGGGCCGGCACTCTATTTACTGAGCCACCCAGCTGCCCCTTAACTCTTTTCTAATATCTTGTTTCATCTCTTTTAGAAATTCTAATTGAATTTGTGCCCAAGCTACATTTTTCTTTGAGGCATTCTTTATGGATGATTTGAAGTCATTTTATTCTTACAGGTGTGCTGAGAATTCCTGTCACCATACTAACTTTTTTCTGGTTGAATTTATTTGTTTGCTAATTTTTCCTGGTTCCTCCCTGACTTCAGATTGTATGTTAAGGCCAATTCTGTACACTTCTGGTTTGGTTGCTTCTTTCTTGCTATATTAAGTGTTACGTTATCGTAGACTCTCGGTAGTAACTCAGGCTGGGAACCTTCAAGATTTCAGTGCTCCTGAAGTGGTCTATTGGATCCACGACAAATCTGATTGCTGTCCTCTGGTCTGAGCTCAGCAAATTCCTGACCTGGGTTTGGGTCTAAGAAATAGTGGACTGCTGCTAGACTCATTCACTATCAGCCAAGCTAAAACTTCTGCTGGTTCACTGACTAAAAGGTCTGAAATTCCTTCCTTAGTTATTCCTCTGAAGGCTTCAAACTGCTTGTTAACTGAAAAACTAAAATGTAATTTTTAAAAGCACTTAATAAATTTTAATATAAGCAATTCATACCATGGGCATTCAAGACTGAAAAAAGGATGACTACCAGAAGGAGAAACATAGGGAAAAATGATAGAAAACATTTTAACAAACTTTTCTCTCTCAAAGATGGCAGAATCACCATGTTTGCAATCTAACATCACAGACTCTGAGGTGCTTATTATAGAGGTAGAAATGGCACTAAAGAGAACAAATACAGGAAAGCAGTCAAATTAGATTATGTCACATGTATGTGTCATGTGTATATATAATATGCACCCACATTTAGATTTTTACATTAAACATTTGCATATAAGAATCATGTTTAAGTAACAAAATTGTGAAGTCATTAAGGGACAAAATATGACCAAAAGCATATTGATATCTACTGATCTATACATCTACTGTTTTATCTGTACAAAGAATTTTGAGATTAATCTATACATGAAAGGAGGACATCCTCAACAAGTCCATTGCTAAGGAACAAGGAGGCTTTTGTAACTAATATTAAATAATGGACTCCATCTTTACCATTTCACAATCTACTGAAAGATACAGAGAATATAAAATCCTATTGTTGGTTATGAAAAAGCACTGGATCCAAAAAAACCCAAAATTCACTGTACAGATTTTTATGAGGTCTCTCTTCCATATATAAAAATTGTTCAAAATTCCTTGAAAAAATAAAAGACCAGAAATAACCTTGTTCAAAGACCCTCTAATAATAAATATCAGGTGAGACATAAAACAGCAACTTGGATGCTTGCCAAAATCATTTGCTACTATGATGGAGGAGATTCAACAGAGTTCAGGTTGAAGAGGACTTCCCTATGGATGATGAAGTCCTGCTGATAGATGTTCCTATTACAAAAGATACTGTACTAATTTCATCAAGCTCCAGAACATTGCAGAATCTCCTGGAAAAGATCTGTAATCACTCAAAGGAGTTTCACCTATCCATCCTCAAAAATAATATCAAGTGGATGAAGAATGTCTGTTATTCAAATTTCAACACGCATGTGGATCTATGCCCTATAGAGCTTCTCCAACAGCATATGTAAACAAGTACAGATAGGCACCAGGATTAAACAGGATAAGAGTGAGTTGGATTGCTTTTGAGAAATCACAAGATTCTTTCACTGATCCAAAGCTTCTCATGAAAGCAAAGTTATCATCTTTTCAATACTAACATTTGTAGCACCAATGCAATATTCACAGCACCCATGGTCAGTATAAATATACCTGCCTGGTGCTCAATCACAAAATATAGCAGATTCTTCATACATAAGACAGAAGCAAAACATTTATTCAAACACTAGAAAATGAAATCCATCATAACAACATAGAAGTTAATGCTCCACAATATAGCAGAGAGCCACACCATCCTTTAGCTTTCCCACAAACCAACACAAGATCAATATTTACTCAGAAGTTTATTTGGCTCCCTCAGAAGCCTCCTCTCTTCCCACACATCTAGCTTGCTCTGACTCACAGCTTCCTGTGGGCTCTGCTCTGTCCTTCAGCAAACTCCTCCCACCACAGACTCCATGTGATTATGTTCAGTCTATTAGAGGGCAGAGTATATTTTCAAAGCAGAGAAGGTCTTCAAATTCCCTTAGGCTTATTGAAGGGCAGGGAAGATCTTCAAATTCCCATTACCATTACAACATTTTACCCAACTCTGCTTATGAAGAACAAAAGATAACTATCACACTGAGTTCAATAGAAAGGCACATGGTGTGTGTAAACAGGCTGTAATATCTAACCAACAAAGATCTCCAAAGCACATGAGCAAAGGATAATGTGAAAGAATTGAATGATAGGAAGGAAGATTGGATGCTCACATTACAAGAGTGAATGAAATCAAGTAAGCAGTTTTTCTCCTCTTGTACCTTAAAGATGTTGGAAGAAAGTGAGGAAGGCTTTTTGGATGGGCAGGCATGGTGTAATGCCAAGCAAAGGCAACTTCCCAAGGTTCAAAATACCAGCATAGCTGCTCTCCATTTTATTCAGTGACAAATTAAGAACAGAAAAAATAAAAATATAGCATCATTCAAAATACAGCATTCACCAAGTATAATTCAATAATTTCCAAGTACTACTCCACCCCTGGACATTACATTCATTTAGTCAATCACAAAGTCTCTCTCCACCCCTAGGCAGTACATTAACAAGGAGCTTGTAAATTCCACTTGTGGGATGGACTTGTTGAGTGAAAAGAGAGGGATGAACTGGGAGGAGCTGGTGACATGAATTTAGAGGGGCACAAGCAGAGAGAGAGGCAGAAGAATTTTTTGGAAGCAGCATCATAGAGGCAGAGAGACAGAGGATTGCTGAGGGCCAGTTTGAATTGCCCAGGACTTTTGAGAGCTGCCGCGGACTGAGGAGACATAGCTGTTATGCCGGTACTTTGTCTGTTTTGATGTTGTTTTGCCAGATTCATCCACTGGTGAAGGCCAGTGCTGTTGTTGCAGAGGTCCTAAAACCTTACTGTTGTTGCAGAGGTCCTGGATCCTTGCTGTTGGTTCAGAAGCCCTGAAGAAGGATTTTCTTCTTGTATGTTTACAGAAATCCTGGAAGAGGGTTTTGCTAATGTTTTCAGGGGTCCTAGGACTTCTGCAGAAAGAGAATTAACTAATGAGGACACTGGCAATGTATCTTGTGGCCTTGCTAAGCTTTGTCTCCCCAGTAACAAAGATTGCTGAGAACTTGCCTTAGGTCAAGAAGAAGAAAAGACCTCTCTTTGGGTATTAAATGCTGTGCTTAAGCTTGTTGTAACTCTGGGGTAGATGGCCTATTCAGTTGTGATCCAAGGGTGGAAAACTTTTGACTTTGTTGTGCTGGTGACTGACCAAATGAATGTACTTTGCTTATGACTGGAAACTAATCTCCATTTGAGAAGTGGGGCTTTGTGATTGACTAAATGAATGTACTGCCTAGGGGTGGAGTAGTGCTTGGAAATTACTGAATTACACTTGATGAATGCTGTATTTTGAATTATGCTATATTTTTATTTTCTCTGTTCTTAATTTTTCACCAAATGGAGAGCACCTTTGCTGGTATTTTGAACCTTTGGAAGTTGCCTTTGTTTGGCATTACACATGGATGAGTTTGATCTGTACCACTGAACAAACCTCATTAACCAATGAGATCACAGACACATTTGAGTTGGAGAGGATGGAAAAGGATGACCTAAGATTATTAGTGATGTTGCTTCATAAGATAGAGAGAAGCAATAGAGTGTAAAATCAAGTTAAGGGATTCTTGGTGAGAGTCCTAAATAAACAAAGTAATCACTAGGGGGTACTCAAGTATGAAATGGAAGGAAGACAAGAAACAGAGGGAAAAATGGAAAAAAAAATTTGCAAAAATTTTTGTAACTGACCTTTTTCTCTATCAGGGACAGTAGAACCACCACATATAAGATCAGTTTTAGATGTCCTTATAGAAGAAGTAGAAATAGCATTATAGCAAATGAACATAAAAAGATTCATGCTTATTTCATTCTTTTCAAAAGAAAACACCACTGTACAGAATCTCCAATAAGATGTTTCTCATACATAAATCATAGGATGATTGATTTAGAGCAGGAAGGGACCTCTGATATCATCAAAGTCAGTACCTCATTTTTCAGATGACAAAACTGAGGCACAGAAAAGCTAAATGATTTGTTCAAGGTCACACAGTGAGGGAGTGTATGAAGGATTTTAACTTAGATCCCTTACTCCAAGTATAGCATTCTATCTACTATATAAGTTAACTGCCATAGAAAATATTATTCAAGATTCTTTGAAAGATATAAAACAAAATTATTTCTTACTGAATTAACCTGTGATCACAGATATTAACGAAAACATCAAAACAGATGTGTTTATCCAAGATGTCTAACAGTATTATAAAGGAAATCCAGCACAGAGTCCAAATTTAAGAGAGATTCTTGTCGATGATGAGATCCTCCAGAGAGCTCCCTGTTTGCAGATGACATTTTTCTGGTGGCATCAAGCCCTGGAAACCTGTAGATATTTCTGGAAGAGCTCTTATAGCCACGAAAAAGAGTTTAAACCAACCATCTGCACAGGAAAGAATCTATGAAGAATATTTACTGCTCAGATTGTGACACTCAATTCAATGGACCAATATATTACCTTTAGATTACTCTCTCTCTCTTTCTCTCTCTGTCTTTCTGTCTCTGTCTGTCTGTCTGTCTCTCTCTCTCTCTCTCTCTCTCTCACACACACACACACACACACACACACACACACACACACACACACCACAGAGAAAGAGAAAAATGCATAAATGGATAATGAGTTGGACCCAGAATTAAATATGAGAAAAGAGAACTGAACTGCCTTTAGGAAACTGAAAAGCTCCTTTCATGAACTCAAAAGTCTAGAAACAAAAGCCACATCATTTTAATATGAATTTTTCATCATCAATGTTGTTGCATAGATATGAGTCATGGAACATTAAAGTCTAAGGAATTAAAAATGAGCTTTACACATAGGGCAATAGAAAGGTGCAAGGTGAATGTGAGCAGGCTGCAAAATACAACAAATTAAGAACTCTGAAGAAGAGATGGAGTAAAGGATGTTAAGAGTACATGAAGGGGCAGCTAGGTGGTGCAGTGAATAGAATGGCCCTGGAGTTAGGAGGACCTGAGTTCAAATCTGGCCTGAGACACTTGACACTTACTAGCCATGTGACCTTGGGCAAGTCACTTAACCCCAATTGCCCTGCCTTCCTCCCCTCCAAAAAAACCCCAAAAATAAACAAAAAAAAGAGTATATGAGGGAAAAGGAAAATGAATCGCTCATGTGGCAAGAACAAATGCTAAGTGGTGGAGAGCCCAAGGGCTTATTGGCATTTTTGTGAGACCAGTAATTGAGTAAGGCCTCCAATAATACATTGGGTAGAAGCCCTGTGGTGAATTTATGAAAGGACATGGACAAGACTGACACAGGATGAACAGACATGAATGAGTTGAGATCTGCAACATTGGAGAGAATATCTAAATGGATGAGAGCAAGATATCGGTTTGGGTATTTTAGTGTTATTTTTTCTTCTGGGAAGTTAGGCCAGGGAAATGGAATAGGAAAGTCAATTTTCTCTAAAATGGTAGAGAAACACTTGCACAGAAAAGAAGAAAACAACTCTGGCTATAAAAGACTGGTTTTCTCATATGGGTCATGTGGGGATCAGTTTAAGGAACCAGGCATGGACATCAGCCTGGAGAAGAGAGGACTCAGGGAGGACGTGACCACTAAGGTCAAATATCTGAAGGGCTGTCAAGTGGAAGAAGGGTTATATTTGTTCTGATTGGCCCCAAACAGTTGAAATAGAAGCAATTGGGGGGAAGCTGTAAAGATGCAAATTAAAGATCAATGTCAGGAAAAATTTCACAACAAATACAGCTATTCAAAGGCACAGTCGTCCACAGCAAAGGGCGCTGAGTTCCTCCTCTTTGAAATTATTCAAGGAGAGGCTGGATTGCCACTTGTAAGTATGTTCTAGTGAGGATTCTTTTCGTGTGTGGGTTGGATGAGGTGACCATTGCGGTCCCTCCCAATTCTCAAATTCTGTGATATATTTCTGCTGCTTCTCACTGTTTTGTTTTTGTTAATTCTTTGTATTTTTCAAGTGCTTAATAAATGCTTGTTGACTGACTGACTGGACAGCCTTTGAATGTGAGTCTGGTGATAAACTGTACATCTGTTGTCTGAGACTAGGCCAGCTGAGCACAAAGACAATTTTCAATAGAAAGTTGGCCACCAGGGCATGAACTGTTTGACTAAAAAACTCATGGGATGGCATTGTGTTGTGATGTGCATTGATGGAAGCAAAATACGTAGTGATGAAAACACAAACGTCTATATATACTTAAGAATTTTGTATTTAAATCTTTTTAAAAATTTTTTATTTATTTTAAACTTAAATACAAAACAAGAAAAGGAAAAAAAACCCTTTTCTATACACAGCAGAACATAGAGGATTTGCTATAGAATAGTAAATTTTCATTTCAAACTGTTAACCTTTTTTGAAAACCTATGTAACAAATACTACAGATTGCTTCAAAAACTACCCAGCTTTTCTGTGATTCTTCTAAGTTTTCTTTTGTTCCCTGCTGTGTACTTCTTATTTTATTTTTTTCTCCCTCCCTCTCCACCCTGCCCCCCACATGTATATACATGTATGTAAGACCATGCTAAACATGTTTCTATTTGTCAGTTCTTTCTCTGCAGGTACATAGCATCTTCCTTTACAGATTCAAGTTTTTCCATGTTTTTCTAAAACTGACCAGTCAATCCTACCTTTTATCACAGTAGCATTCCATCGCAACCATATACCACAACTTATTTAGGTAATTCTCCAATTGAAGGGCATCTAACATTTTAGCCAATATGATAAGTGAAAGATGACATCTCGGGAGGCTAGGTGGCGCAGTGAGTAAAGTGCCGGCCCAGAGTCGGGAGGACCGGAGTTTGGTTCCGGCCTCAGACACTTAACACCCACACAAAAATACTAGCCGTGTAACCTTGGGCAAGTTACTTAACCCCGATTACTTTAAAAAAAAAAAAAGAAAGATGACATTTCAAAGCTGCTTTAATTTTCATTTCTCAAATCAATAATGACTTAGAGAATTTTTTCATATGTCTATATATATAATTTTTATTTCTTCACCAAAAAACTTCCCATTCATATCCTTTGACCAATTGTGAATTGGGGAATGACTCATATTCTTAAAAATTTTGACAAAGTTCTTTATATATTTGAGAAATGAGACCTTTAGCTGAGAGACTAGTTTATGAAAGTTCCTAATTTTCTGCTTTCCTTCTAATCTTAGCTACCTTGGTGTTATTTGTATAAGAACTTTTAAATTTAATACATTTGAAATTATCCATTTTACACCTCACAAAGCTCTCTATCTTGTTTCTTCATATATTTTGTTTTCCTACCCACAATCTAATGGGTAATAGGTTCTATGTTCTTCTAATTTTCTTGTGATATCTCCCTTTATATCTAGGTCATGTATCCATTTTTACCTTATTTTGGTACATGGATTAAGATATTGGTCCATGTCCAATTTCTGTCAAACAGCTTTCAGCTTTCCCAACAATTTTCACCAAATAATGAGTTCTTATCCCCCAAAATTAAACCTTCACATCTGTCAAACACAAGGTTATTATTATAGTCCTTTACTACTGTGTATTTTTATGTCTACTCTTTTCCACTGATCTACCTTTCTATTTCTTAGCCAGTACCAGATATTTTTGACATTTACTGCCTTATAATATAATTTAAGGTCTAGTACTATTGAATCTCCTTCCTTTACATTTTTTATTAGTTTTTTGAAATTCATGACTTTTTGTTCTTCCAAATGAATTTTGTTATTATTTTTTCTAACTTGGTAAAAATATTTTTTAGTAATTTAATTGGGATGGTATTAAAAATAGATTAGTTAGGTAAAAGTGTCATTTTTATTATATTGGCTTTTCCCTACCCATGAACCATTAATATTTCTACCATTATTTAAATCTGACTTTATTTATATAAAAATGTTTTAGAATTATATTCATATAGTTCCTGGGTCTATTTTGACAGGTATGCTCTCAGTTATTTTATACTGTCTAGTTATTTTAAATCTAAAACAATATTGAATAACATTGGTGACACAGTGTAGTTTCCTTGTTTATATCTTTCGATTAAATCTATTTTAGCTTTGCTTTTGTCTGAGTTCATAATTGCTACCTCTGCTTTTTCTACATTAGCTAAAGCATAATAAATTCTACTCCAGTCCTTTATTTTAATTCTGTATGTCTCTCTCATTTTTATTGTGTTTCTTGTGAGCAACATATTGTTAAATTCAGATTTTTAATCCATTCTGCTTTCCATTTCTGTTTTATAGGTAAATTCATCCCATTGACATTCAAGGTCATAATTACTCATTATGTATTTACCTCTATTCTATTTTTCCTCACTATTCTTCTCATTCTATTTGCCCTATGCTTCCTCATATGTCTAATTTACTTTTACCCCCTACTTTGCCTTCCTATTCCTTAATCTACCCCAACCTCTAAGAGTTCTTATTCTCTTCCCTACTCTCCTAATTTTTATTCTACACACTTTTCTAAAAGTCTCTCCCTTATCCTATTGCCTTGCTCTCATTTCTTTCTAAATCTGGAAGACTTTTGTACTCCTCTAAGCTGTGTATGTTGTTCCCTCTTTAATCCATTTCCTAAGAGAATAACGTTCCAGCACTACCAGCCCTCCATTCCCACCTGCTTCTTGTGTATCAGTTCTTCTTTTCACACCTCTTTTGTAAGAGAAAATTGCTTCCTTTTACTTCTCCAATTCCAGTAGCATTATTTTAGCATCGTCCCATCATGCTCAGCTCAGCCCAGGCCTTTCTTTCAAATTACCCAAGTAATAATGACAGTCACAAGAGCACTGATAACATTTTCACATATAAGAAGTTAACTGTTTAATTTTATTGAGTCCCTCATAATTGGTCATTAATGTTTTTCCTTATATTTCTCCTGGACCTTTTATGTTGAATTTTCCATTAAGTTCTGGTCTTTTTGTCACAAATACCTGAAAGTCTTTCAGTTTGTTAAATATCCATTTTTGTTGATATTCAGGATTATACGTAACTTTGCTGGGTAAGTTACCCTTGGTCACAACCCCAACGGTTCTGCTCTTTGAAATACGGTATTCCAAGACTTACAGTCCTTCAAATATAGCTTCCCCCTGTACTGTCTTTCTATTTGTAACTTACTAGTCTATTTCTCAGACATCTCTTTTTGTTGGATATATCACAAATTTTTCCTTCCTTATTCTTTAACTCTCAAATCTACTGTAGGTTTTTATTTTGCTACCCTTGGAATGTCAGCAGTGATGGATACAGACAGTTCTATCAACATATTCATCTCCTATCCATGTCATTGACTCATATTTATTAAGAATTTGGGGGGGGGGTTAAAGAGTTAGTTGATGGTCAGGTGTGGTCCTGTTTACTAATCAAGCAGGTGAACTAGCCACTGATAAAATCTCAGTACAATCTTCCAATATATTACCACAAGAGAGGCAAAGCAGGGATGATTACTGTGGGATGAAAAATCAGGAAAAGTCTCTGAACTTTATTGTATTTGATTATGTAGTTTCATTTTTTCCCATCTGAGCTCTGATTTACCAATCTTACATGACCACACTTGTCAGAAGGAAAATCCCCTTTCATCTTCATTTTATATGCTATTGAAAAATGTAAGCTTTATTCCCCTCCTCTCTAATGTGTCACTGTGGCTGAGTCTTTATTTTTTTCATTTAAGTAATGATAGTATTTTTAGCTGAGAGAAGAAAAGCCCACCACATACATTCTTGGGGATAGGGAGGGTTCACAGAACCAGCAAGAATTCAAACCAGGTTTCCTAGCCACAGCAAGGGAGACAGTGTGGTCTGTTAAGTTATCCATGCCCTGGAGTCTGCTGTGTAGCACTCAAGGTGGGGAGTAATCAGGAAGATGATGTAAATCTTTTTCCCCCAAAGGCATTATTCCATGCCTTCATGCCTTGAGTCACTAATGAAGCCTGTCATTTTTTCCCTTGCAAGGAAGTTTCCTTCTAGAATGAATATACCACTCTTCTTACCCTGTTCTGCCACTCTTTACAAATTAAAGAAGACTAAAGAAAGTTATACTGATGTTTATGGAATCTAGGGCATAATTCATGTTCCTACAAGGCAACTTTTCAAGTCAGTTTGGAGCTGCAAAAGTAGTTTCCTGAAAGGCATAATTAAATATCAAAGGGGTTAATTTTTACATAGATCAAGCAACTCCTGCCTGAGTCCTGAAAACATAAACTTCCCTTCTTATATCACTCTGAATCCCTCATAACTGGTCAGTCAACAACTCAGAACAGAACACCGACCAGGTACAAGACTTGGGAGAGTGTGAAAAGGAAAGCCTATGTTAAGTTTTTTGTCTGATGTTTCCTGCCACGAAAGAGCTAGGAATAAGGGAAATTAGGAAAATACACTCCTTGATGCATAAATATATGTGACCCAAACACCTATACATTATGATCAACTACATTACTGCAGCTACTGTCACATTTAAGTATTTGAGGAGGTCTGAAAGGTCAAAAAACAGGGAATGAGATGAGACGTTTCTGAAAAGACTTTACAAAAAATAGGAGCATGACAGAGTTTTAAAGGAAGAAAAAGAGACAAGGTTTGGCAGATAGAAAGGAAAGGACATGCCATTTCAGGCAGAAGAAATGGCCCAAGCAATGATTCATAGGTAAGAGAGGTCAAGTATGAGTGAAGAGTAACAGTAGGCATGTCTTACTAGGGCAGAGGGCACGAGCTGGAGTATAAGAAAGGATAGAATGCGAAATGCATTTGGATCAACATGATGCAGACAGTGTTGGTTACTCCTGCCATGACTCCATCTGTAGCTCTGCTTGGTTTCAACACCATGGAATAATGTGACCCTCCCAGGATAAGCTGATGACTCCAAATCTCCTTACTAGGCTGCTAACTGCCTTGGGTACTCAAAAACAGGAGCCAACTCAAATCCCAGCCTCCTTTGAGCTCCTCTCCCCTCTGGTTGGAGGGCTGGATGGTGGAGCACTAAAGTCCTTGCAAAGCTTTCCTTTGTAGAGGGAAGAATTTGGACCTTACAGCTCACTCTACCTGTCCCAGCAGGGTGCCCCCCGTGTGTATGTCCTCCCCCATCCAGCTTCCTTTTCTGTGTTGTCTTCCCCTCCCACCCGCCATCAGATGCTAGACTGAAAGCTCTCTGAGGGAAGGGGCTGTCTATCTTTGTTATTTGTGTCTCTAGTGCACAGCGCAGTGCTTGCACAGGGCAGGTGTTTAATAAATGTTTATTGAGTTGAATTAAATTATAACTTCCATTAAAGATATCACATAAGGTTAACTGATCAATTGTCCTTCTTGACTTTTCTTTCTCATACAAAACTTGAAGACTTTGTTACCTGATGAATTGAGTTTTGGATCAAGCTTCCTGAAGAATAAACTGTTTCTACAGAAGCACCAGAAAAAGTACTGTTTTCTGAAAATTTCACTGGGGAAAGTGCTTTTATATTGATTTTACTTTTCTCCTTTCCAATCTCGACTTAGAGCTAGCCAATTCCCTGTTCACTGTAGTCTACTCTCAAATTCGTTGTCCCTTTTTCTGATTGCCACTCGCATCTTGCCAAACCTGCATCCTGGATTATTTCCACCATCTGCCTACTTTGTTCTGCTCACATGCTGCTGAATGGCCCTAGAGGAAGTCACAATATTGTGCTATATCAACAGCAAATTTATGTTCTCTAATCTGAATTTGGCTCTGCAATAAGGCTGTAATTTTCCTCCTTCTTAATTGATTCTCTCTCCTAATTAAGAGACATCATGGAGTAGTAAACAGAGAGGCGGTTCAAACCGTGCCTCTGACACATACCAGTGACCCTGACTAGTGACCTCCCAGTGGTAACTCCCTGAAACTCTTAAGTTATAGAGAAGGTACGGATCTGTATTGGCTCTCCATCAAGAATTTCTTATGCCACTGAAATTGCAGGTCTAGTAAAAAAAAAAATCATCATACTCCCAATAGCAGATGTTCTAAACCTTCCTATCTCAAGCCTCCCACACCACCTCCCTAGCACATTCTTGAGTAAAGAAAGGCCATTTGCCATGAACCTCTTCTAGCTACTTAATATCTCTTTACATCATCTCCACAAACTATTTTCTTTTCCTCCAGTATCTGACGAAGGGATGACCCTTCTCACAAAGACCAACTCCTCTACTCATACCCTTAATATCACCTTCCATTTAAAGGCTGCCACCACAATGATATGCTGTCACCGAAAATCTTCAATCTCTTCTTAAACCAGCTCTTCCCTTGCTGTCCACAAACATACCCATGTCTTCCCCGTCTTTTAAGAACATTGCCTGACTTGAATTTATCATCCTATCAAACCATTGTCCTATATCAGGGATGGGGAACCTGCAGCCTCAAGGCCACATATGGCCCCCTGGGTCCTCAAGGGTGGCCCTTCGACTGAATCCTGACTTCACAGAACAGATAAATAATAAAAGGATTTGCTGTGTAAAACTCGGACTCAGTAAAAAGGCTGTACCCAAGGACCTAGAAGGCTACACATGGCCTTGAAGCTGCAGGCTCCCCAGGTCCTATACCCATCTTCACCTCCCTTTCACAGCCAAACTCCTAGGGAAAAATATCTAAAATTATCGCCCCCGTTTCCTCTCCTATTTTTTTTCAACTCTTTTCTCAACCCCTTGATTTCTAGCCTTGTCACTCATCTAAAACAGCACTCCAAAAAGTTGTTGATGATCTCTTAATCGACAAATCCTATGGTCTTTTATGAATCCTAATGTTTCTTGAATTCTTCACAGCATTTAGCAGTGCTGAACACCCACTCCTCCTGGACACTCTGCTGGACTTGTGTGACACTGTTCTCTTAGTTCTCCTCCCATCTGACTAAGACTTCTCAGAGTCTGTTGGCTTATCATGGAATCAGTCATTAAGTACCTGCTATATGCCGAACGGTATTGATAGTAAGACCCTTGTGGAGTTTAAATTCTACTGGGGGATATAATATGTATACATATAATCACATATAAGTACATGAAAATAAATACAAGGTAAACATTTGGGGCGGGGGCAGTAGCAGCTAGGGGAAATCAGGAACATTTTCACATAGGAGATGGCTTCTGAAACAAGGTTTGAATAGAGCTAGGACTTTTCAGAGGTGGAGATGAAGAAGGGGAGTGTTACAGGCTGGTGGACGGACAGTCAGTGCAAAGTGACAGAGACAGGAAATGGAGGAAGATGGACAGTTTAGATGGACTTTAGAGTATATTAAGAAGAGCAATATGTACTTAGCCTGGAAAGGTAAATAGGAGCCCCGATCACCAAGAGAAAGCATGTGGAAAAAAAGATCGGGAGAAGAGGGCCTAACTCTGACTCTTGGGGTATACTTACGTATATGGGATGGAATATGGATGATGTTCCAACAAAGGAGACTGTCTTGACCTCCTGACAAACCTATTGTTCCACTTATCATTCTATATCTTGTTTGTACTTAAATGAGTACATGTTCTCTCCTTATATTTACACATGTAAGCTCTTAAAGGACAAGGACAGTATTGTTTTTGCCTTTGTTTTCCCACTATCTAGCATAGTCCCTGGAACAGAGTAGGTACTTAATAAATGCTTGTTGATTGATTGGCATCTTCTTGAATCCCTGCTATTTTGTAATGCCCACAGTTGGCAGAGAAAATCAGTATTCCAATTCCCAAGGAGGAAAAAAAAAGCCAGGAAAGATTTAAGTTTACAGAGAAAGGTTCCACATAAATTTTCCATATGCATTTCAGAAAGGGCCCAAGGGTGAATTAATTCATACTCCAGTATCACTTCCTGTGTCTAATTTACCAGAATAGCATAATGACACAGATGGAAAGTGGCTGCTTGGCTCTTGGTTATTTTCTATTAATAATGGAGGGAGCAATTGTCTCTTATGCCTATAAAGAAACACCTGTGCTCAATAATCAAATTTGAGCCTAAGTCCTTTAAAAATCATCTGGAGTATGCCTTTTTTTTCTCATCTCTGATCAAATAAAAACAAAAATAAAAACAAAACCTAACAAATTTCTAGTGTTGCTAAATTCTAATGAGCTGTGTGGCTTGGTATATTATATATATATATATTGAACATATGCACACGAGCTATCTCTAAAGGAATTATGACAATTTAGTAGGCCATGTTCTAACATAGAGACTAAATAGCTGAAATGAAAGATTGAGAGGTTTCCCCCCTTCCTCTCATTCCCAATTTCATCTAATATAGCTACTTTATTTTTAATACATCAACTTGCCCATCTTGAAAATGGAGATAATGAATACTTGCCACCTAATCTACATACCAGGAATATTGAAGAAATGAATGGAAATACTAAATCATTTCAAGAGATAATATTTTGTGCTTTCTTAATAAAAGGCTTAGTACTTTATCAAATAATCAGAAAATTTCAGGCTCTCTGTGTTTTTAGAAATAGACTTCATAAACATCCAGGATGAGAGTTTTTCTTCATCAAGTACCATTATCCTGGAAGGAGCTTATTTCTAACTGACAAAATTATTTCAGAAAGAATGAGACATCAGCTCATGGAATCCAAAGGCAAACTGAAAAGATATGTTCATTCTCCCTAACGGTGAAAAGGAAACAATGATTAATTATCTACAAAAGTAAGAAGAATTGTGCTGTCAGTTGGTGAGGCTGCCAATAAAAGGAAATACTTGGAGTTAGGAAAGCAATAGAAAAATATGACAAACTGCAGGTGGTAGCTAGTGACAAATTGGGTAACAAAATGGAATATAAAAACTGGATAAATGTTATATAATACATGTCAACAAAGATTGTCTAAGTTTTTCCCATATGCTGAAAGTTTATGAATTTGGAAAATCCTCTCTAGTTAAAAAAAAAAACAAAAAAACAAATGAAAAAGAAGAGGATGAGGTGTTCTAAGCAGCTGGTGGATGAATCCAAAATGTCAAATGGGCAATTTGGAAAAATTTTACAAGTGAAATTAAAAAGATTCAAATGACATTATATAGAACTAAAGCAGCCTTTGGTCGAATCCATAAGATTCAATTTGCTCACCTTTGAGTGGGAGAGGGTGAAAGTGGAGAAAATCACCAAAAAGTACAAAAAACAAAACATCAGAGAAAACCAAGGTAAAGTCTTAGCTATGCTAAACCATTTCACAGGAACACTGGGACTCACAGGTAAAGGAATTAGACAGATCAGGCTGAATTACATCTGACATCATCATATAACTTAGGTTGGAGGACTTAAGTCTGTTGGACAGAATGAACCATGCAATATCACCCTTGTACAGTGTTTGTTGCTATTAATAATGAAGAATGAAAGCTCCCTGAGGGCAGGGTTTGACTATCTTGGTTTTGTTTTTTGTTTTTTCCTACTGGTATCCCCAGTCCTTTTACTGTGCTTGGGACTCAGTAATCATTTAATACCTACTTTTTCATTCATTGTTTTCATTCATTTGTTTGCCTAAGTCTCCTCAACAATAAAATAGGGATAAGAGTAACACTTACCTCCCCAGATTTGTAGTAAGGATCAAATGAGATGAAAATTGTAAAGCAATTAGCATTAAAGCCTGGCACACAGTACGCACTATCTAAACGTCAGCTATTATTAGTCATTAATTAATATCAGAGATATTAATGGGGGTCAAGTATCCCCTCAAACGATAAAAGAAAAGAAGAAAGGACAGAAGGAACCAAAGATAATCAGAATAGCTTTGAAAGTGACATGTTGAATTTATTAAATAATTAAAAAGATAAGAAAGCTCTGAATAGGAGATCTGCAGTTTTATGAAAAAAATGAGCTCCACTGTGTTCAAGTATCTGTCAGTGGCATGTGGCAGGCCCTGCAATACACACTGAGGAGACAAATAAAGGCAAAAACAGCGTGTGCCCTCATAGGAGTTTACATTTTAATGAGGGACACAACTTGCAAATAATTAGGTACAGACAAGATAAATGCAAAGTAGATGGAAAGTAATCTCAGAAGGGAAGGAACTAGCAGAGGAGGGGAGCAGGAAGGACTTCCTGCAGAGGCTGTGACTGAGATTTCATCTTTAAGGAAGCCAGGGAAACTAAAAGGTAAAGAGAGGCAAAGAGGCCATGGGGGTCAGCCAGGGCAAAGGCACAGAGACAGGAGATGAACACAGCACTGTATTTGAGGAGCTCGAGCTGTGATTTTGTGTGGAGACAAAGACACACCGCAACCCTGCTATATTTTTTAAAAAAGGTTTCTTAAATCACTGTGGCCAAAATTTTACCCCCAGAATGGCTAGCCATTTCTCCAACCAAAGAGTGGACCCAGTTTTAACAAATGCCTAGTGAATAGGATTTTCATGAATTGAGCAGGCCAAAGGAAGAGAAAAATAGGTCAGGGACAAAGGTAGGGCTTCAAGGGCACCCAGAACATAGAAATTCCTGAGAGGGATCCGGGAGCTGACTCGAGGTCAGTGCAGGAATATGTGCGACCCTGATAGAAAAGCGGCTTCTTTAACTAAAGATCCAGAAACTACGGCAAGACCTTCTGAGACCAAGGTAACTGAAAAGTGAACATACAATGCAGCCTAGGGGGAGGACGCCTGGGGTTCATACCTATAAAGGAGACAAGGGAGTAGGCTCTTTGAAGCAACTGCAGTAGCGCCAATCCTAGACATGGCACCAAATATCTGTATTTAGGATCTAGACCAAATAAAAAGTTTACATGCCTATAAAACTCTTCTTTGATCTATAGAAATTGATATCAGGGATATTCATGGTGGGGTTGAGTCTCCCCCCAAAAGATAAGAGAAAAGAAGAAAGGCCAGAAGAAACCACAGACAATCAGAATAGCTTTGAAAGTGACATACTAAACTTATTAAATACTTAAAAAGATAAGAAAGCTCTGAATAATAAGAGATTGGCAGTTTTATGAAAAAAAAATGAGCTCCACTATATTCAAGTATCTGTCAGTCAGTCAGTAAGCATTTTTAAGGACCTACAATGGGCCATATGCTGTAATAAACACTAAGGCTGCAATAGAAATATGTCACCAATGTCGTAAGATAGTTCCACAAAGACATGTTGTAAGGTGAAACTATATTATGGGGGGAGACATTGTAATAGGTTTGGTGGCAGGATAAGGTACCAGACACTGAGGGCCTTACTCGAACTAAACTGCCAAGCATTCAAACTCTGCTTCAGAGAGTGCAACTCCAATGGGCCAGCCACATTGTTTGAATGTAAAATGTATGCTTGCCAAAAAGACGGTTTTATGGAGAACTCACACAGGGCAAGCATTCACATAGTGGTCAGAAGAAGTGATACAGGGGCACTCTTAAGGTCCCTCTCAAGAACTTTGGAACTGGGGCGGCTAGGTGGTGCAGTGAGTAAAGTGCTGGCCGCAGAGTCAGGAGGACCCAAGTTCGGTTCCAGCCTCAGACACTTAACACCCACACACAAAAACTAGCCGTGTGACTTTGGGCAAGTTACTTAACCCCAATTGCCCTCCAAAAGGCAAAAAAAAAAAAGAACTTTGGAATTGATTGTGTGACATGGAAGACTCTGGAGCAGGACTGCTCAGCACGGGATGCCCTCATCAGAGAAGGTACAATGCTCTACGAGCAAAGCAGAATTGAAACAGCTCAAACGAAATGCAAATTTGGAGAATCCACCCCAAACGTTCATATGGACTATTTGCTCCCACCCCGTGGTAGAACATCTTGAGCTCCTATTGGTCGGACACACTGAAACTCGACTTAGCATAGTGATTGTCATTTTGGTCTTCTTCGAGAATGTAGGACAATAACCAACCAACCATTAAGAGGCAGTGTGGTATAGTGGATAGAGAGCTGAACTCAAAGCCAGGAAGACCTGAAGTCCTTCCATGGATACTTCCTCACTGTGTGATCTTGGGCTAGTAGCTTAACCTCTCAGTCCTCTTGGCAATTCTTCAAGAATTTAAGTTGCAAAGAAAGTACTGACCTAACATTGGTAGAGGGCATTTCTTCTCTTTGGTTAATGGAATCAGGTCCTGTCCCTGTTCCAATCCTTTCTCTTAATTGTACTGTACATCTTGATAAAGATGGATCTTTTCCTCCAGTCGGCTGGTGGGCCCCTTATTCTTCCTCACTCCCACCCTCGCTCCTCCTGTCTTTATTATGCCTTTCCTCATGCCATTCCTTGTCCTCTCCACCAGTGCTTAGCTCATGTTGTTCCCCAGAGAAAACCCAACTCTTCTAGACATCTTCCCCAAATAAGCCAGACCTGGGAGCGTCTCTCTGTTCTGCCCTGCACCCCCTAACACTCGAGTATGCCTTACTTCTTAGTGGCTCCATGTTGCTTTGAGCAATATCAACATATTACAGCTCCCTTCTCACTCCCATTCTCTCTTCCCAACTCACTTAAAACACCTTAACATCACCATGCTAGACACATATAAGTGTATAAGCGATAATTCTTCAGTGAGTGATTATTATGGCTAATAATTCTAACAAACACCATAGCAATGAAAGGCTTATAAAATGCTTTTCTCTCAACAACCTTGTGTCAAAGGCAGTATAAGCATTATTATGTACATGTTTCAGATGAAAAAAATAATAATAGTGATAAAAATAATAACTGGGGCAGTTAGGTGGTACACAACAGATAGAATGCGGGTCTGGGGTCAGGAAAACCTGAATTCAAATCTAGCGATAGACACTCACCAGCTGCGTGACCCTGGGCAAGTCATTTAACCTCTTTACCTCAGATTCTTCTTCTATAAAATGGGATAAAAATTGTACCAATCTCCCAAGATGGTTGTGAGGATCAATGGAGATGACAATTGTAAGGTGCTTACACAGTGGTGTGCGTACAACAAGCATATATGTTAGCTACGATTATCATTAAAGAGTTAGCAATTACATAGCACTCTTAGGTTTATAAAATGCTTTTATAGATGTTACCGCATTTTATTCTCAAAACAATCCTGGAAAGTAGGTGCTATTATCAATTTTAATTTTACAGCATTACACACTACAATACTGCATTTTATAGATGAGGAAACAAAAAAAGGCAGAGAGTAAAGTCACACAGCTATTGGAAGCTGGATTTGAACTCTGGTCCTTTGACTCCAGGTGCTATCTACCTTTCTGCTTAGCTGCTGCTCCCCAGGGCTTACTATTTGCACATACGTATATTCTTGTGCATGGGGTAAAAAAATACGGATAGATTAAAATCTGAGCTGGGTAGGTTGCTGATATATACCTACAAAGTTCTAAGTGAAATCTATGAAAAAATATTTACGGGATGGAAACTGTGTAAGGGGAAGTTGGCAGGGAGCTTTCATGACAATTTTCCTCAATATTTTTTTTATAAAACTTATGAAACTTCTAAGTCATACATCTTCACACAATGTTTCTTCTCTGGAATATGTATTATAGTTATGCCAAAGGGCAAAGTTAAATAATTAGCTTTTCTTCCCCTATTATTAGCTGATGTGTATGTGGTCAGCACATGAGGCATTCTCTTAGAAGGCAGGGAAAGATACATTTATAAAGAATTATGTGAACCTTGCCGGCAGCTATCTCAGGGAGAAAGCACATGTCAGATATTATACTTGCTTTGTAAGTGTCTCTTTAGCATGATATATTTTAAAGCTCTTCTCAGCATGAGTTTCACTTGAACAATGAATGTAGAATGAAAAGGGAGAGAATAAGATGGCATAAACAATAAAATCAATGGAGAACTACTTTAGACCATACAATAAGCAGCAGTAAGCTCTTAGATCCTGCTGGGCCTGCCAGAATATACTTCAGAGAGAAGTTAAAAAGGAGACACAGAAGTTAAAAAATAAAGAAGATCTGGACAAGCCCTGGTGAATGTGGGCGGGAGAGTCACAGTGCTTCCTCTGAGATGCCTATTAGTCAAGTCTTTTGTGGAGAGAAGAGCTTGCTGAGAGTTTCCAAGGAACGCCAGCTGGAACACTGGCAAATACTAAACAAAGAATGTAAGCACGGTTTTGACCTATAATGAGTCCGTAGCCTCCCAGCTAGGTAGTTGAGGGCTTGCTTCCCGACTCCCTCTCACCATCAATTTGCCATAATTTGCACCAGCAGTCAGTCTTTGGCCTTGAGATTTTGAAGGTGTCAATTAAAATACAAATATGGTCTCCAGAGAGAAAAAGAGGATAGAGAAGCCATGTGGCATAGCAGACAGAGAGGTGGTCTCTAAGACAGGAAGACCTGGATTCACATCCTGCCTCAGACACAGATACTGTCTTTCTGACCCTGAGCAAGTCATTAACCACTTGGTGCTACAGGTGATACTCTGAGTAGGAGTTTTCTCATTTAACAGAGAAAGGAGAGGATCATCAAGAGCACAGGGAAGTACTGCACGTAGTGGATGGAGCCCTGGGCTTGGAATCAGGAAGCCTCATCTTCCTGAGTTCAAATCTGGCCTTAGACACAAAATAGCTGTGTGACCCTGGGCAAGTCACTTCATCCTCTTTGCCTCAGTTTCCTCATCTGTAAAATGAATCAGAGAAGGAAATGGCAAACCACTCTGGTATCTTTGCCAAGAAAACCCCAAATGGGTTCACAAAGAGCTGGACATGACTGAACAGCAACAGAAAGAGGGTCAGAGAGAGAGGAACTCTAGCTGTTAGAAGGCTGAAATTCAAAAACTAGATCTTTTCATGAGAATAGGTCTAGACCCCATCCCAATACCTTACCCCCTAAAAAGCCCTACCAGACACTGCATCTCCATGAGTTTGTTGGATAAGGTGGGAGAATAGGGCCCTGAAGATATGAAATACAGACAATAATTCTTATTAGACTTATTACTCAAGGAAGGGAATCAGACAAGGCACTTTGATTTCTTGACAATTTTGCTCTGATTTTGTCCAGGCAGCAAGGGTGAATGAGGTGAATGAGCCTAGAGAGAACACCAGGGTTTAGGTGTGGGCAAAAGACATCTTTTATAATTAAGAAGTAAATATTCCCTCTAATGTTTTTAAGCTGTGAGTAGGCGGTCATGCTAGATGAGCTATGAAAACTGAGCTTGCATTTATAAGGATCATGGCTAAAAGAAAACTAAAAACAAATTTAAGCTGACATATATTTAATGATATGCACAATCATGCTACATGACAATCAGGCATAAACATAGGCAGTTTCATTTGACTTATTATAGTTAGTATTACTTTTAAATGCCTAAATAGAGTTTTGGTCTTTTTACTGCTGTTTCTCTACTAATTAACAGTATCAATGTTGACCCCTTTCTCTAATATTCTCCAATGTCATCATTCAAAAGCACTAGGTTCTGATCTCAGCCTTTCACCTGGACTTTTGCTCCCGACTCTGCCACTTCAGGCCTCGCAGCTGAAAACATTGGAAAAGGCCCTTCTGCTTCCATAATCCCATCTGTCCTTGCCTGAAGGGACAGAATCCTAAAGTAAGGCTCTACCTATTGCCCATTCCCTTCCCCACCCTGCTTTTCCTAGGTTTGGTTAAGTGATCCTTTCGATTATTTATCTACATAGAAAAAAGGGGAGTCTCCACATAAAAATTCCTGTAACAAATCTTTTATTCTATAGTAAGGGATGAAAGGCTTGAAAAGTGACATGATTGGGAGAGTTAGCACAGTCATGGGAAAGAGGTTCCAGTAAAACCACAAATGACATTAACAGATCCTTTCTCCTTTTGATAGAGGGAGGGGATTAGAAATCGTGACAGTATCAAATGTCTCATGCTATGGGGTGTGAAGAAAGTAAGCCAAAAGCGGGTACCTGGAGACACCAGAAGAAACTTCGCGATTTCATCATTTTGCTCAGGGCTTTCCCTGTTTGCTCTCCTTTGTGCACAAAAGTATTTCATGTCCTATACGGCCACTCAAAGTACTTAAGAAGACAGAAGCATGGCATAGGAGAAAAAACACTGCATTTAGCCTCAGGAGCAGGCCCCTTGTATTTCTTTATTATCTGTGCTGCCTCCAGAAAGCTACTGCAAAATGATCAGGGCTTCAGTTTCTTCATCTATAAAAACACCCAAGCTCTGTATGTCACCAGGCAGTTGTGCTTCACAAAGGGCGACCTAAGCTTAAGCTATTGCTACTATTTTTCCTACCATTAAGCATCTCTCTCTTTTTTTCATGAAACTAAGTTTAATGGGGGTGGGGAGGAGGGACAGGGGTGCAAGTAGGAGGCAGAGTCTAGTGCTGGGTCTGGAGTTGGAAAGACTCATCTTCCTGAGTTCAAATCAGGCCTGAAACACTTCACTAATATCTGTGTGACCCTGGGCAACTCATTTAAGCCCGTCTGCCTCAGTTTCCTCATCTGTAAAAGGAGGTGGAGAAGGAAATAGCAGAGCACTCCAACATCTCTGCCAAGAAAACCTCAAATGGGGTTGTGAAGAGGCTGATGTAACTGAACTGGCCAAATAACAAAGGTTTAGTGAAGAGTAGAATGCAAGCTCCATCATCATCGTCATAATCAATAATAATGACAAGAATATTCCTACTAACTCCAGCAGTTATAAAGTGAGCACTTTAAAGTTTACAAAGCACTTTTTTCATCACCATCATCACATTTATAAAGGGCTTATCACAGGCACTGTCATAAGCACTTTATAACTATTATCTAATTTGAGCCTCATAATAACGCTGTGAGGTAGGTACTATTATTATCCCCATTTTACATATGAGGAAACTGAGGCACCTAGAGATTAAGTGACTTGCCCAAGGTCACAGTGCTAGTTAAGTATCTGAGGTCAAATTTGAACTCAGGTTTTCCTGACTCCAGGCCCAGTGCTCTATCCACTGTGCCATCCAGGTGCCTGAAAGACAGGAGTGTTTTTCTAACACAAAGTAGGCCCTTAATAAATGCTTTCTGAATTGCATTAAATTGAATTGGGGGAGCAAGACTGGCTGGGCCTTCCAAAGAAGTCTATTTCCTAGCTTTGTCTATGCTCACTTTTGTCTGAAATGAAGACCACCTTCTGTGTATGCCAAGATTTTTAATTTGCTTTTCCCCATAAACATAGACTTTGGTTTCTCTTGAAAAAGTAGTGTCCTTGACCAAGAATCTCTCTATGAGATTCTTTCCTAGGGTTTAAAACATATATACACACACACACACACACATCACATATATATATATATACACACACACACATATGTGAGCATTGATGCATCTGCACATGTGAGAAGGACCACAACCTAGGCAGGCCAAACTGCAGAAATGCAGAGCCAAGGTCTGCTGACCCCTTTAACACAGCTAACTGCCTCTTTAAGGCTGGTTTAAGTTATAGGGTAATTTGCATAACTCTGGAAAATCTAAGGTAATTTATGTGACCCTGGCTAGATGCCAGATAGGAGCTGAAAGGAATTTCCTTACCCCAATCTAAATATCAAAAGATCCCACAGGAATTCTTAGAAGAGTTTGGAGTTGGGGAGAGAAGGGGGGCAGGGGGAGAGAGATCCTGATCTGAGGGACTCTTCCAAGCTCTGGAGAATGACTATAGGCTTACAAATAAAAGAGATGAGATTTGGTGATTAGCCCTAAGCTAATGTTTTAGGCTGGCAATCTCACAAAAGGGCAATAACATCCCCTTTCAGGAAGAAAATACCCAACCCAAGGGACAATTCAGGCCAAGAGCTTCAGCCCAGCACAGAAGCAGCCTAGAAACAAATGACAGCAGCAACAATTCTTAAAGAAAAGTCACTCCTGGTAATCCTGGAGGCAGAGACTTAGCAGCTATGGAGATGAAGCAGAACAAGGAGGCACAGGCAGGTACTGGCAGATGGAGAGGAGTTCCGGCCAAGAAAAATTCTAAATTATGACTTGCAGGTACCACGGGGATCTGCAGGAGACCGCGCCCCTTTCTGTATAGGCTGAGGGATTTTCCTTGTTTTTTTGTATTCTGTCCCAATTCAGCTTTGCTATCTGATTTATAGTTCCTGGTAAAGGATGCACAGTTTGGGGGCTCAAGTTGTATTTGTGTACCTGCAATGACCCAAAACGCTGCATGAAGCCTGAAGTGCACTGAGCAAGGGTTATTCTGGTTCCATGCTACATGCACACGTACACACACACGCACACACATGCTCACGCACACACATACACACATGCACACACGTGCGCACACACACTCTAACCGATGCTCTTTTTATTTTTATTTCTGGCAACTTTCTTATCCTTCCCATTGCGGCCCTCTCAGGAGCTGGAACAGCTGGAGTGAACTCAGTGTAGACCATAAAATCTATGATGAATTTAGGCTCATTTCCCACTAAAAATAAGGCACTTCAAATATGATTTCTATGATACTATTCACTGAACTGTTCAAAAATGCTCATGGTATAGTTAGCATAGAGGGAGCTGGTGGCTCAATGGATAAAACTCTGGACCTAGAGTCAGGAAGAACTGTGTTCAAATCCAGCCTCAGACACTAACTAGCTGTGTGACCCTGGGCAAGTCATTTAACCTCTGATTGCCTGACAAAAGGATCAACTGGATCCACTGGAGAAGGAAGTGGCAAACTACTAATTATCTTTACTAAGAAAACTCCACAGACAACTATGGTCCATGGGATCATGAACAACAAAATAATTAACAAACATGATGCCTGAACACTAAGACAATAAATATACAGCCATGTTTGCTATTAAAATGGTCTATGTTCTTAGTTTAAAAATATTTTATTCTTATATGCTGACCTTAAAAATGAACAGGCAATAATAACTTGACATTAGTATCATTTTAAAGTTCTGTAAAGCACCTTACATATATTATTTCATCTGACAGTTATAAGAACTCTGTAAGATAGGTAATATTGTCCCCATTTTACAGATGATGCCACTGAGACTCAAAGTCTAGATGACTTTGCCCAAGGTCACAGATCTAGTAAAAGACTGAGCTCTGGCCACAAACTCAAGCATGAGAATAAAAAGAAGCAGGAGAGGCTGCATTTTCTTGCAAATTCTGTCTGAATTCCATGGAATAAGCAGGGACTGGTCACCACACCCTACAACAGAATTTAAAGGTTGATCCATTCATCATATCCCAGAGGTCAGAGTGAGATGAGACATCAGGTTCTCATACTTTTCTCTCCAAGTACAATGCACCAAATTGAGTGCTAAGGAAGTGAGAACAGGTTTGTTGAAAAAGGGTAGAGCTGTGGCTTCTGTGTGTAGAAAGGGGCCTTTGCTGTATCTGTCAAGGAGAGTGCTGCAGGGCAGAAAAGAGTTTAAAACAGAACTGCCCAGTCCTGTCCACTTCCTACAAATCCTGATTGCTGAGTTCAGGCCACACAGCCTGGACCCGACAGCTGGGTCAGCTGTTCTTGTTGTCAGGGCAACCACAGCCACCTTAGAGCGAGAGTGAGAAAGGTCAGACCATCTCTCAGCACTTCCAGCCAAAGACACAGGCTCTCAGATAACTGCCTATCTGTCCCACATCTAATGCTACTGAAGGAAATGAAAACTCAGAGAAGAAAGGGAAAGAGGAGAGGCAATCTCATCCGATCAAAGAAGCTAGGGCAATCTAGAAAAAGAAAATGCGGGATCCTGCTGGCCACAACTAAACGGGAGGTGAGCACAGGCCTCAACCCTGGTTTCTGCTGGGAGCCTTCCAAGACAAAATGCCCCATTGAGACTAACATCTGTTATTACTAAATAGATTTTTGAATCAATATTTTTTCCTAAAGATATTTTTCCCCTTTTGGTTGCAAAGCATTACTGTCTGCCAGTCCCTCCTAACCCATTCTTTTACATTCTTTAGCCACCACATAAAGTGACTGTCAGAACCTCAAACAAGGATCACTGGTCAGGAAGTGGCCTCTCACTATTTCCTGAAGGGAGGCACTAGGGAAATGCCAAAAGGCATTTTATACCCAACCCCCACCCAGTAAGCCTTCAGAAAAAGCACATGACAAGGAGGATGAGCGACCCAGTCCAATTCAATTCCAAAAGGAAACTGCAGATTTAGTCAAATGACTGGGAGACACCCTCTGGGGAAAGGAAGGAGGGAGGGCGGAGCAGACCGTGGTGTGCCTGAGCCTTTACCTTAACACCTGCAGGTCTTCTGCAGAGTTCTGCACCTCGTCTCCAAGTCTGCGCCAGCGGAGCAAAGCCTTCAACTCTTGCTGCTCCCTAGCTTCCTCACGTGACAGCTGTTTGTTATATAAAAAAGAAACCAAGTAAGCAGCCATTCTTTGTTGTTCCTACCCCCTCTCCGCCTCGGTCAAGACTTTTTGAAGCAATATCTTGCTTTGTTTCAAACCAGAGCAGGAAAACGAAGGATGACAAAGGCAGCATCTCCCTGTTTTCCTTTTCTGTCTATTGGAAAGCATAAGGCAAGCCTGAAGGGAGCCTGTTAGTGCCTTAAATCCAGAGGCATCTATAAAACCCCTGTGCCTGAGGACCAAGATAGGAATGCTTTATTGCCCCATTGCCCCCCCCCCCCCGGAAGTGAAATGGGTTTGTGGGCCCATCCATTCCTGGCTCTTTGTGGCTCCATTAGCCACACCAAGATGCCACCTGGAGGCTGATTCCATCATACCTTTCCTGGCCTTGTCTTTCTGCACTGGGTGGGGAAGGATGCTTCCATCTGCTTTCTACTTTCCTAAACCTCATTTTGTGAAGAACCGTTTACAGTGGAGCTGGCTAATGAAACCCAGACTATTTGGTTTGCATATAAACCAGAGAACTTTTACTGCTTGCATTCATTATGGGAAAAGGCTGGCAGCCCTACCACCCTGCCCCATTACTTCAACCTCTGCTGCAGTCATTATGATACACTATGCTATACACTTACAATCTTGCTAATGGATGGTAAGAGAGTTGTCTATTGGTAAGGAAAAATTCCTAACATTTACAGGCAAATATTTTCTCATTGTTTTCTAAACCTCTGGAAATAAAAGCTCCTACCCCCAAGAATGGGCATTTGTTATCCATTAGCTTTGACAGGATGTTATCTGAGCTCTACCCTGCTTTTTGCCAAATCTGGCACTTTCATTCAAGCACAGTACTGAGAGAAGATGGGAAAAGGGTAGTAGAATTAAAAGAGATTAATAAGGAATAAGGAGAGAAAGAGACAAAGATACACACACACATATATACACACAGAGGGAGAGAGAGAGAGAGAGAAACGGTGAAGGCATCTTCCCTCCTAAGAGGGACATGAATCCATAAGTAACAATAATTACTTGAAAGAAGTTTCAACACTGCATTCAGTTGTCTTTCAGGTTTTTTTTTTTTTTTGCTTTTTGGAGGGCAATTGGGGTTAAGTGACTTGCCCAAAGTCACACGGCTAGTAAGTGTTAAGTGTCTGAGGCCAGATTTGAACTCAGGTCCTCCTGACTCCAGGGCCAGTGCTCTATTCACTGCGCCACCTAGCCGCCCCTGTCCGTCAGTTCTTAAAAGCTAACATAAGTGAGTCTGAGTAGGGATTATTTCATTTATAATGTACTGTATTTGCAATTTATAATGTACTGTATTTGCAACCCAAGCACCTAGAATAGGTACCCGGTACACAGTAAGTGCTTAATAAATGCTTGTTGATTGATTCACATCAACAGGCAAAAAATTAGTTAGGCAGTGCCATCATCTTTTAATTGAAAGGACATCTCAGTGGAGTTAGTTTCCTCCCAGAGGAGCATAAAGATTCAAACAATATATATATATATATGTATATATATAAGGTTCATTGCTTTTTACCTTTGGGCCTCAGCAGTTTTCATTTTATTTTATAGGAAATAAACACTGACTGGAAATCTACTCATCTCATTCTGGGTCAGAGGAGAAGCTGGTCAAGAACTCTGATTAAGGGAGAAAGAGGCCAATTATCCACACATACAGAGACAGAGAGAAACAGAGACAGAGACAAAGAGAGACAGAGAGAGAGAGGGAGAGAGAGACAGAGACAGAGACAGAGACAGAGACAGAGACACAGAGAGAGAGAGAGAGAGATTTTTTGCAACTATCACTTAGGACAAAGCTGTTCTTAAATTCTGGTGCCACAGAGTCCGGTAGCTGTAGTCAGTCCTATCTCATCTGGAGTGAGATCCAGCTGGGATACAGCAAGTAGACCATGCTATATGTTATGTGGCACACTCTAGGGACTATTCATCACAACCTGGTGTCCGTCTCTTTCACCTTCTCCACAGATTTATTTGTGTGGAGCTCAGAGTAGAATTGTGGTAGTTTGGGGGGGACATACAGAGCACCCTGGTGTGGTAGAGGGGAAAGTGCTAGATCTAGAGCCTGAAGACCCGGTTTCATATTCTGGCTCTACGTGATCTCAAGTAGGTTGCCATCTTCTGGGGTTTCAGTTTCCACATTTGTAAAACGAGGGGGTCAGACTCAATGATCTCCTATAGCTCTAAATTTAATCCAAGTGGCCCCATAAAGGATCTCCTAAGTACTTGGCAGATAGTTCTTCACTTGCCCCCACACAGGGTCTCCTATCTAGGTTAGTGTGAACAGCTCCCTTTTATCTCTTCTCTAAAAGCATCAGGCTATATGTCTCTTCACATTTTCCTTCTTTAGTTTTTCAGAGCCTGGCAGTAAAGCCACATACCTTGCTGGCACTTCCCATTCCCAAGATGCCATGCCAGGTAAATGTTCTCTGATAAACCCCAGGAAGGCCTCCAAAAACTAGTGGTGGGATTCCTGGTATTCTGACCTAACATAAAAGCCCATTTACCCTAGTTTTAGAAGCCATCATATCTAACCAATACTTGAAAAAGAATCCCCACCTTAACCCTTCTGAATTTTTACCTAAAGATCTCTAGTGAGGGGGAAATCATTACCTTCCAAGGCAGTTAGGAAGTTTTCCCCTATAGCTTCCCGGGTCAGCTATCAAGGATCAGGGAGAACAAGTCTAATCCTTCCTTCCCTATTATAGCCATTTAAATACTTGAAGAATGTTATATTCCCCCACACCCCTGAAGTCTTCTTTTTTCTAGTCTAAATGGAACACAGTATCATCTTCCCATCTTTCACCATCCCATCTGCCTTCCTCTGGCTACTATTCAGTTTATCAGTGTTTTTCTTAAAACTCAAGTCCAATAATTAACACATATTCCAGAGGTGATCTGACCAAAGCAGAGTACAGAAGGACCACCAGCCACTTTCTTATTCATGACAGTCTAAGATAGAGTTGGCTTTCTTGGCTGCCACAGGTACCTTTGTTGATTCATTCTGAGTCTGTAGTATGATAGATGCATCTCCCCACCCCAAACCCGAATCTTTTTCAGAGGAATTATTGTCTAGCCACATTTCCAATATCTTGTTCTTTGGGACCAGATTTAAAAAAAGAAAACTCAAACATAAAACTTTACATGTATTCTTATCTTCATAGGCCTAGCCAAATGTTCTAGCCTGATAGGCTCATTCTGAATCCTGATTATGTCATCCAACATGTTGGCCATCCCTTTCAGCTTTTTGTCACCTACAACTTCGAGAAGCACATCCCCCATGCCTTTATTTAAACAGGTCGTAAACATCCATAAAACATTCATTAAATAGCATGGGGCCAAGCACAGATCTCTGAGGAATACCCCTGGAGTCCTCCTTCCAAGGTCACATCCAAACACAAACACTAATAGCAATACAACCAGCTCTTAATCTCACCTAACTGCACTGCTGCTCAGCTCACAGTGTTCAATTTTCCCACATGTTTGAGAGCCTTTGCCAAAATCCTTGCTAGAACCGAATTAAACTATATCTGTAGTATGTTCTTGATCTACCAGTCTAGTAACCCTGTCAGAAAAGAAATTATCTATAATGTACACCTAGGGCCTGATTAGTACAAATAATGAATCCCCTAAAGTGGTTACATTATTTGCATTTGCCTTTCATATTTCCACTGGCCTGGAACCAATGACCACATTTTACAGAATTATAACTTTAAATAGCATGAATTCAAATACATGCTACCTCCTCAAAGGATTCATTATTCATACTAATTGGGGCCTAGTTTGTCTCACTACGTGTGACTACTACGTCATTTTTCCAAATGTTCATTAGGTATCCCTTTAATAAAAGAATTGAGAATTGAAGCCCCTTGGCCTGTATTTTGCAGAATCCATTTTTTCCACTTTGCGAAAATTTGGACAATATTTGCCTATTTCCAATTCTGTGACAAATAAGTTTTCCCATAAGCTTTCAAAGATCAATGATTGTGACTGACTAATCACAGATACTAGTTCTTCCAGTACCCTAAGATATAGTTGGTCTTGGCCAGATGACTTACAGCCACGAAGTAAGGGAGGTGAGGTGTTTGTTCTAACTCTGTTATTTTTATTCTGTGCTTTCTAGTCCAAAGACAATTATCCTTGGCCAAGAAAACAGAAATAAAATAAGAACTGAGCAGTTCTACAGCCCCTCCCCAGTCAGTTATTATCATCCTATCCTTTTTTTTAATGCAGTTTTTAGAAAAGATAAGCTCATTTTTTGTTAACTTTACCTTTCTTTCCCAGCCTCAGATAATGCTGAGCTTTAATGCTTCTGACACTATCTTTCATGACCATATCATCCTTTTGAATTCATCCTCCATTCCAGGTTCTTAATTTTTGAGCATAATTTTTAAGAATTTAAATTAGCTTATGAGTTCCCTGCACATCCATATCAGTCTCTTTAGACAGATCCACACACACACAAACACGCACACACACACATACATCATTTTTTTTCTTCCTCATTAGCATTGTTTTATGAGGTATCTTCAGAAATTCATTTTTGAAACCTTCTTATCTCTCTTTGGCTGATTTTACCTGCAGAATTTTAATCCATTAGAGCTAAAGCATCTTGTTTTCTGTTTGAACCCTTTGAAATCTGCTCTCTCAATATCTAGGGTGCAAGTCACATTACGCCCAGTTTTCTCTAGGTCATTTCTTCAACCTCCAACCTCCTGACACAGGTCAGGATTTCTCCTTGAACATGCAGAACCACTAGCCAGAGTATCATTAAAAACAAATGGTATTATAACCAATAAGTATTTTTTTACTTTAAAAAATGGGAAGGGTACTTAGGAGAGTACTCTTTTGCACAGAACTTTTTTTAAGGGAAATTTTTACTAACTGTCCCATCACAGAACATCACCAGTGGTTTTATCATCATGATCAAGCTGCATTTACTGGGCTACTATGATGTGCCATGTACAGTGGTAGACAAAGTGCTGAACATGTGGAGAACAAGGTTGGCCTCAAAGCTACTTTCTTCTGAGATGGATGATGTCACACATACACACCTTTTGGGCTTTGGTCCAAAATACATCTTCCAAATGAGTGGCAAATCCTTCACTTAACCATTCTTCAGTCCAATCTTGAGCCCCGATGGCTAAACCAAACCAGGCATGAGCAATCTCATGGCATAGGCGTGTTCCACAGAGATGGCTCCCTCCAGGTAAGACACTCTGAGACAAGAAGATGATGTGTGGGCTGTGTATAATGAAGGACAAAACACATTACAGTCCTGTTAGAACCTGCAACTCATGGCTATATTAAATATGTGTGCTTTATTAGCCTTGTCAACCTATTATTACTACATGCGTGTTAGATCATGACAAATAGTTTGTAGCTCAGATGTTTTTTAGAAATAAGGCTGCAGTTTGCTCCTTGGCAGTAATTCAGGCTAACATTTCTGCCAAGCAGGGGTTTCAGTCATCAAACAACTATTACCGATAACAAGTAACTTAAACCAAAGTTTTACATTTTAAAAATTACAAGGCTGATTTAGTTCTGCATCCACTGAAATCTGGAGAGTAAAAAGAAAGGCAGGTGTGAATATGTGACTATCAAATGGATGATCAAAGATCCTGAAGTCAAAATAAAATCAAGTTATTTAAAAAAATAGAGAAATCTTATAGAATAAAAGGAAAAACAAGAAAAAATTGTAAGAAGTTTCCATTTTACACTGGGAAGGGTTATCGACTTGACAAACTAACAGGTGCTCCAGAATCTGTGAACTTTCCAAAAGCACACATGAAGAGCAGCTCTGTCTAAAGCGAGCATTTCCAAGTGTACTGTATCATCTGGCTAAGAACATCTCTCCCATCTGTGGATGTTTGTTCACATGATACAAGAAGGATAAGACAGGCAAGGCTGTGTGTCAAGTGTGGAAGAGAGGGCCCAACGCCTGGACCAGACTTCTAGATTCGTTATAACCTTTAGAAGTGAAAAACTGTGACACTTTGAATGTCCTGTTTAGTGGCAAAGAGATGGGGTGGGTGAAAGGAGAAAGGGAAGAAAGATGGTTCAGTGCTTTTGTTTTCAATAGGTTAACTTTATTCTCATTTACACACAGCTCTTTTACAACCTCCTAGGAAGCATGTGGTCTAAACTATCTCCCCTCAATAAGCAGAACAAACCAGCTAGATACATTCCCATGTTAAGAAATTAAGCCCACATCTGTGTGCACTGGTTATTTCCTTCAGAGGACATGTGTTTGCTATCATGTAGACCCTGCCCAAGTCAACATTGTTTGGCAGTTTTTCCCTCACTCCTTTGCTTATGATTAAGGAAAACCCCACCTCTATTTCCTTTGCAACAAGTCCAACCATTCAGATCTGAGAGCTCCATGGAAAATAAGTTGGCTGTGCCAAAATAGGTAAGGTATGATGTGAAACAATAGCAGAGCCTGCATGCAAATGAAGCCCAATTAACTAGGATCTCTGGAGATTGCACCAGAAATGACTTGAAAGCACAGGGAGGAGAGTCAAGGACAAAGGAGCAAGAATAAACAGTACCTCCTCAAATCCTGCCAAGAGTAAGGCAGATTATAGGGAAAGGGGAAAGTTAAAAGAAAAGAAAAGGAGAGAGAAGCAGAGAAACAACCCACCTTTTCATTTGAGAAAAACACTTCTGCTGAGAAGCTTAACTGTACAGTGGGAGTGTACCCCTTTGGTCATTTGTAAGTAAATGACCCCTAGCTCTGACATGTGCAATGCTAAAAGGGAAAACCACAGAAATGCACCAAGTAAATAACATTCCAGACATACTGCTGGCAGCATTTTGTCCTTTTGGCTAAACAAAACATGAGCAACTTCATGCCTTATAAACAGACTTACAAAAGAGCCTGAATTGTTAAGTGTCAACTAGACATATAGATATACAGTCCTAGCGTATACAAAGATATTATGTCTATGTTACTGCTTTCAACACAATACCATTATACGTGGTAATTACTAAGAAATCTTTGCAATCTTTTTATGTTTTAAAAAAAACACCCTAATGTCCAAGAGTGACCTTTATGCTGTTTTCTTTTTTCCTCCCAGCATTAAAAAAAAAAAGCATGTGTGAGGCCTGTTTGTGAAAATATGAAAATCTTCAAGTGCTCAAAGGAATGTACCAAAACTGGAGATGTGTGGGTGTAATTTCATTTTCCAACTTTTAAACATTTTTTTAAGAGAAATCACTTTGTACAAGTCATAAAATTTTAGATTTGGAAGGGATATTATGGATAATTTGGCAATCTCCTTCACCAACCCTACTCCCTCTTTACAGATGAGGAAAGCAAGGCTTAGACAGGTTAAGCGACTATCCTGTAAGAAAACTTTTTGTCCCTACTAGACTTTCTCTCTGCCATTAAACCTCTTAGTAACAATATACGAGAGCACTGGCATTTCAGTCCGATTCAGAATTATGGAATTCACAGATCCTGAATTGGAAGGGGCCCCAGTAATTATCTTGTCCAGTTCCCTCACAATATTCCTAATTAATTGTCAGCTGTTGAGTTCCCCAATGCAGATACATTGATTTCTTTAGATAATTCTCCCCTCTTTTTTCATCATTAGAATTAGATTTAGAATAGATTAGGCAGATTTAGAACTAGAAAAAAAAATTCTTCTTCAGAATTCCATTCTTGAGAACTTCATATCTCTCCTGGGCTGAGTTCTCCTATAGAATTTTAATTCATGAAATCTTATTTATCCTTTATTTATCTATTATCTTTTAAATATTCTCTCTTGAAATCTAGGTTTCTGTCAAACTATGCCTAGTTTAATTCTCCTTTGCTCTCATGAAATTCTAAGATGGGGTGGTCATTTTCCCCAAAGGTTTCCATCATTTACACCCAACCAACTAGTACTTTCCAGTGGTTGAGAAATAGGTGAGAAATGGGAGGTTCCCTCATTGATTCATGAACCTTTTGAAGATTTATCATCATCAAACTTATTATTGAAGCAGTGTTTTGGCAGAGAGCGCTTCGACAAATGCGTGGCTAACTGAAGATCCCCATTAGTGCTATATCATGTCACCCATCTAACAAGAGCATAACTGTTTTCTAATTTTATGCTTTCTATTCCCAACTTATTTCTGATCTTGAAATAAAGGTATTTCCGACTGAGCTGGGAAAGTATCTTAATCTCCATTCATTTTAGGTTTCCATAAATTCCCTTTTCCAAGTGCAGATGAAACTGTATTTTGCATAGCGGGAAGAGCTGGATCTAGAGTTTCTTTCATTCATTCAGTAAGCATTTAGTAAGCACCTAGTGTGTACCAAGCTCTATACTAGGTTCTGGGTATACAAAGAGAAAAATAAAACAGCTCCTCTCCTCCAGGAGCTTAGATGGACAAACAATAGGTGTCAGTATAAAGAGTGAAATCACAGTGGTGACAATATAGATCTTTAGAAGAAACCCATTTTGTTGTGATGTGTATTGTTCTTTGAAAACTGAACACATAGAGGAAAGTCACAGCACTCAAGCCTTGTAAGGGCAGAAAATGCAGTGGTTGGGATGTGTAAATTAATAGAGAAAAACCTTGTGCACCATTCAGATGCTTTGTTCTTTTTTTGATGCACACACAAATAAGCTCAATAGCAACCAAGGCAGGACCTAGAATATCAAAAACATCTATAAATACTCCAAACACCCATGGATACCCAAACACTACTATGGAAGGAAACTGTGGATCAAACTCATACGCTGTGCTATATCTGGTTTGTTCTTCCCCTGAACGCCCTTATCTTGGATTTGCTCATTATCAGTGTGTGGCCTTGGGTAAGTCACCTCCCTACTCTGGGCCTCCTTATTTTCTTTTTATGCGAAATGAGGGGTGGTAGATTACATGATCTCTAAGTTTGTTAATATCTCTGTCAACAGGGTTTAAGATTCATAGATTCCTTTGGAATGGGGATTTTCTGGGGAAAGTTATGCCCCAAATCTTTCAGTTCCCAGCATTTTCTTCCCAATGGTAAGCATAATGTATGTGATAAACTTGTGGTTACATTTCTTTTGGCAGAATGCATTTCTTTCTTAACATACAATGAAAAGATGGAATGAAATTAAAAAAAAAAATTGATGTTGTCCCTTGTTCTTTATGGCTGATATCTAAATCCTGTGCTTTACACATAGTAGATAAGTAACATTTTCTGAGATACTGGAATATAAGACACATTTCTTCCCTGGAAAAAAAACAAACAACTTTCTAACCTCAAGTATCAGAAGTGTGATAGAAGAGTTAGATTTAGAGTTAGAGGATCTCAAATTCTAGCTCTGCTATTTGGCTAAATGAGATACCTTAGGCAAGTCACCGAACCTTATAGAAGATGTCTCAGGTTCCTCTTCTGCAAAATAAAGAGATTAGACTAAATAATCTCTATGATTTAGCTCTAAATCCCCCCCAAAATCAAGGAAAAGTCACTCATGCTTAGTCATTCAATGAATTGACAGTTCTGATATATTGAGAAGCACTCTCAGAAATTAGCCATGCCATATTAAATATTTCTTAATGGAGCCCTGGGCCTAGACCAATGATCTCCAAAATAAAGGCCATGGCTATCATATGATCCCAAGGGGCCATGTTATAAGACTTACACAATCAATCATTTAAAAGGTGTATCAAGGGATTGCCATCCAATCCTCCCCTGGGGCTTTCTACCAACTTATCAACACCTATCCTTCACCTATTACACCCTAAGCCTCCCTCACTCCACCTCATCCAGCAGCCACTTAGGGCAGTTATGACCTAACCCTGACTTTGGCACTTTATTTCAGCAACTGCATAGACACCATTGGGAAAATTCCTTCAGTCCATTATGGCCCATTATAGCCTAGCCTCTCTAAATAACCTCATGGCGACAGCAGGCACCCAATAAAAGGTGAGCTCAATATTCCAGGGCAGTAAGGGTAAGAACTTCATTCTCTCCTTTTTGTTTTTGGTGGGGCACAGTGACTTACATAAGTAGGCATGGAAAGCATGAGAGTTTCAACAAAAATTTCATTATGTTTCTTCCCAAATCAACCCTTCTTCATAACTGTCCTATTTTCGTCAAGGGCACCGCCAACCCTCCAGTCAACTGGTTTATCAGCGTCACCTTGGTGTCATTTGAACTCCTCATTTTCATTCAATCCCAAATACCCAAGGGGTACAAAATGTTCCTTCCATTTTCTCAACATATCTCCCACATCATCTCCTCTCCATGGACACAGCCAGCATTCTATTTTGGCCTTACCTATACCATTGCCATGGCCTCCTAACTGTGCCGACTCATCTCTCCCCTTGCCACTAATTCATCCTCCACATATATGCCACAGTAATTTTTTTCTAAAATAAATACATCACACACACATATTTCTGAATTATATTCCAGTGGCTCCTTTTACCTCTAGGATCAAATAAAAATGTCTCTGTGTGGCATCTGAAGCCCTGCGTGATCTGGTGCCAAATGACTTTCTAGCCTTATTTATGCATTACTCCTCTTCTTGTGCTCTAGGGTCCAGTCAAACTGGCCTTCTTCTGTTTCTCAAACGCATACAAAAATGCACCTAAAATATCCCAAAATGAATATGAAATTAGCATATGATACCATCCGTTAAGCAGAACCATGTAAAGAAAGAGAAATGAATTTATATTAAAGACTTTCTATTGAGTTGCAATGAGAGACAATTCATTGGTGTATGCTTTTCTATTATGTAGGTGAATATGTACACATAGAGAAACATAACTCCTGCCAAAAAGCAAGATGAACACTTTGAATATTTTTCACATTTGCATTTTTTAATGCAGAAAACTTAAACATTTTTCTTATTTTGTGGGGCTGTATGAAAATAGGAAGAGGGTTAGACTTGGCCTGTGGACTGCATTTTGCCAATCCCTGCCTAGACAATCACTGTTCACACTAACAGGGCCCATTTCAGGGTTTTCTTTGCCTGCTAAAGGGATCTGTGCTATGGGGTCTCTCCAAATGTCAAATTGTTTATTCATCATCCTTAAAATGGATGGAGGCATGATCATTTTAATGAAGCCTTTATACTCCATTTATTCTCTGTACTGGCTCAACATTTCCCAAAACAAGAGACAGAGGATAAAGTTATATTCTTTAACACCCACTCCATCCCAGACAGATCACACCCCTACTGCTTTCTTAATAGCAATTTCCTGCCTTCCTTCTTTGTTTCTAGATTTCTTCTTTCTCTTTTCTTTTTCCTTTCCATTCCTTTCCTTCCTTTCTTCCCATAAAAGGACAAGAAAAGTAGAGGTAGACTGGGAAAATGGGGCAGGGTGGGAGTAAGGGAAAGTACACATCCTCTGTCCAGCAACAGTATAGCCTTCACACAAAGGCTCGAACAAATAGAACTGTGCTTCTGTGTCTTTTCCCTAAAAATTATATCTATCATTACTGACTTAAGAATGGGTTTTCAGTTTTAAGATGTTACAGAAAAATAAGTCACCCACGTGCCCTGAAAGTCCTCAGTAGCAGTTATGACCCTTCAGGAGGAATTCTACTTAAAGCAAAATTAGACTTTCATCAGATTGCAAAGTGGAGGTGATACTTGATTTATTTCTGCTTTTCCTAGGAGACTTGACCCTTTTTACTCTTTAGGGAATTATAGAATACTTTTGGGCCCAACCTGGTTTTAACGTCTACAGCAGGTCAGAGCAGGTTGCATGGGTGGAGTAAAGAAGCTTGGAAATTGCTTTTGATTAAGAACAAAAAGAACCCCAAACCCCAGAAGAACCCCTCCCAATATCCTGGAGATGATCCCAATCCCCTTTGTAAGGGAACAAACTTAATAAGTCACCTTCAACATGTAGATACTTGGCAAAGCTGTTTGGAAAAGAGCTTGATTTTCATCAGACTCTCACTCTTTCCAAGTTAAAAAAATTCTCCTGCAATTTGATCAACAACATGATCAGATGAATGATATCTTACCACTGTGGGAAGGAAAGAGAAACCTAGAAAAAAAAGAAACTAAGTACCATTCAAAATTAAACTACACAGTTCAGAGACTTTCCTGATTAAATGAAAGCAACTTTACTTATATGTACCAGAGTTTTCCATTGATTTAGTTTGGAAAGCCAAAAAGCTGACACTATTTTGAGGCATTCTAAATGGAAGGATAATTTCTCTTGGAACACTCCCTCCCTGATCCACCCTTTTACTATGTTACAAATACCTTTGTATTTTTTGTCCATAAGATGTAAATATTTACAAGAATAAAATGTCCAACTCCTTTCTCTTCAAGGCCTGAGGTTAGGTTATTATAATGAAAGCACCCTCTAGAATAATTTTACCAGAATATTTTGAATCTAAAAAAAGAAAGATCATCAGCTTAAATGCAGGAGAATGGAAAGATGGTCTTTTGAGGTCACTTTCTTTCCTCTTATTGTGATCAATGAATCATTTGTTCTCTTCTTTCATTTCCATCATCTGAAATCTAACTATTGATATAAAGAATAGTAATTAACAAGTATTTACTAACCACTCACTATGTACCAGGCACTTTGCTAAGTTATGGGGATGCGAAAAAAAGGCAAAAGCAATCACCGCTCTCACAGAGCTCACAATCTAATGGGGAAACCCTCATTCAAACAGCTATGTACATGGAGAAAGTCTCAAAAGGAAGTCACTTAGATTAAAGATTGAGAAAGTTTCCTTATAAGAAGTAGGACTTTTTTTTTCAATATTTTTTCCAAGTTATTTATTTTTAGTTTTCAACATTCACTTCCGTAAGTTTTAAATTTTCTTCCCCTTCCTCCCCAAGACGGCCTGCAATCTGATATGCGCTCTATACGTATATTTCTATTAAACACATTTGCACATTAGTCATGTTGCATATAAGAATTATGATGAATAGGAGAAACCATGAAAAAGGGGGGGGAAAAGCAAAATTAAAATAAAACAAAAAGAAAACAAAAGAGAAAATAGTCTGCTTTGCTCTGCATTCTGACTCCATGGTTCTTTCTCTGGATGTGGATAGTATTTTCCATCATGAGTCCTTTAGAATCATTCTAGGTCTTTGCATTTCTGGGAAGGGCTAAGTCTATCAAACTCAGTTATCACACACTGTGGCTGTTTCTGTGAACAATGTTTTTCTGGTTCTGTTCACTTCACTCAGCATCAGTTCATGTAAGTCTTTCCAGGTTTTTCTGAAGTCTGCCTGCTCATCATTTTTATAGCACAATAGTATTCCATTACATTCACATACCACAACTTGTTCAGCCATTCCCCAATTGATGGGCAGCCCCTCAACTTCCAGTTCTTGGTCACCACAAAAAGTTCTGCTAAAAATATTTTTGTACATGTGGGTCCTTTCCCCATTTTTATGATCTCTTTGGGATACAGTCCTAGAAGTGGTATTGCTGAATCCAAGGGTATGCACAATTTTATAGCCCTTTGGTCATAGTTCCAAAGTGCTCTCCAAAATAGTTGGATAAGCTCACAGCTCTACCAACAATGAATTAGTGTTCCAATTTTCCCACATTTTCCCAACATTTATAATTTTCCTGTTTTGTTATGTTAGCCAATCTGATAGGTGTGATATGGTAAAGAGGTAGGACTTTTGCTGAGACTTGAAAGAGGCCAGGTAAGGTAGGAGGTAGAGATGTAGAATGAGAGAAGATTCAGTATGAGGGAAAGACAGTAAAAATACAGTCAGGAGATAGAGCATCAATTTTGAGAAACAGCAAGATCAGTGTCACTGGATAGCAGAGGATATATGTGGGAAAGAGGAGGGAAGTTGGAAAAATCCTAGAAAGGTAGAAAAGTAACAGATTATAGAGGTCTTTAAGAGCCAAAAGGAAGATTTTATAATTTATCCTGTAGACAAAATGGAAGCACTGCAGTTTAATGAATGGGTGGTGATATGGTCAGACTTCTACTTTAGGAAGAACAATTTAACAGATGCATAGAGGATGGACTTGAAGGGAGAGACTTGAGTCAAGGAAAACAAATGGAAGGAGCTAAGTGTAAGGTAATAAGGTCCTGAACCAAGATAGTGGCAGTGTGAGAGGAAAGAAGGGTGTATATAAGAGAGATATCAGAAAGGTAGAATCTATAACATGATATATCTATATAGTCCATAAGGAAACTGATTGACTGGGTATGGGGACAGAAGGAGAAAGAGTGAAGAGATGAGAATAACACTGAAGTCGAAATCCTGGGTCTTTGGGAAGATGGTGGGACTCTGGCCAGTAATAGGAAGATTAGGAAAAGTAGAGAGTTTGGTGGGAGAAAGATAATGAGCTCAGTTTTAGACATGTTGAGTTTAAGGTGTTGGAGACATTCAGTTCAAGGTGTTGAACAGGCAACTAGAGATGCAAGACTGAAGGTCAGGAGACAAGTTAGGGTTAGACAAAAAGATCTGAGAATTATCTGCACAGAGATGAGAGCCGAATGCATAGAAGTTGGAGAGATTATCAAGAAATGGTATAGGAGGAGAAGAACTGAGAGGTTCCAGGCCCAACTCCTGTGGGACACTCATGGTTAGTAGGTGTGAACTGGATAAAGATCTAGCAAAGGAAACTGAGGAATGTTCATACAGGCAGGATAATCAGGAGAGAGCAGTGCAATGAAAGTCTACAGAAAAAAAGAGTGTAGAAAAAAGAGCGTATTAAAGAGAAAAGGGCGACTGACAATGGCAAAGACTGCAGAAAGGTCAGGAAGGTTAAGGATGAAAAAAGGACATTGGATTTGGTGACTAAGAGTTCCGTGGTAATTCTGGAAAGAGTTTTAATTAAATGATGATGCTAGAAGCCAGACTGCAGAGAATTAAGAAGAGAGTGAAAGAGAAGGAAATGGAGGTGTTGATTGTTGACAAACTTGTCAAGGAGCTTAGCTACAAAGGGGAGAAGAAACGTAGGATGATGTCTAGCAGAGACAGATGGATCAAGTGAGGACTTCTTGAGTATGAGGAAAACACAGGCATGTTTATAGGCAGTAAGGAAACAGACAGTAGACGCGGAGAGATTAAAAGTTAGTGAAAATGGGAGTGACAGAGTAATGTGCTAGAGAAGATAAGATGGAGTGGGATCACTTGTGCATATAAAGGGGTTTGCTTTGTGAAGGAGCAGTGCAGCTCTTCATGTGAGACTCCGAGAGTGGAGGAGATAGTGGTAAAGTGAGGAGGAGAGAAGAGGAAGCTATCAGCAAAAGGTCTCAGTTTTGTTCGGTGACATATGAAGAAAGGTTTTCAGTTGAGAAGGTTGAGGGGAGGGAGAGATGTGGAAGTATTGGAGAAGGGGATGAAAAAGTTCGGAAAAGTTGCTTTGGTGAGTGGTAAATGAATTAGGGAGATGTAAAAGGATTGTCTCGCTTCAAAATGATATAACAAAATTTCCTTTTCTAAACAAGATTTTCTCCATATTTGTTGAGCATCATCTGAGGAGGAAGAAGGAAGCATATGGTGAGAGTAATCCAAGGCTGGAGTTTGGCAGTGCAAGACCTTAGATAGGATAAGGGAGCAAAGGATTTTAGAGAATAGAGGTAGAGGTTAACTGGCTCACTGAGGGGTCAGGATGGGAAAGGAAGGAGAGTGTGGCCAGTGCAGGGGTGATGGCCTGGGAAAGAACTGAGAAGTGGAAAGACTGGTACTTGCAGGGAAGACAAACTAGAGCTTTTGGGGTGGAAATGCTGAGGCAAGGAATTAGCATCCAACTGAATCAGTGTTGTATCTTCTTTTCCATGCTATGGTCAAGTTAACTTTTAGTTAAATATTAAATGGCCTACAAGTGTCTCATTTCATTCCAGTATCAACCCTGAACCACTAGACCAGCGTGAGTCAGGCCTGGCCTGCAAAAATAGAGGAGGCTTTACGAATGGCAGGATAGTTAAGGTATAGGATTACAGGTGGCAGAGGTGGTAGCAACAGCTGCAGAGACAGTAATACACAGCAGCAGATAAGAGAACTGGGTGGAAACTATGGCAGTTGTGGCAGCAGTAAATAGGTGGAAGGACTGGTAGACAAGAACGGAGAAACTGTAACTGACTGGGGACTAGTGATTGCTATGCACTCAGATTCTTAAGACGACCCTGTGTACTCCCCTGTGGGTAGCATAAGTTTTGAGGGACATGCATCACCATGCTAGGGGCAAGGGGCTAAGACAGACTAATAACTGATTATTAACGCCTATTACATTCACTAACAGACTGAGGTTGTTGGACTCTGATATGTCCTGTAAATAACAATAACAACAACAATGATGGCATTTATCTATACAGCACTTTACAATGGCAAAGTGCTTCCCAAATATTAATTTATCCTCACAGCAACACTGGCAGATAGGTGCTATTATTATCCCTCTTTTACAAATGAGGAAACAAGTAGAGAGAGATTAAATGACTTTGTCAGGGTCACATACCTAGAAAGCACCTGAGGCAGTAATTTGAACTCAGATCTGGCTCCAAGTAGTTCTGCTGTCACCTGATACTCAGTTGCACAGCTACAGTATCAGATTGCCATTCTCAGCTTTCCTCCCCACCACTACCCTCACCTTCCATCAATACTGACACAGCAGCTATGCCAACGATCCTCTCTGCAGGTAGGACCTTCTCACTCTGGTAACTTTGCTTAGAGAAAAGATTGAAGCTTGTTAATTGAGGACTAGCTAGCTAATAGCATACTTATTTGAAGAGCTGCGTTAAGTCTGAAATTATGGTCCTAATTTTTTTTAAAAAGCTCCAAATGGAAATACAGTAGAATATAAGCTCCTTAAGGGAAGGAACAGTCTCACTTTTCAGTTTGCACTTTTAGCTCCTGGAACAGTGCCTGGCAAGTTGTAAGCACTTAATAAATTAAAAATTTATTATTATATAATACTTTATTATTAAATTAAATTATTTTAAATTAAATCCATTTAAGTTTAGTTTAATGTAAATTAAATAATTAAATTTATTCTTCTATAATAATTTATTATTAAATTATATAAAATATAAAATAACTTTCTATTATAAATTAATAAAAAGTACTTAACAAATTAAATGACTGATTCATTGTCAAATCTCCTAGGGGACGCATGGCTCCTTTTTCTCTTGCATGATAAACCATATGTTCAAACTAAGGAGTCCCTGGATTCTCATTGACAAATATAAAAGAAAATCTGTGTTTAAAAACAACATTTAAAAACAAATTACTTAATATTCTGATCACTATAGGTTTGAGAAGCCACTGATATCTTTAGTTTTACCTTTATTGAAAAGTTTTTCATCAAGTAATTTGGATTTGTTTGAAAAGAATGACTGAATTACCCATAGCCTTTAACCTAGAGATTCTACTGCTAGGTAAATACCTCAAGGAGGAAAGTGACAAGAAGAAAGGCCTTCAAGTACACCAAAATACTTGAGTGCTTTTTTGTGTGTGTTATCAAAGAACTGAAAATGAAATATATAGATGCATACTGACTGGGGGATCACTAAATTATAGACATGAATATAATATAATATTACTGTACTATAAAAAAATGAACACCAAAAGGTATAGATGAACTCATTCAAACTGAGGTAAACAGAACTAGGAAAATAATATATAAAATGTGAAAGGACCACTATCTGCAAAGATTCTCTCTACCCCATTCTATGTTAGGCTAGACTGGACTAGAGGCTGAAGGATCAAACTGCTCTTCCTCTTGGGAGAATTGGGAGACAGATTTCCAAACTGTCCAACCATTACATCCATACCAAACAACATCTGGGTTTCAAAGCCGGGGGGCTCTGGACAATGGCTTCCCAGAATCCAGATCAAATCACAGAACACTTCTCAAAGTGAGCCCCAAAAACAAAGCTACACATCAGGGCTTATATAGCCTTCTCCTGGCTCAGAGAATGTAACAACCTTTTGGACCCACTGACCAATCAAAAAGTATCAACTGCAAAACAAGCTTCCCACCCCAGGCTCCAGGTGCACTTTAGCCTAGGGGCAGGGAAGATCTTTAAAATTTACATTAGCATTACAGCTGGTCAGGGCAAAGTGTGGCAACTCCCACAGACTTGGGGCATCTACCTAGTCTGAATTACTGTTCTATATGGGTTGGCATTTTAATGTCCTTATGTGACCAGGAATTCAGATCAACACAACCAAATCTGCCTACTTGATATGTTTCTGTCTTGATAATTCTGTCTGTGTATTCTGAAGTTTGGGGTGCTGACCTTTTTTCCCCTGAACTAGGTAAATGATACATATTTGACTGATTAAAGTAAGCTTGTTAACCCATTTTGAGTTGCTTTCCTTTATCAAAAGCAGATCCAAGAATCTGTGTTGGCAGCCACCCTGAGGACGCTTGGGGTGCTTGCCGCTACACTAGCCTTGTATACATATGAAGAATAGGGGATGGGGAGGGAGGGCTGCCCAAGCTAAGTGCTGAAGTATCTTTGTTGAATATTTTTCTATGCTATGGCTAAATAGACATCCTTTTGTTAACTGTAAAATGACCTATGAGGACTTATTTTGTTCCATTATTGAACCTGAGCTAACAGAGTACCAGCCTGAGTCAGTCTCACCCTCAATACAACATCAAAAATGGAAATGACAACAATAAAAATGAAAACAGAATGCTGTGAAATTGGGACTAAGTTTGGTTCCTAAGAAGAGATATGTGAGGCATTTACCCCAAACTATTTTGCAAAAGTCAAGGATCGTGGGTACAGAACACTGTTTATAATATCAACCTTTTTTTTTTTTTAATGTCAGTTTTGCTGTATGAAATTTTCCTTCTCTCCTTACAAATTCTTCATTATAAGAGATAGAGGGAAGAATACAGAATAAAATGTAAATGGTATTAAAACAAGAGACCAAAATGATTAATAAGATTTTTATTTTAAAAACAGTTCTTCAATTTTGTAAATCTGTTGACTTGCTCTATTTCCAAATTACTTAAGGCATAGGACTGAGTGTTGGAAAGGACCTCAGAGATGATTCAAACCTCTCATTTTACAAATAAGGAAACTGATACACAAATATCTGTCCATTTTCTCCAGGAGCTGATGGGCTCAGGAGCCTTTTGACTAGTAATTAGAAATTAAGACATATTGTCAGCAATTGCTTGAGAACATTAAATGACATGTGATTTGAAAAAAAATATTCCCGGGCTTCACTTTTTGTGCCCACAAAAGGGCTAATATTATTAGTCTCCACTGAGATACAGGACCAGTCTTATTTGATAAAAGAAGACATTTGCTTTATTCCCAGAAGAGAAATAAAATGGCATAGCAGCATAACTGTAATAGCTCCTCTGGTTACTTCTCACTAAATGGAACTATTCAGACACAATCATGTCATTAATGAAAATGGAGACACATCTCCAAAAGCAGACTGGCTTTAGGAAAAAAAAACTTTGTTTTTATTATGACCTTAATGATCATCAGCAAACAAACATTTCAAGTAATTGGAAGAGAATTATATAAGAAATGGAGGACTTCTGTTTTGCATATATGAATTTATAGATTTTAATATATATATGTATGTATAAAGTTTAACAGGATAGTAACAAAATTATACTATGTTCCTTTCTATACTTTTTTCTTATGTGTATTTAAAAATGTTTTTATTGATATGCTTTCTTTAATTATCCACCAACCTAACTTTCCCCATATCTCAAGAAGAATCCTTGCTTTTAACATACACATGCTTACTTCCATATAATTTATTATAAGACCTCAAAACTCAACTGAGACTTTTATGATTCCCTATATGTATATAATTTGTTATTCATACACACACACACACACATATATATATATTAAATAAATGTGTATTTCCACATGCCCAAGGCAAACAAATCCCATTGAATATGTCTGCAGATGCGTGTTTCATTCACTGCCTCTAATCCAGAATATGTTAGGTAATCTTCACCATCAGTTTTCTGCCATCATGAAATGCCCAGGGCTCTGAAGTCTTTCCAAATTGTTCCCCTCACATTATTATTGGGAGTCTTTATGTACATTGCTCTACTGGCTTCACTGAGTTCACTCCACATCTCTTCATATAGACCTCTCCCATATTTTCCTGAATCCATAATATTTGTTGGTCTTAAGATACAATACAATTCCATCATGTTCATATGCCACAATTGTTTAGTCCTCTCCCCAGCCCTGCTTTGGAGGTCCCAAAACATTATAAAAAATAATAACTCTAAATAACTTCAAATGAAGTACCCATGCTTCTTAAAATCACAAATCCAAGTTTTCCTGGGTTTTTTTCCTGGAAAAATCTGTCAAGGCTTTCAAATAGAAATCATTAGGAGAGGTGTAGAGGTATAATAATAAAAATGGTTCCCACTTATACACTTTCTGGTTGTCAAAGTACTTTATTCACAATATCCCCAATGAAGTAAGTAGTGTCAGCATCATTACCCCTATTTTACAACTGTAAGAACTGATATGACAATAATATCAGAGCTAGGAGGTAGAGGCTTCAAGCCCAAGCTGTCTAATTCCCAGCCTAGAGTTCAATACACTACACTATGTTATACAGCTTTTGTAAGGGAATTTAAATGTCTAAGAACTAGTTCCATATACACTAATAATCTAAAAACCTGAATCAACCAGACAAAAAGGCCCACAAGTAATTAAGCATCTGCTGTGTATTAGACACTGTGAATATATACACATATAAACACATATGTGTTATGTATATATGTATGTATAAAATAAGGTCCATTTGGTCTTGAAAGCTTGCACTAGAAGTCAGTCTTTTATGTGAAACTAAGGTTAAAAAAAAGGCTCTTATTTAACACTGATCTCTTTTCCAATCACACTTATATACACAGGAGGTCAGTGTGAGTGAAAAGCTAATGACATGTCTACATTAGAGCAGTTTTGAGAAGCTCATTCCTACTGAGTAGTACTGACTCATGGGGGAAAAAAACTGAGGGTCACATTCAAAAAGCAAACTAACCTAAAGGGCTTTAAAATGTTCATCATATATGCTTTTTTAAAGTACGGGGAACATAAAACATTTTTAATAAGTACAAGAATTAAGCTTGTATTTTACACTTTGCCTCTGTATCACAGCCATATTTGGGGGATCAGGGAAAGATAAAGAGAAAAAAGAAGCATCAGATTGGGAAAAAGAGGAGGCAGAAAGACACACAAGAGGTACATGAAGGAAGAGTAAAAGAGAAAGATGGGAAGAATAGAAAAGAGACACAGAAGAAGAGAAACATATAGAAGGAGGAGGCAGAGGAAGAGGAGGAGCAAGAGGGTTCTTAACCTTTTTTGTGTCATGGATGCCTCTGGAACTCTGGTGAAGGCTGTGGGCTAAAATTCCCTCCAAATCTAAATCCTATACTCCTAAGAGAAAAAGGACAAGTATTTTACTTGGCCTTTTCCTGCCAAATTAGATAATAAGTTATTTAAAGGACAGGGCCTACATCATTTTAATCTTTGTAGTTCTGGTACCTAGTTGGTATTTAGCACATAACATATGCTCAATAAATGTTTGCTGCTAGATGGCGCTATGGATAGATTGCCAGGCTTGGAGTCAGAAAGACACATCTTCATGAATTCAAATCTGGCCTCAGACACTTAGTAGCTGTGTGACCCTGGGAAAGTCACTTAGCCATGTTTGCCTCAGTTTCCTCATCTATAAAATGAGCTGGAGAAAGAAGTGGCAAACCATTCTAGTATCACAAAGACTCAGATATGACTGAAAAAATGACTGAACAATAAGTTACTAATAAGTGATGCCTTAAACCCTGGCATTAGTTCTATGTAAATCTCACTCTATGTATTCAGGATTCAGATTATGAAATTCAAACACAGATTAAAATCTCACTAATTCAGAATAATTGGGGAGAATGACAGATAGGACAAGTGAAAAATCCCTAGGAAATCTGGTCTCAAGGTACTGTGTGTCTTTGCTGCCAATCTAGTCTAGGATCTATGATCAAGCTAGATCATGGTCAAATACCATTCTAGAAACATGAGGTAGGATGCAGAACTGAGATGTGGCCTAGATATCAAACAGTACCAGAGAGACTAAAGTCATCAGCTACTCTTGGCTCTCTGCTAGCCTATCAAGTTCACAGCAGCCAATCACCATATTTTAGGGATGGGGTCAAAAGAGGAATTCAGTGTGGGCTGCAACAAGTTCCCATTTACAGTCCAGGGTAGGAATTTCAGCTGTACTTGATCCAAGTAAGGAGATTCTGAGAAGGAAGCAACTGGTCAGGTACCAATCTTATAGCATAGATTCGGAAACATTTTAACAGAATTAGTATTTTTATCTTAAATTTAATTTCTGACTTAATACTTATGAACTATTTGTTTAACATTCATTCATTCAACAAAAATTTATTAATTTGATATGTTCAGCAGAACCTTTCTTCCTCTGAGTGAGGATGTTTTTATTCATCATATTTGTATCCCCAGTGTCTACACCAGTGCTGGGCATGTAACAGGCACTTAATAAGGGCTTCCTGACTGACTGAATCAGAAAGACTCTGCAGAAGTGAACTTTAGTACAGTCCACTTATAACAAACACTTAATTTACATATTATTAATCCACACAGAAAAGCATGGTGTTTAGAAAGCCAGCCATGTAGGTGACGTAGCAAGTAGAGCACCGGCCCTGGAATCAGGAGGACCTGAATTCAAATCCAGCCTCAGACACTTAATACTTACTAGCTGTGTGTGACCTTGGGTAAGTCACTTAACCCCAATTGCCCTGCCTTCCCCCCTCCAAAAAAAAAAGCCAGCCTTGAAGCCAGAAAGACCTGGCTCCAAGTCCTACTTCAAATACATGCTAATTGTGTGACCATATATGAGTCACTTATTCTTTCAAAAATCTAGACAACCCTCTAAAGTTAAGCTGCAGAGAAGCTTCAGTCTGAATTGGTTGAGGTTGCTTCCTCCTTTGGGAGTTCCTATAGCAATGAAAGCATAAATCCAGCATCTAATCCTAAACTAAATGATTGTTTATTACACTTTTAAATACAGATGCCTTCATTTAACACTGACCTAGTACATATATAGATTAATAGACTACATAGTCAAGGTAAAATTTGCTGGTTAAACAATTGGTATATTATGAAGATCACTGATAAATTGAATTAATAATTTGTAAACCTTTCTTCTCTGACTTAATTGGCATTAAGTAGTAGCATATGGCACAAGAATATCATCATTAGGTATATATGCATGTGTGTATGTGTCTAAAAGTCATTCAATTAAAGTTACTTTCATTTGCCCAAAGGATCTGAAGAGTCAAGTTCTTCCAAGGCAAACTATAATATTTTTCTAACAATTAAAACCTTTATAACAGTCAAATATCACTGTTAATTAATAAATTTTGTTTTGGCACAGTAGACAAATCCTTCAAAACTTATAGAACCAATCTCAAATTTAGAGCTGGCAGAGACTTTAAGATTTATCTGCTCTAGAACATTCACTTTTTACAGATAGGAAAACTTAGGACCAGAAAGGTGAATTCACTTGTCTGTGATCATAGTAGCAGTCAGGATTCAAAACCAGGTCCTCAGAATCCAAATCTAGCATTTTTTAAAACCACATCCTGATGACTCCAAGACAAACTAGCTACAAAGTACTCCCCCAAAGCTCATGTGTGATTTCTCAATCTGCATTTAAAAAAATCCCATCACACTGTATGTATACTTGGAGACAGAGTAATATTTTATAAGAAGTATTTGCATTAGAAGCCTCTCTCCCTCCCTCCCTCCCTCTCTCTCTCTCTCTCTCTCTCTCTCTCTCTCTCAATAAGTAAATAAAGGCAAGTACAAGTCCCTGTAATGCAAAAGAGTATAAAATGTGTTTTTCTTATTTCAGTTAATTTTTCCATTAAAAATATGTACTGCACTTTTAACATTAAGGTATATCTACATGCATCTAAATTTTAAGAGGCAAATTCACAATACTTCCATATAGTCAGAAATCTATTTCTTCAAGGCAATGATAAGCAAAGCATAAACTCTGGCAAGTATTAGTGAGCTTTCTGTTATCTGAGAACCAGTTGAACTAAGTTTATTGAGTCAGTCAGTCAATAAACATTTATTGAGTACCTATATGTTCCAAGAACTGTGCTAAGTGCTGGGGATTGTGGTTTAAGTTCTGAAAGAGGACCATGACATCAGGAAGGTGATGCCATGACTTGCAAGTGAACTGGATTTAAGTGAGGGAGGGCTATCCAAAGTTGCCAGCCTCACTCTCTCCTCCTAAGCCATCTAAGTCCAGTGGCCAGATAGAGATCAGAATGCCTGGAGATGGCAGTGGAAGATCTTGGCTTTTTAAAGCTATACAAGAAAAGTGAAAGATAATTCCTGCCCTCAAGGAGTATGCGACCTAATAGAGGAGACAATATGCAAAATAATTATGTCCAAACAAGCTATATACAGAATAAGTGGGGAATAATTAATTACTGGAAGGCACTAGAATTAAGAGGAATTGGGAAAGGTTTCCTATAGAAGGAGGGATTTTGGATGACACTTGATAGAGGTGAGTAGGAAGAGCTCTCTAGGCTTAGGGATAGCCAGTGAAAATGTTTGGAGTCAAGAAATGGAGTGTCTTGTGAAAGGAATTAAAAGGAGGCCAGTGTCGCTGAATTTAAGAGAGTATGGGGGTGAGAGTAAAGGTATAAGAAGACTGGAAAGGCAGAAGATTTTCCAATTATGATTATAAATCATAATCACCAGGCGGCTGGACTTTTTATTTTATCACAAACATTCATGAAACAATCTACTAAGGTGTGAACTGGGTTACAAACTGCATTGATAGATGGAGTAACCACATGGATGAAATCACAAAATCTTTTTCAAGTATTTAAGGAGCTGTTTGACTATAGATATCTATACAATTATTTACAAGTATTTGGGGTCCAAAGGAATAGTTTCCATTCCTTTAGCTGAAATTTAACAGAATTTGTAAGCTCTACTTTGGATAGATCAGTATGCTCGGTCCTGGAAGAGATAGAAGTTTTAGCCTAGACACAGTCCCTACCCGCAATGGATCGTCAACTTTATCTAGCAGCAACAAGGTTGGCTTTTGTTACCTATATAAAGTGATTTTGAGGGACATTGAGATATCTACATTTCCATTAAACAGCTTCTCTATTCTAAAAGGCTACCAATAAAAGTACATTCCTTTGGATTCCTCTTGGTCCTTTTATATAATACAAATATTCTTGTGAGTAATACATTAAACTAACTCACATGAAAGTATCTTTGACTGTTGAAAGGAGAGGCTGCTGAAAGACAGGCACACCAACACACAGTTAGAGTTGTAAACTGATCCAACCACTCTGGAAAGGAATTTCGAACTGTGTGAAAAAAGCAATAAAAATGCCCACACCCTTCGACACAAAGATCCCAACGGGGATCCCAGTCGGCACACAGCCCACTGAAGATAAAGAAAGGTCCCATGTACGTGAAAATGTTCATAGCAACACTTTTTTTGGTAGCAAAGATGTAGAAACAAAGTAGATGCCCCTCAGTTGCAGTACAGCTAAACATATTGTGGACATTCATGTCATGGGATACTGTTGCAAAAATAGAAACAATGAATATGAAGAATTCAAAGAAGTTAAATGAAGGTTTAGCATGAAGTGCCACTGAGTAAACAGAACCAAAAGAATAATATATGTGACTACAACAATGTAAATGGAAATGTGAAAAACGAAACAGTGTTGTATGAATACAATGTTATATAATGACCAAGTTTAGCTCCAGAAAAGAAATAAGAAAATGCACTCCCATATATAACCAACCCTACTTAGACCAAGCCCATTATCTCCCTCCTCTCAACTTCCAACTCTATCTCTTTGTCTCTCACTAAATCATAGATTATAGGATTCTAAATAGAAAGGACCTTGAAAATGATTTATTCCCACACTTACAAATTTTAGGTGAGGAAATTAAGGCCCAAGGAGGTTCAATGACAGGAAACAGAGCTAGCTGGAATTAGGAGGCCTAAGTTTGAGTCTTAGCCTCAAAATTAACTAGCTGTGTGGCCCTGGGCAAGTACTGGAACATCCTTAAATCTCAGTTCCCTCATCTATAAAAATAGGGACAATGATATTGGCCCTACTAACCTCACAAAGCTCCTGTGAGGAGAGTGCTGTTGAAGCTTAAAGTGCTGTGTAAACATCAGTAATTAAAATTACCTAAATTGACGCAGTCAGTAGAAGATTCGAACTAAGTCTTCCACCTCCAGAACTAGGGCTCACTGCATCGTGCCACACTGCCTAGTCTAACACATGTGACTATACTGGAATCTCATAAAGTCATGTCACCACATATTGCCACCTCCCTCTGTGAGGCCCAGGTATCCCATCTAATTCTGTAGGGTGAACCAATAATTGGAAAGTATATTATGAACAACTTGAACTAGAAATATGGGATATCACATTTCCTTCCACCAAGCTTAAAGAGTATTCCTTGCCTTTAAAGCATCTGTGAAATGAGTAGGTGGAAAGTAAACCTATCTGCATTTAACCCATGGAGAAACTGAGGCAGAAAGTAAGCTGGGGCACAAAATCAATCAGTAATGAATCCCAGACCTAAACACAGGTATCCTTACTTAAGAATAAGTCCCACTAGCCTTGGAATTAACTACCATTTTCCCAGTATTCATTATACTTTAGAAAAATCTCTGATGGACAACAGAATTTTTATATCATTTTAGTTATAGAGCTACATTTATGCTGGTGGTCAAAGGTGCATTGTATCCTCCAGACACACCTGTAAAAACAAACTAATACTGTCATCTGGTCAGATCTGTTTCACTTCTTTTTAGACATAATGAAAAATATGCCACAATAATAAACCTCTTTTCCCTCTCCAGCAGCTGGAAAATTACATTATGATTAAGATGACATCATTCAGCTACTCCAAGCAAGCTGCCTCTCTGAGAAATCATGGGGAAGCAATGACAGCATTGATAGAAACACCACTTTGCAATGAAAAACTACTATTTTTATTTAGCAAAATGCCTTTTTTATTGCCACAAATTTTTTAAATGAAAATGTGACAAAGTACATTGTCTGAGGCCATTGATCACTCAGCATCCCTATCTTGGGAATAAATAGCCACTACTAACAACTCCTTGCTTCAGAACAAGAACAAAGATAATAAGAATGAATTAAAGGAGAAAGCAAATTTTAATCTTTTTAGCTCCAAGATTAAACTATCTTCATTCAGGGGACCAGGCAAATTGTCAGATGTTAGGCCACTAAGTAGAGCTTCAAAAGGGAGAAAGGCCACAGTTATTCTCTCCTCCCCATGGAAAAGAACGAATTGAGGGCAGATACTGGTAAGCCATACACCTGTTTGTCTAGTAAAGAAGACAGAGAGTGGACCTTGGATTCAGGAAGACCTGAGTCAAGGTCTGTCTCTGATATTATGTGTGTGTATGTGTGTGTGTGTGTGTGTATAAAATATATAGTATATGTTAGCTGTGTGATTTGCAAGTCATTTAACATCTTAGGGCTCGAGCCCAGAAGCAGATACTATGTGAAAATAATTGCTGCTTTGTATCAGTGGAGGGAGTTTTCACTTGAGAAGTTACCCACACTGAGGAAAATCCAGGTCCAAACCTAAAGAAATTAATAAAACATTGTGCTGGGCACTGGGGGAAATATAAATATAATTAAGATACAGTCCCTTTCAAAGCACCCACATGTACAAAAATAGTTATGGCAGCTCTTTCTGTGGTGACAAAGAACTGGAAATTGAGGGGATACCCATCAATTGTGGAATGTCTGAACAAGTTGTGGTATATGAATGTAATGGAATCCTATTGTGCTATTAAAAATGATGAGAAGGCAGACTTCAGAAAAACCTGGAAAGACTTTCATGAACTGATGCTGAGTGAAGTGAGCAGAACCAGGAGAACACTGTACATAGTAACAGCAACATTGTGTGATGACCAACTTTGATAGACTTGGCCCTTCGTGGCAATACAGTGATCTAAGACAATCCCAAAAGCCTCATGATGGAAAATGCCATCCACATCCAAAGAACTATGGAGTCTGAATGCTGATCAAAGCATACTATTTTATCTCTTTTTTCCCTTTTCTTATGGTTTTCCTTTTTTGTTCTGATTTTTCTTTTACAACATGACTAACGTAGAAATGCTTAATATGATTGTACATGTATAGCCTATATCAGATTGCATGCACTCTTGGGAAGGGGGAAGGGAAGGCAAAATATCTTATAAAAGTGAATGCTGAAAACTAAAAATAAAACAAAACAAAGAAAGATATAGTCCCTGCCCTCATAGAATTCACAGTAAACAGTAATTATGCAATATGGAAAATCTCTTCCTTTAAAGACCTTTGATCATGTTGTTAACTTTGGTAGTGTTAACTCCTGAAGTCTTTTCTATTATTTTTATAATCAATTCTAAAAATTCCTGTTAAATGTGATATTAAAATGATTCCATGGTGACTTTCAGTTCTTAAATTTTGTACTTTCCATTATTTCTTCAATTCAAAATGACTCAGAAGTTAGGGCTACACATATGGAAATTTTTGATTTCTTATAGTTCCTTCATTCAGAGAAGGTGTTTTGTTTTTTTTTTTTAATGTGGGGGAAAATAACTTTGAAGGAAAAGAAGAAATATTTCAAATCTCAAATTACTTTTCAAAGTCTCACATTTTATTATTGAAATGGCTTGGCCTATTTTACATATACATATTTGCAAATATATGTATATGTATAACTATATATGTTAAATGCCCCCTACCCCCAATTAAGCTTTGGGTTGAGGGACCAGCTGTGGAAAAATTCAGCTCAGAAATAAGATTTTTGGCAAGTGTGGCATGAGAGAAAATCATGTTATAATGGAGCCATAAAAGTATGTAACCTTAACTACAGTGTGTTTGCTATTGCAAACATACTTCTATCTAAAATAAAATATTAACAGGCATTACCTCAGTCCTTATGAGAACAGACCTGAATTAGTTTTTCATGTGGTTTGATTTCCATACATGCATTTTCCTGTGAATGCTACTCACACTGCTAGCCCAAATGGAAGCTTCAAAGTGAGTAAGACTGAATCAAGTATGTTTACTTTGGCAACTAAGTTCAGCTCTTCTGCATTTTCCATCTACAAAACGTCACAAGCCAAATGCCTAAAAAGTACAAAAAAGGAGCAGTTCAATTATTATTAACTTAAGGAGGAAACTCTGTGAATGTGGTTAATATATTTGTAACCACTCAAGCAGAACTTTGGTATCCAAAAGCATCAGTGAGAAAGCATTATACTAAATACACTTAAAGTATATAAATATAAAGTAATATGGTGTAATAATATTATTTATAAAATTACTATTAATATTGTATACTATACAGCAAATAAAATATAAAAAGTATATCTATATAAAGGTATTTAAAGTATACTAAATACAGTTTATTTACACATGTAGACAAAAATATATTTGCTTTAGGATTTGTGATGAAACATATGTCCATATTAGTTCACACAAACATAGCATCATAGATGTAGAACCAGACAGGATTATGGAGATCCAAGTAGTTCAATTCTCTTATTTTAGAGATGGGGAACTGAGGCTCACTGAGGGTAGGTGATTTGTTCAGGGTCACAAGGGTTAAGATTTGAATTTGTCTTACTGTATTGACTCCTCATCTTCATTATTCTCTGATCTCCTCCTTTCTTTTCATTTTCCTACATAAGCTGAGAATTGCTCAAAACTATAAACTGGTAGACAGAGACAGATGAATAGATAGATAGATAGATAGATAGATAGATAGATAGATAGATAGATAGATAGATAGATAGATAGATAGATAGATA
>NW_027185791.1:19884560-19937396 GCF_028583685.1 Petaurus breviceps papuanus | reverse complement strand
ATAGATAGATAGATAGATAGATAGATAGATAGATAGATAGATAGATATTTAAATGAAACTACAGTCTATTGTGGAGATTTCATAGTTAGGCTGCATTTTGTCTTTCCAAAGTGTTTTTATAGCATTTGAAAGCTACCCTTCGTACCCTATTACAAGGTGACTTACTATGAAGATTCTCACATTATAAATGAACAAATTAGGACTAAGTACAGTTAAAACTAGAATTCAAGTTTATTGCTGCTTAGTTGGGAAAGCTACTTAGTTAAATTTATTCTCTAGGTGAGTATGCCACACCAAGATGTTATTATTTTTTTTTAATCTATGCAATAAATTCTACTAGGGAGAAGGGAGCAAGGAACCCACTCACTCCCACCCACTAAGTTAGTGACGTCAAAAAAACCAAAAGAAAACACTGTATTTCTATGTTCTTGAGAAACTCCTGCTATGCCAAGCAACTTGAGAAGGAAGCAGACTTTCCATCAAGAAATAGCTACTCTGGTGGTATGTATACATGGCCTAATGTTCGGTACTACTCTGCCCACAAAAGTGAGAAAAAACAATCTACCATTGGTTAGAGTAGCGGAAACCTTAAATTTGAAAAAAAGGCATTTCGGAGTTGGAAGAGACCTAAAGATAATGTAGTCCAACTTCTTATACACATGGAAAACAAAGCCCACATAGATTAAATGCCTTTTCCAAGTTCATATAACTAATAAGAGATAGGACTTGGACTAAAATAATAAAATCCTGGCATAGAAAAGGACTCCAGATCATATGTCTTAGGGGAACATGGCATAGCAGAGAAAGGACTGGATTTGAAAGATTCTGGTCTCCCTCATCTCTGAAGCTAACTGTGATGAACTGGGGCTGACAAGGTACCTCTATGGGCCTCCATTTCATCTGTAAAAAAAAAAAAAGGTTTGCTCATGTTTACTCAGCAGAGAAAGAATAAATCTTTTTGGCTTTCCACGGGTATAGAAGGAAGAAAAACTTCCTGGCTCTAAGGACATGTTGATATCCTAGTTAATTTGGGCAAATGAAAGGGTTCAGTAGTGAGTAGAGTAGGGAAAGAAATAGATGGGGTCTGTGCACAAGGGAATAAATTCTGAACCTTTCTTTTAAAAATGTAATGGCATGGCTAAACAAACAAAAAGCTTTTGGAAGCTTTCTTTCTTCCTTTTTTTTTTTTTTTGGTTGGGAGCAGGGGAGCCTGGTGGTAAACAGTAGGAAGGGATAACTCAGGAACTTGTTCAAAAAAATCACCTTTGAAAGAGAGCATAAAATGTTTTCAGATAGAGGCCAATGGGGGAGTTATTCCTGAGCCAAACTGAGAGCTGGAGCTGCAACACAGCAAAGCCAAGACGCAGAGGGGAAAACTGAGTAAAATGGACTGTACAGGCCTAATGAACTCTCTAGCAACTCTCAGTGTTTTTCCCTTGTGGTGGAGGGGCTCAATATTATGATCATGTAAATCCAGGAAGTCTCCATTCCTTGGGGAAAGGTGCGGCTGACTAAGGTGGAAAGGAATATTAGGTATGTCCTATGTTCAATGGTTTATTATCCCTGTGTCCCAAATTAACAACAACAAAGTCTTAGGCTACAACAAAGTTAATGCAATTGCTGTTTACGTGAAGAGGGGTTGTGGAGTCCAGGAATAGGAATGTGACAATCTCCTATTATCCTGCCCTGATCAGATCACATCTAGACTATCATGTTCAGTTCTGGGCACCACCATATCAGAAGGGCTCTGATAAGCTGCAGGGGATGCAGAGGAGGGAAATCTGGATAATGAACGACCTTGAGGTCATGACATGTGAAGGCTGTTTGAAGGATCTTGAGGTGGTTAGACTGGAGAAGAGAAGTCTTAGGTGGGGAGATGGATTGCTGCCTTCAAGTATTTGAATTTCATACATCAAGCACATACATAGGGAAGAAATGTCTTCATCTTGGCCCCAGAAGGCAGAATGGAGAACTTACAATTAGAGCTGCCCAAAATAGGATACCAAGAGAAGAGCTGGTATACTATACACTGGAGGTCTTCAAGCAAACTCTCAAATTATGTCATAGAGAGGATTCTTATTTAAGTGTGGCTTAGAAGAGAAAGCCTCTGAGATGTCTTCCAATGTGCTTGCCTGGGTAATCTGAGGGACCTTTACCTTTTCTGTACAGAAACAAACATGGGCCAAATGTTGATATGCCAGGGAAAACTGATTGGGAACACAAACCAATGACATATTTGTGTGAGACTGAACCCAATCCATGTAAGCCCAGAGCTTAGGTTATGGGCTATAGTTTCCAACAGCTAGGAAAATCTACTGAAAAACATTTATATGTTTTTAAAAAAAGCCAACACCCAGAAAATTGTTAATCTTATAAAACAAACAGCAATTCTAGGATTAAGTGGAATGCTCTCTCAGCAATTCTCACACAGCTGCAAGACTCACCAGACTTTCTTCCCTATTTGGTTAAGAAGCCAACTAATGTCCATTTCCAGAAGAGCCCTTGAATGTGAGTCTTAAGAGGTGCTTTCCCTGGATTGCATTCCTGTCCTCTATTCAACAACAAAAATAGAATTGCTTTCCCAAATAAAGTGAACCAACAAACTAGAGGCAGCAGTGATCCTCCCATGACAAAGAACATTCCTTCATTAAAGTAACAGGGATGAATCCACTGCATTAGAAATCTGGCACAACAGAGTCTTGGCCTAGTCTTCTTTCTGTCTCTTTCTCTCTAAGTGAGAATTTTGGATTCACGCTTCTCCACGTCCTGAAGACCTCCGAGAGAAATGTGGGTGCAGACCCTCCGCTGCCTCTCGTTACGGCTGCAAGATGCAATCCTGCACTGGGCACAGTCTCATTAGTCCAAAAACAGTTCTCTTCCCTCTCTGTTAAAAAGGCAGAGATGGAACACAGGATCATAGATGGAGAGTTGAAAAAGAGACATTAGAGGTCACCTACCCCAGCCATCAAATTTTACACTGAAGGAAACTGAAATCAAAAGGCTAAGTGGCTCGCCCAAAGCCAACCAATGCAGAGGCAACATTTAAATCTAAATCTTTTTTTTGGCTCCAAATTCACTCTTCCTATTGCAACACAAACTGATAAATGGTTCAGAGAACCCCAGAATTATAGGATTTGGGAGCTGAAAGTTGTCTCAATGATTACCTAGTCTAACACAAACATGAAAGGAATACTCATTATAACTTGGAAGACCTCCAAGGAAAGTGAAACTACTACCTCAGGAGGCTACCCTTTGCATTTCTGGACAACTAATAATTAATAATACCCGGGATTTATATACTGCATTCCGCATATAAATTCATTCATTCATTCATTCAGGATTTATGTACTGCATTCCGCATATAAATTCATTCATTCATTCAGGATTTATATACTGCATTCCACATATAAATTCATTCATTTATTCAGGACTTATGTACTGCATTAGGTATAGCATTTTCATATTTTAGTTTACTTGATCTTCACAACAACCATGGGAGATGAGTTCTATTACTGTCATTCACATCTGATTGAGGAAGAAACTGCGACAAACAGGCCAGTGATGTTATCAGGGTCAAATAGCTAGCCAATGTTTGGGGCTTCATTTGAACTCTGGTCTTCCTGACTCCAAGCCCAGTATTTCATCCATTGTTTTACCTAGCTGGTTAGGTGATGGCTCTCACTGTGACGAAGTTTTTCCTGATGTCAAACCTAAGTTTTCCTCTTTGCAAATTCCAACCACTGCTCTGCTTCTCCTTCTGAGATGACACAGAATGAGACAAATCCTTCCTCCACAGACAGCGCTTCAAATATCAGAACACTAGAATTAGAACATTAGAAGATAATCCCAAGGGGTCTTCTCTTTTCTAGGCTACACATGCCCATTTCATTCAACCTATCCTCAAGATGGACTCAAGGTCCCTTCCTATTCTGATGGCCCTCAAGACAATCTCCAATTTATCAATGTCCTCTTAAAGTGTGGTGCCCAAACCTAAAGATAATACATGGGGTGGGAGGAAGGTCTGACAAGGGCAGAGGAGAGTGAGACCATCACTTCCCTGATCCTGGAAGCTATGTTTCATTTAATGTAGCCAACTATAATAGGGAGGTGGGGGTGGTGTAGAACTGTTATACCACATTGCTGATTTATATTGAGTTTTCAGTCTACTAAAATACCCAGATCCATCCCCCCTCCCCAGAACAAATGTTATCTGTGACCCTCTCATATTTATAGAGTGGATTTTTTTTGTAACCAGATATAAGACTTTACATGTATTCATACTGAATTCCATATTATTAGATTCAGTCAAATACTCCAGTCTTGTCAAGACTGTTCTGGATCATCCAATGTTGTTATCTTACTATTGACAGAATCTGTTATCTCCGTCTCTCTGTCTGTCTCTCTCTCTGTGTCTCTCTCTGTCTGTCTCTCTCTCTCTTTGTCTCTGTCTCTCTCTGTGTCTCTGTGTCTCTCTCTCTCTCTCTGTATATATATAGCTTTTCATCATCACCTTTTTTTTTTAAACAATTGGGGTTAAGTAACTTGCTCAAGGTTACATGGCCAGTTATTTCTGGGTGTGGTGCTGAGTGTCTCAGCCCAGATTTGATCCCCAGGTCATCCTGACACTGGGGCCAGTGCTCTTACTTGCTGAGCCACCTGGCTGCCCCTCATCATGATTCTTACTGACAGCCATAGGTATCCTTGGGTCCCAGAGTAGCTTTATGGCAGAGGTTAATATTGAGCTCAAGGCAAAGAAAGGTGTGATAAAATGAATAACTTGAAAACAAAGGGCCAATTTAGTTGAACAGGAAGTTTTCAGTATAGTCAGGAATGGTGTCTAGAACCTCTAAAAATAATGAGGGAAAGCTACTTAGTCTTAGAAAACTGACTAGTTGAGTGGCCAAGTGCTTTGCTTAGGGTCACACTGCCAGTCAGGGCAGCTGGGTGCTTCAGTGGATAGTGCCAGGCCTAGAAGCAGGAAAACTCATCTTCCTGAGTTCAAATCTGGCCTCAGATGCTAACAAGCTATATGTGACCCTGGGCAAGTCACTTAACCGTGTCTGCCTTGGTTTTCTTAGCTATAAAATGAGCTGGAGGAGGAAATGGCAACCCACTCCAATATCTTTGTCAAGAAAACCCCAAATGGGGTCAGACATGACTGAAAATGACTCAGCAATAACAACCACAACCACAACAACAACCAGCCAGTGTGTATCAAAGGTAGGTCTTTGTTCTGTGGTCAGCTCTCTATCCACTGCTGCTAAATCATTCTTCAGTCGTGTCTGACTCTTCGTGACCCTATCTGGAGTTTCCTTGGCAAAGCTACTTCAGTGGTTTGCCATTTCCTTCTCCAGCTTATTTTACAGATGAGGAGACTGAGGTAAACAGGGTTAAGTGACCTGCCCAGGGTTGCAGAGTTAGTAAGTGTCTGAGGCAAGATTTGAACTGATGAAGCTGAGTCTTTCTGATTCCAGGCCTGGCACTCTAGTCACCAAGCCACCTAGCTTGCCCCTCTATCTACTAATGTCATGCTATCTGGATATTAAACCAAAAGTGTGTTTTGTATCCATTCAGTTATGGTACCCCCCCACCCAATTCTCCATGTATAAAAGTCTACTTTCTAAATCTTCAGTGGCCTTGACTTTAATCTTTATCATCTGAAAATTTGGGATAGCAATTCAATCTTGCCACCATACATCTGCTTTTGTCTGCGACCACGCACCGTGCTAAGAACTTTACTAATATTATCTCCCTGGATCTTCATAACAACTCTGAGAGACGGGTGCTAGTATTAGCTCAATTCTACAGATAAGGAAACTGAGGCAGAGAGAGGTTAAGTGACCTGCCCAGGATCACACAGCTAGTAAGCATGTGAGGTCGAATTTGAACTCAGGTCTTCATGACTCCAGGTCCAGCCTTCTGTCTACTATACCATTTCTCTTCTTCTTCTTCTTCTTCTTCTTCTTCTTCTTCCTCTTCCTCTTCCTCTTCCTCCTCCTCCTCCTCCTCCTCCTCCTCCTCCTCCTCCTCCTCTTCTTCTTCTTCTTCTTCTTCTTCTTCTTCTTCTTCTTCTTCTTCTTCTTCTTCTTCTTCTTCTTCTTCTCCTTCTCCTTCTCCTTCTCCTTCTTCTTCTTCTTCTTCTTTTTTTGCTTTTTGGAGGGGCAGTTGGGGGGAAGTGACTTGCCAAGGTCACACAGTTAGTTTTTGTGTTAAGTGTCTGAAGCAGGATTTGAACTCAGGTCTTCCTGACTCCAGGGCCAGTCCTCTATTCACTCAGCCACCTAGCTGCCCCAACTGCACCATTTCAACAAACTAGTCCATCCATTTCTAGAAACAGACAATATGTAAGTGGAATACAATGAAACAAAAACCTTCAATTTCCTAAAAGAGCATCAAATACTGATTGTTATTGTAATTAATGAGATACATAATTCTTTAATTAGGAAAAAGGTGTTGTTTAGAAGTGTGGAGCTTGATAATAATATGAAAGAAGCCATTACTTAGTGGCTCCCAAATTATTTTCTTAGCTTTTGTGCTGAAGCTACACAAGCTTCCCTTTTGTGTGTGTCATTCAATAAGATATCTGTTATGCTTTTGTACCAAGAACAAAGATGCTTTTATCAATTCTCAAAAGTCTGTAGGACAAACCATTCATGCTGTCAAACCCCCTAAAAACCTTTCAGCAAATAGAGAAACCCATCAGTGACAAATGTCCACATACTAATTTGTTCAAAGCAAAACAAAGCAACATTCAGAGGAAGTGCCCCCTTTGGTGTTCTGTCAGCCCTCCAATTTGTAACAACTTTTATGGTGACCCACAGACAATGCAATATTAAACAGAACTGTAGTATAATGATTAAAAACGGAACGATACCCTTTTCCTTCGCAAGTACGTATAGTGGGTCAAGCAAGAGATAAGGAAAATACATCAGTACACCAATCCCATGCTAAACTATAAAAGATACTGTAAAAATTCCTATTTTTATAAAAAAGAAAAACAATCATATATCTCTATCATATTACTGGACATGACGTTCATTTTCATTGTCTAGGAAAGGCAGTATGGTATAACAGAGAGAGAGAGAGAGCTGAAGTCAAGAATAGGTGGGCCCAGATCTGCTTCAGACACAATCTTTGTGATGCTGGACAAGTCACTTAACCTCTTTTAAATTTGCCTTTCTCCTCTTTAAAGGGGCTAATGCCAGCATCTATCTTAGAGTTCTGGTGTAAGGATTAAAGAAGATAGTACATATATGTGTGTGTATGTGTCTGTAAAGCATTTTTCAAATCTTAAAATACTATATGAAATATTATTATTATTGACAAATGTACTTAAAGCATAATTAAAGTGAATGAAAATGAGACCAATGAGAGCAAAGAGGAGTTTTTATATTAGAAACCAGAGAATTCTGGGACTCTGCTCATCATTGTAAAGGATGGTTTAGCTAAAAGCGTCATAATCAGTCACATTTAGCAACAGGGTCAATTGAATGTAAGCTCCTTGAGGGCAGGGAATGCTTTAGTTTTTGTTGTCATATTCCTAAAACTATGTACAGTACCTGGTATCTGATAGGTGCTTAATAAATGCTGACTGAATGCAATGGAAGACAAGTAGAAATGACAGCCATAGCAATGTTGGGAAGATTAAGGCAAGAAAGGTTATGTTCCCTATCCCATTGTAGTGCTCAGTGCATGATGCCTATGTTTAACTGCTGTTTCTACCTGTTTTGGTGTCCTATAGGGATAGATAAGAAAGAGAGGGTGATTTCACTCCCAGATAAGGAAAATCTCTCTACAGATACAGGTTGCCCCCTCTTTCAGTAACTTATGTATTACATATAATATCATATTATATGTAACTTTTATATTATAATCTTAGAAGGTTGCCTCGGGCATCTTCTATAGAGAACAGTACAAATGGTCGAGCTTTAGTCTGAAGCAGGGTCTTCTGACTCCCAGTTCAGTGCTCTTTCTGCTACACCAAACTTCAGAGTGACTGGCCCCTGAAGCCCTATAATCCCTGCTCTTAGCGGAGGCTGAGTCTGCTGGATTGCTTGAGGTCATGAGCTCTGGTTCACAGTAGTATTGAAATGGACTAGGTATCTGCACTAAGTCTGGAACAAATATTTTGAATGCCCCGGGAGCTGAGGGCCAGCAGCTTGCAAAAGGAGGGGCAAACTGGTCAAATGTGACAAATATTTCCCATGCAGATCAGTTGTAAGATCCTGCCATAAGTGGCCACTGCACTTAGAGCCTGAGCAAGGTAAGGAGACAGAGAGAAAGAAATGGATAAAAGAAAAGAAATATATATTTTTTTACTTTTAAAATATTTATTAATCTATTTTTAAAATTTTACAGTCATTTAAGAAATATTATTGAGGGAAGCAGAAAGGAAAACTCAATTTAAGAGACAAAAAAGTGGTGATTTCTGAAACATATAGCTAAGAATATGTTAACAGGACTGCATAAAATGCACTTTACTGGTTTGGGTAAAGGAAGAAAAAACTTCACCTTATTTCATTTCCCCCCTGGCTGTACTCCTTTAGGCTCCTCCATTATGCTCCCAGGAATCTCCTCATCCCACAAATCTGAATCAGCCTGGGCATTCTGCCCTTCCTACCTTCCTTCTCTTCTAACCATCTCTTCATTTCCCACCGAGCTTTGACTTCTTGGTCATGTCCCCAGGAACCTCATCTTTGATCCACTCAACGCTGGCACTCACATCTCAGCAGTATTCTCTATCCCCTACCTTCTTTCCCCCTCACTACCCAATTTTTAGCTTCCTTTTATGTGTTGAGGGTAGGGGCTATCTTTCTTTCTTTTTGGTATTTGTATCCCTAGCACTAGCATAGTGCCCAGCATGTTACTAACTGATAGACTAACAAAATTGGGGCTATCCTAGTCAAATTCCAACTGGGGTCATTGAATTTTATCTATTGAAATACTACCTCTTGCATTTCTTTTCTTTTATAAAAAGTTCTAGTGATGCCTTTTAATTTCATGTTACATTCATTTCCAAATGTGTCCCTAATTAGCAAGCCTTTCCTCATTACAAAGATTTCTAAAAACCCAACAATAACAACCAAAACACCAGTCGTGTCTTATAGCACAAGCAGCTTTCCACATCCAAAGCCTCCTGCTTCTCCAGTGAAAGCAGCTTGTGCATTGTCCTCTCAGGGTCACCTTTGGCCAGTATAATTACCTAACATTTGGTTTCATTTTCTTGTCTTTTCCATGATGCTGCTGTAGTTGTTGTGTATACTTTTTCCTAATTCTGCTGACTTTCCTGGCATCAGGTTGCGTAAGCTTTCCCTAGGTTTCCTGAATTCTTTATACTCATGATTTCTTATGGTATCGTAATGTATTCATTACATTTGTGAGACATCATTTGTTAGCCATTCTCCAATTGATGGGAACAACACAAAAGCAAAATTTAATTCAGATGAATAGTTCAACAAACATTATTTTAAGATTGTTTGCAACGTCAATCAGCAATTACTGACTTTGTTGACAATTCTTTGCTGCCACAAAACTGCCACCATTATTTTCTATTGCTTAGATCTGAAATCTTGTTGATGGAGAGAACTTCCAATAAGGAAATTGCCTCTAACAACTCAAATGAACAATTACCAAGAAGTCTGCAACTTTTAATTTTGGTCGCCAGGGTACTTGCCCCAGGTGAGACAGCCTGGAAGCTTCAAGGACAGGACTTGGAGCTCCTAATTCACAAGGCTCTGAGGCCCAGTCAGTGGCCAGCTGCTTTCAATTGTTTGTATGGGTTCTTTTTACTTTTTCTGGATAGAGTGCTTTCCTTAGCTTCAAGTGTCGTGGCGCCATTATCTGTTCAACAGCACTCGTATGTTATCCCCAGGGTAACCTGTCTCGGTAGGAGAATCCTAAATGCCTCTGCCCACGATGTACAAGGTTCCAAACACTTGTCACATCATTTGAAATATTTTTAAAATGGCAAGTCTTTTGGCAGGACCTACATCCTGCAATAGATGATTCCTTATTAGTGCCTATTCTTGGCTTGGTTGTCTAAGTTTCTTTTCTCATCATCTGCCTGAGCATTATAGGATCTTCTGAGCTAAGACTTAGAAGAGACCTTAAAGACCATCCAAGTGAGTCAGTCAATAAGCATTTATTAAGTACGTGCCAAGTAGCGGGCTAAATTCTGGGGATACAAAGAAAGGGAAAATAAACATCTAAAAATGCCAGAGAGAATATGCAAACTATATGCAAATAAGAAATTTGCAGGATAAACTGGAGATAATAGAAGAAAGGCATTTTAAAATCAAAAGTTTAAACATATATTATTATTATTATTATTTACGTGCAACTGGGAAATAAGATATACAGGCACTGGGGGATGGAGATCCAGCATGCCCCACCATAAAGTTGGAGGGGGATGGGGGAGGATATAGGAGAGAGAGTCGATTGGGAGAGGGGGTATACAGTGGGATCTCTGTTTTGGGGTGGTGGGTAGGGGAAAATGAGGTGAAAATTTGTAATTCAAAATCTTGTGGAAATGAATTATGTAAACTAAAAATAAACATAAAATTTAATTTTAAAAAAAGGCATTAAGGGGGATCAGAAAGGGCTTTTTGTAAATGATGAGATTTTAGTTGGGACTTGAAGAAGCCAGAGAAGCCAGGGAGAGAAGACGGAGAATATTTCAGGCCTGGGAAACAGTGAAAATGCTGGAGGTCAGGGGATAGAGTGTCTTATGGTCAGAGCAGCTAGCATCAGAAGATGGCAGAGGACATGGTGGAGAGTATGCTGTGAGATGACTGTAAAGGTAGGAGGGGCAAGGTTGTGAAGGGCTTTGAATGCCAAACAGTGGATTTTATATTTGATCTTGGAGATGATAGGGAGTCACTAAAGTGTAGTGAACGGGGGAGGAGCAGGGTATAACATGGTCTGATCTACACTTTAGGAAAATTAATTTGCCAGCTGAGTGGAGGATGGACTGAAGTGGGAAGAGTCTTGAAGAAGGGAAATCAACCAGCAGGTTATTGCAATAGTGCAGGTATAAGGTGAAGAGGGCCTGTACCACGGTAATTTGCTGTGGAAAGAAGAAGGAATACTTGAGAGATGTTACGAGGTAAAAGGCTTTGGGAGGATTTCTTAGTTTTACTCTTCAATCAGAGGGGCAGAGGATTCTGAGGGAAGTGATAGAGTATGAGTACTCAAGTTAGTGTATTCTCAAAGAATGAACTTCTTGATGAGGAGGTTTACTTGGGACATGTTGGGGCTCAGTCCAAGGAGCGTGAACTGGTAAAGATTAAAAGAGAAAAGCAAATCTTAGAATGAGATGAGAATTGAAATCACGGGAGCTAATAAGATCAAGTTATTTAGTATAGAGGAAGAAGAGCTCAGGGGTTCTAGAACAGAGTCCTGTGGAGGTACCCACTGTTGGAGGGTGTGGTCTGGATGAAAATCCAGCAAAAGAGATTGAGAAGGAGTCACCATATAGGTAAAAGAAACAAGATAGAGTAACTTCATGGAAACCTAGGGAGAGGAGGGTGATCAAAAGTGTTTCAGGTTGCAGAGAGGTCAAGAAGGCTGAAGACTGAGCAAAGGCCATTAGGTTTGACCTTTGCAGACCTTCTCATGTTACAGATAAGGAAAGCGAGGATAAAAGAAGTTCTTGACTTGCCCAAGATCACATACGTAACAATGGCTGGTATATTTATAGAGTTTTAAGGTATGCAGACTGCTTTACATGTATCATCTCATTTGACTATTACCACATTTGGTAATGGTAAAATCAAAGGAATGGTCAAATTAAAATTTATAGGAATGGTCCTATCAAAAGACTCAGTTGTTCCAATTAGCCTCAAGCCATTAATGCTGTTTTTGCAATGTCTGCATTCTGCAATAGCTCTCCCTTTGTGAGAGTGTCAGTAATAGGATCCCTTAGGCCAAAATGATATGGTCCTTCAATCCCATTCTTTTTGACTGTCACTTTGAAGGTTTAGTCATTTTTAATAAACAGAAGGTAGAGAACATTTTTTTTTTGCTTTTTGGAGGGGGGAGGGCAGGGGTTAAGTGACTTGCCCAAGGTCACATAGCTAGTAAGTATGTCAAGTGTCTGAGTCCAGATTTGAACTCAGGTCCTCCTGACTCCAGGGCTGGTGTTCTATTCAATGTACCACCTTGCCACCCCCGGCAAAGAACTCTTTAGGGAAGTATACTCAAGTATTTCAGGACACCTGCCACATTCTTAGCACAATGCTAAATGCTGGAGAAAATTTTTCAAAAAGAAAATATAATACACCAAGCACACTGTATACATATATACACAATCCATTTTGTCATACTTATTGAATAAATGTTTAAAAATGAGTGAGTTGACAATCATACCCCTTCTTTTTCTACTTAGACTTTTACTGATATTTTTTCCCCTGTTGATCAGTGCTCTTAGATAGAGGTTTTCCTCTCTTGCATAAAAATGTTAGGTCACTCAGTGCAAACTGACCATGGGAGGTGATCAAGATCAGAAAAGTCAAGGACATAAACTTTGTAAAAAAATTTTTGCTCATGTTATACTCTCTTTCTTGAATGCCTTTCCCTTCCTTTTCATTTACCCAATCTTACCTCCAAGAATCAAGTCTTATCTTCCTTTTTAAACTTTCCATGAAATCACTGAAGTTCACTTCTCTGCAGATCTCTTCTGTCTCTAAATTTCTATAGCACTCAACATCCATACCACTCATTTTTGGCATTTATCTTTAAAGTATCCTGTATTGTTATAATTTTTTAAAGTGTCTTACCTGCCAAGTGAGACTTAAAAGCTCCTTGAATGAAGCAATTATCTATCATGTCTTTTCTATTCTATGCAACACCTTGAGCACTACTGAATAAATACTAAGTGTTCAATAAATACCTAGGGAATTGATATAAAAAAAACTTTTTAAAATGTATCAAATGATCAAATGTATCAGACTGCTTGCTACCTTGGAGAGGGGAGTTGGAAGCAAGGAGGAAGGGAGAAAAAATTTGAAACTCAAAATCTTATAAAAAATGAATGTTGAAAATCTTTACATGTAATTAGAAAAAAATAAAATACTATTTACCAAAAAATGTATCAAATCTGAGTTCTAGTCTTTATTTGAATTAGTTGTGTGACTTTGAACAAATCGCTTTAGCCCTCTGGCCTTGGTTTTGTCACTGTACAGTTGAAAGGGTTAGATTGGACAATTTTTAAGGTATCTACTGACTCCAACATTATTTGAATTTATATAAAATATGAATAAAAGGGTATAATTATTTTTTATTGTTTTATTTTTATTTTTGCCTTTTTTTAGAGGGCAATTAGGGTTAAGTGTCACAATGGTCACATGTGCTAATTTTTGTGTTAAAGTGTCTGAGGCTGGATCCAAACCCAGGTCCTCCTGACTCTAGGACCAGTGCTTTATTCACTGCACCAGCTAGCTGCCCTAAAGGGTATAATTATTATAAAAGATTTTTGATTTCACTGACATCAACAGAAGCATGCCTTAGCAGGCAGATGGTCTTCATGAGTGGTTATGGAAAAAAAAATATCCTCCAGTACAACCAATCTTCTGGTCATGAGCCTCTCCATCCTTGGCTAGGCTGGGCCTCTGACAACAGACCAATGGTAGGCCTTTCCCATACAGGAGACCCATCTGATCTTGTGCTTTGCTGATGCCATCTTTAAGAATGTGAGGTTACCTTCACACCATGGCTTTAGAGGAAAGAAGAAAAGAAGATATTTACTCTTTATTGTATTAGGAAAGAAGAGATGATGAGAGAGATCACAGAACAGATGGTAGCCTTGATCTTTCCTATTCCCCTTAAAGGTCATCTGGTTAAAAGGTGGTACCAGTGAAGCCAAAACCATAGGCTCAGTGTCTTTATAGATTAAGTAGCTTTTTATTTTTCCACTACCACTGACTATATTCCTATCCTAGAACAGTCTCCTTGCCTACCCACTTACATATGGGGATATCTCAATGCAAACTCAGTAAAATTCCTAAAAAACAAATCTTAGATTTAGGCCTGGCAGAGATCTTGGAGCCTATCTAGCACAAATTCCTTATTTTACTGAGGAGGAAACTGAGGCTCAGAGAGGCTAAGTGATCTGCCAGTGGTCACAGCTAATAAGGGTCAGAGGCAGGATCTGAACCAAGTTTTTGTGGCTCCTAATACATGTCCTGCTGGTCACAGGTCAATGACATCAGCTTCCCTGATAAGACAGGTTGCATCACTCAACACACTGGAATCTGCCTGGCCTTCAACCACCTTCTCTTCCTTGGTCTCAGGAGCAGCTGAAGTTCCTGTCCTGATCTCTGTAACCACCTCCCTGAGCTAGCTGTGGACACTTACCCTACTGCCTGAACCACAAACTTAAGATCTATTGATTACATTACACAGTGAGCCTGAAGTGGCAGAGAAACAAACATGTCAACTATACTATTCTGATCAGCTAAATGAATTCAACTTAAACATTTAAGTGATTATTATGTGCAAGGAACAGTGCTAAACTGGATATCAGATGCCTAATCCTACCACATAGCCTCAAACTTTGGTGAATTCTTATTTGTGGCCACCGCTTCATTTGGTCAGTGATTTGACCTTTGAAAGTGATCTTGTCCTATGCCTTCTGGGCTCCACCATTCTAATGACGCCCTCCCTTATGGCCAAATCCAGGAGTCTTGCTTCTATCCTCATCCTCGTTGACCTGTCTGTAGTACAACACAGTATTTCCCCTTTCTTGTTACCCTCTTCTCCCTTGGCTTCCTTGACACTCACAAATTCTCTTCTCAATTCTGACTGCTCTTTCTCTGTCTCTGTTGTTGGCTCCTTATCCTCTTATTTCTTAAACAAGGATGTCTTCCAAGATTTCATCCTTGGCTGTTTTCTCCTAGAATCACAGGGGCAGCTAGGTGGCATAGTCAATAGAGTACTGGGTCTGAAGTTAGGAGCTCAAATGCAGCCTTAGACACTTGCTAGTTGTTTGACCCTGGGCAAGTCACTCTTTGCCTCAGTTTCCTCATCTGATAATAATAGCACCTACCTCACAGGATTGTTGTAAGGATCAAGTGAGATAGTATTTGTAAAGCACTTAGCACAGTGCTTGGCATATAGTAGGTGCTATATAAATGTTAACTATTATATAAAGCTGTTTGTACCTTAGAAATAATCTAGTCCAATCCTCTCCTGGACAGATAGGAATATGAGGCTCAGAGAGGTTATAAGTGACTTTCCAAAGACCAAAAAGATATTAAGTGACCAAACCAGGATGCAAGCTCTCTGAAGACCAAGCCAGTGTTCTTGCAGTGTCTATGACTTCACACTCCCAGGGCTTCAATAATCACCTCGATGTAGCTGACTTCCAAACTTTTCCCTAGAACCCAAGTCTCCTATACCCAATTACCTATTAGTATCTTCACCTAATTTTACTTGTGCTTCAAAATCAACATGGTTGGGGTGACTCGGTGGTTCAGGGAGTAGAGCACCGGCCCTGGAGTCAGGAGGATCTGAGTACAAATCTTGCCTCAGACACTTAACATAAAAACTAGACTGTGACCTTGGGCAGGTCACTTAACCCCAACTGCCCTCCAAAAAGCAAAAAAAAAAAATCAACATGATCAAAACTGAACTCATTATCTGCTCACTAACAGCTTCCTCTCTCCCTAATTTTTCTAATTCTGTTCACATATTATTATCTTTCTTGTCACAGAGGCTCAAAACATCAGAGAAGGGAATAGTCAATGTTGGAGGGGTTGTGGAAAAAGCCAATCCCTCACTGCATTGTTGGTAGAACTCTAATTTGGTCTAAAAATCCTGGAGACTAATTTGGAACCATGCCAAGCAAGTGATTAAAATCACCGTGCCTTCTGACCCAGACATGCCACAATTACTAGGTGAATATCCCAAGGAGGTCAGTGACCAAAAAAAAATCATATAAGTATTTAATCAATCGTAGAATCCTATATCTTCTGCCTCCAAAATATCTCTCACAACCATCCCTATCCCTTTAGTAGATGGTCTTCATGAACTGCTGTGACCAAGTGCAAACATTAAAAAAATTCATCACCAGATATACAGCCTTCTGGCGATGAGACACTGCAAAGTTGGCTAGATTGGTTGTCTGACCACAGTCACACTGCTTCTACTCAAGATAAATACAAGGCACTTGTTTTGAGGGGGAGACACAAGAACTGGGGGGAGCAGGAAAGACTACATGTAGGAGATGTTATATGAAGCAAGACAAGGATTCGTTACTGGTCTCCTTGACTCCCATCTATGCCTTCTCCAATCCAGCCCTCATACCACTGCCCAATTAATCGATCTAATTTAACAATCTGATCATATCAATCCTTTACTTGAAAATCTTCAGGGATTCCTATTGAAATCAGTGCAATACAAGTTAATGACAACCAAAATACAAATTCCTGATCCTGCCATTTAAGAGCTTCTACAATGCCTCACCCCACCCTTCTGTCTTATTCTCCTTCATATAACCAATACACAAGCCAAACATACTACTCTCTTTTGTAATTTTGTTCTAGCTTTTCCTGTCTTTGCAACTTTCTTCACACTATCCTTATGCCCTGAGTGCCCTCCACCCCAGTCTGGACCTCTCATTTGAATTTGTCATAGTTTTTGCTATGATCACAATTATACATAAATAATTCTGTCCCCCACTGCTTATCTTTCAGAGGAGAGATTATCTGATATTTGCCCTTGACGATCTACTACCTAGCATAGGGGCTTGTAATAATAGACACTTAAATACTTAAAAAAAATTAATTGAACCTGTGACTTCTTGTGGCAGTGTGGCAGCTTGGCTTCTTGACCTTGCTTGAAGATGCATGGTTAGGCTGGAATTTCTCACCAGATGCCCCATTTGCCCCTTGCTTAGAAGGATAATGAAACTAGGTTTGAAATAATGATAATGAAACTTATTCATACAGTGTGTGATAGTTTGTAAACAACATTCTAAGCAGAAGTTGTGTTTTCTTCTACATTACAAATAAGGAAAGTAGCAAACTGACTTAGAAATATTACATGATTTGCCCAAGGTCACAAGGCTAGTTAGGGACAGATGCCAATTTGAACCAGGTCTTCTGGGGTCAGATCCAGTGCCTGTTTTTACTCTACCATATTACCTCTCCTGCATGTCTTTAAGAAGAAATCATGACTTTGATTACAATTCTTCAAATATAAGGTAAATCACAGAGACCAATCATATAGAGAGTGCCAATTGAACAGTTATAGAAAAAAATGCTCCTTCATGGTAATAAGTATCCTAGATTAGCAGGAAGATAGATTAGATAACATTAGACCTCTTCTGTTTCCAATTTGATGCATGCAATGACAAAGAGATAAAAGGGTAAGAATCCCACCCAAACCCAGAAGCAAAGGAACAATCCATCATTCCTGATTGAAAGATCATGCCTCAAGATCAAACCTGTGACAGAAACATGGGCCTGTATTTCCTGCTCAAGAAAGAAAGCTACCCATCAATGGACTACAGAGAGGAAGCTGAAGATCTCTTTATCTTCAAGTAAAATTTTCCTGCAGTCTGATCACAAAGTGATTAACTTAGACTGAATTCTAACCACCAACTTTCAACTTTTTTTTCCTTGAAACTATAATATTTAAAAATAAATCTGATGACTTGAATTATTGTGGAGCCTCATTCCTTTATACTAATGACTAGCATCGTCACTGCAAAGAAGAGAAAATTTAAAAAGAGGTGAGACCTGGCCGTGGCAGCTGAAGTGATCACACAACCAAACGCATTTCATAGGGAACTGGATAACAGATCTAGAGCAGGCAGGCATTTCAGAAGCCATCTAGCCCAACTCACCTCATTTTATATATGAGATAACTGAGGCCTAGGGAAATTAAGAGACTTGTCCAAGGTCACATAGGATCAGAGACAAAATTTGAACCCACGTCTTCATACTCTGAAGCCATTGTTGTTTTCCACTGTAGAATACTGCCTTCATTCACTTCAATTATCCTGACTAATGACCATAATGAAGTCACATGAATAAATCTTCCACAACTTTTTATTTTCATTAGCTCCTATCAGCTTAACGATCAACTCTATGAAGATGATTCCCAGATTGGTCTAGCTCTAGTCTCCCCCCTGAGCTCTGCTCCTGACTAACTACCCATTGCATACTTGGCATTGAATGTTTTACAATGTTTTAAAACTCAAACCCAGTATGTCTTTCCCCAAATGTACCCTTCTTCCAGACTTCTCAGTTACTATCAAGTACACCAACGTTTTTTTAGTCACCCAGGTTGTTAATTTAGGTGTCCTCCTTAATTTCACTCTTCCATTCAACCTGCTCAGTCTATCAGTTGTCAAATCTTATAATTCCTTTCTATTCAATATATCTTGTATGGTAAGCACTGAATAAATATTTGTTGATTGATTGATTCCATAGACAAGGACACCAGAGAAATGCAATGACTTTTTGATCATATCTGGTTAAAAAATATGGAAAGAGTACACTTAAAACCCAACAAAGTATAGGCATAGAAGGATCTTTTTTAATATCATAAAAAGCACTTATCTAAAACCAAAAGCAAGCATCATATATCATGGGGATACACCAAAACCTGTACCAATAAATACAGGAGTGAAGTAAGGATGCTCACTCTCTCCACCATCATTTGATACAGTTCTGGAAATGCTAGCAACAGCAATAAGGCAAGAGAAAAAATAAAAGGCATAATGATAGCTAAAGAGAAAATAAAACTATCCTTGCTTGCTGATAATATGATGGTTTACTTGGAAAATCCTAGGAATCAGCAAAAATATCAACTGAGACAATTAATGGCTTTAGAAAAGCTGCAGATTACAAAATAAAACCTAAAAAAAAATAAAACACAAGAATCAAAAATAAAAAGAGAAATCCCATTCCAAATAAGTAATAAAAATGTACCAAAACATTAAAAAACCTTGCATGGATTCAATTACAAAGTGCTCTAAAGAAATAAAGGACAACTTAAAGAGCTGAAGGAATGTTCAGTGCACATGGAGAAGGTGTGCCAACATAATAACAATGACAGTCCTTCCAAAGTAAATTTATGCTTTTACTGCTATGCTAATCAAACTACGAAGGGAATACTTCATGGAACTCGATAAAATAATAACAAAATTTATTTGGAAGAACAAAAGATCTAGAATACCAAGGGAAATGATGAAAAGAAATAGAAATGAAGTGAGAATAGCATTTCCAGATCTCAAACTATATTATAAAGCTACTGCTTTATAGTCCATCACTTTCATAAAATACTGTTTAAAGAATAAAGACATAGATGAATGGAACAAACTAGACAAGGGAGAATTCAAAACAGTGGAACTCAATAGTCCAGTGTCTGATAAAGTAGAAAACATAAGTTACTAGAAGAAACACCCCTACTAGTAGTGATTAAAAACTGCTAGGAAAACTGGGTAGTAGACTGGCAAAAATTAAGCTTACACTAACACATTATACTATAGTCCAAAAAAACACTTTAAATAGATACATGACCTTAATATTAATGAGCAAACTATTAAAAATAGAACAGGGAAAACAGAGAAAGAAAAATAGTATTTTTTCATATTAGCTATGTTGCAAAAGAAAAAACAGACCAAAAAAAAAACCCCCCACAAACCCTAAGAAACACAAAGTTTTTAAAAAGGGGTCCATTTAAAAAGGGGTGCATTCAGACCATCAATTCTTTCTCTGGAGGGGGGTAACAGTTCTCATCCTAAATCATTCAGAAATGTCTTGAATCACTGTATTGGTGAAAATAGCTAAATCTTTTTTTTTCATTTTTCAAATGCTTTATTAACTTCTGATTTACATCATTCATTTCCGCCAGATTTTGAGTTACAATTTTTCTCCCCATTTTCCCCTACCCACTGCCCCAAAATAGCAGTCCCACAGGATATCCCCTCCTCCAATCTGCTCTCTCCCATATTTTCTCCAATACCCCTTTGGACTTTTCCAGTAGGGCATGGTGGATCTCTATGCCCCAGTGCCTGTACTATATATCTTATTTCCCAGTTACATGTAAAATAGTATTGATAATAGCATATATACATGTTAAACATTTGATTTTAAAATTTTGAATTCCAGATTAATTCCCTTCCTCCCTTGTCACCCACGCTTACTGGGAAGATAAGCAGTTCAGTACAGGTTGTACATGTGTGGCTAATACAAAACAATAACATAGTAGATATATTGTAAAAGACTAACTATATTTCCCTCCCTCCTACACCACCTCCCACTTGTTCTATCTCTACTTTGATCCCATCCCTTTTCAAAAGTGGGTGCTTCCAACTTCCCTCCCCCCAGCTTGCCCTCCCTTCCATGATCCCCCCTCTCACCTCCTTTCCCCCCCTGCTGTCCTGTAGGGTGAGATACCCTATTTAGTGTGTATGTTATTCCCTCCCCAAGTCAAATTCAATGGGAATATTTGTCATTCCCTTTTGCCTTCCTATTCTTCCCCTCCATTGTAACCATTTTCCCTTGCCTCTTCTATATGAGATAGTTTACCCCATTCTGTCTCTTCCCATCTCCTCTCATTATATTCCTCTCTCACCTCTTAATTTCACCTTTTAAGTGTCATCCCTTCCTGTTAAATTGGTCCTGTGCCCTCTATGTATACCTGTAAACATATGTACATTCACATATGTATTCATATGCCCATATACCCTCATATATAGACACATATATACATATATATATATTTCTATTCCCTTCACTATTTTCATACTGAGAAAAGTTTCATCAGTTACAATTATTGTTATTCCATGTAGGAATGTTAATAGTTCAACTTTGATAATTTCCTTATGATTTCTTTTCCCTGTTTACCTTCTCTTGCTTCTTGTATCTGAATGTCCAATTTTCTATTCAACTCTGTTTTTTTCATCAAGAATGCTTGAAAGTCCTCTATTCCACTGAATGACCATATTTTCCCCTGAAACATGATACTCAGTTTTGTTGGACAGGTGATTCTTGGTTTTAATCCCAGCTCCTTTGCCCTCTGGAACATTATATTACAAGCCCTTCTATCCCTCAGTGTAGAAGCTGCCAGATCCTGGGTTATCCTGATTGTGTTTCCACAATATTCAAACTGTTTCTTCCTGGCTGCTTGTAATATTCTCTCCTTAATCTGGGAATTCCAGAACCTGGCTATAATATTCCTAGGAGTTTTCTTTTTGGGATCTTTTTCAGGAGGTGATCAGTGGATTCTTCCAAACTCTATTTTGCCCTCTGGTTCTAAAACATCAGGGCAGCTTTCTTTGAGAACTTCCTGGAGGATGATTTCTAGGTTCTTACTTTGATCGTGGCTTTCAGGTAGTCCAAGAATTTTTAAATTCTCTCTCCTGGATCTATTTTCCAGGTCAGTGGTTTTTCCCATGAGATATTTCACCTTGCCTTCTATTCTTTCATTTATTTGGATCTGTTTAACAGCATCTTGATTTGTCATAATGTCATTAGCTTCCATTTGCTCCAATCTAATTCTGAAGCAATGATTCTCTTCAGTAAATTTTTGAGATTCTTTTTCCATCTGGAAAATTCGACTTTTTAAGGCATTCTTCTCCTCATTGCCTTTTTGAGCCTCTTTTGCCATTTGAGTTAGTCTGTTTTTTAAGGTGTTATTTTCCTCAGTCAGGTTGTTGACTCTCATTTCGTAATTTTCTTGCATCTTTCTCATTTCTCTTCCCAATTTTTCCTCCACTTCTCTTATCTGCTTCTTAAGGTCCTCTATTGCCTGTAACCAGCTCATATTTTCCTTTGAAGCTTTTGGCGCAGGCGTTCTGACTTCACTGTCTTCCTCCTGTTCCATGCTCCTTTTTGTCCCCAAAATAGGAGTGTAATATTGGAACCTTCTGTCTGCTTTGTTTCCTTTGCCTGGTCATGTTGCTCCTCAGTCACTTGACCTTTGGCTTTTTGCCAAAGTAGGACTCTGCCACCAGACAGGGGAGCTTTCGTCCCAAACGCTGGGGTTTTCTCAGCTGCCAGAGGTATTAGATGGGTGCCCTTTCTGAAGTCTCCACATGCTCTGGCAAGCTGGACACATACCCCAGGATTTCCACCCTAGACTGCAATCCAGATCTAAGCAGGTTAAAGCAAGAACGATTACCCCTCAGACTGGTCGCTTGGTCCCCCTACACTCTGGAGGCCAGGAGCTGAAGTTGCCATGTGGTGCTGGCTGGCTGTGCTGGGCATCTCACTGGCTTCTCACCCTGGGGGCAAAAGCCATGTACTCCCACTTACTGCGTCCCAAAGTCCAGACTGCACTGACCTCTCACTTTCTCCTTCATATCTATGTGTTGATAAATCTGGAAATGGCCACAGCTGCTGCTGATCTGGAGTCCCTCTGGCTGCGGCTGGTCAGACCTGACCTGGGGCTCGCCCTAGAGCGCTGTTCTGGCCAATTCCTGCCGGCCTGCAGGGCTGTCCTCAGTGGGAGGTTAGCTTCTCTGTGTCATTTTGTGGGTTCTGCAGCTCCAAAGTTTGTTCAGAGTCCCCTTTTTACATGGACTGGGGAAGGTGGAAGCCGGAGCTGCTTGGAGGTCCTGCTTCTGTTCTGCCATCTTGACTCTGCCCCAAAATAGCTAAATCTTTTACAATCAATCATTACAATACTGCTGTTACTATGTACATCCATCTATCCTTCCTTCCCTCCTTCTTGTCTTCCTCCTTCCTTCTTTCCTATCCCTCTGTCCATATAGGGAATCCTACCTCTATCAGTGGGTACTATGCCCAAAGGAAAATAAATTGTGATCCACTGAAACCTTCTAAGATATCTTGGGGTTTACAGGCTGGATTTCTTTTTTAGGGATTCAGCTTAATCCCAAATCACCAGGCTCTCATTAATTGGCCAACAATAAGTCCCATCCCAAGCCTCATTTGGTCATTGTTTGGCCTCAGATGGCTAAGGGTAAGTGTAAATAGCAATTGTTTAGGTTTTGGTCAGAAACCCTGAGAGTCTTCCCCTCCCAAACTGATTTTTTCTTAGGTAAAAGAGGTCATTCTTAGCCTTAATTTTTACCTACACTTAATCACTGAATGGGCATTGGCTCTAACAAACTGAGACCTGGGAAAGACCCTAGCTTAGAAAAGCTAAGGTCTCCCACTGCATCTGGGGCCATCCCCCATCTATATCTTGCCACTGGACCTAGATGGCTCCACAGGAGACAGTGAGGCTGGTGACTTTGAACAGCCATCCCATCACTTAAATCCAATTTATTTGCAAATCATGATATCACCTTGCCAATGTCATGGTAATCTTCTAGAAGGAAGGACAAACATCAATCAATTATCATATACAATGCTCTCCTGTTTCTTCTCACTTCACTTTGCATTAATTCATTTAAGTCTTTTCAGGTTTTTCTGAATGATTGGGATCAATTCACAATTCCACCAACAATGAATCAATGTGCCAATTTTTCCACATTTCCTCCCCTCCAGCATTTGTCATTTCCCTTTTCTGTCAATATAGTCAATCTGATAACTGTGAGGGGGTATCTCAGATTTGTTTTTATTTGAATTTTTCTAATCAACAGTGACTTAAAGCATTTTTATATGACTACAGATAGCTTTGATTGTCTGAAAATTGCTTGTTCATATCCTTTGACCATTAATCAATTGGGGAATGCCTTCTGTAGATTTGAGCCAGTTCCCTACATATTTGAGAAATGAGGCCTTTATCAGAGACATTTGCTAAGAAAAAAAAATTTCCTCCAGTTTTCTGCTTTCCTCCTAATCTTGGCTGCAGTGGATTTGTTTGTACAGATATTTTTTAATTTAATGTAATCAAAATTGTCCATTTTATATCTCACGATACTTTCTGTCTCATCTGGTCATAAATTCTCCCTTTTTCCATAAATCTGACAGGAAAGAACATAAGTCTATGTTCCCCTAAATTGCTTACAGTATCTTCTTTATGTTTAAATCATGTTCCCATTTTGATCTTATCTTTATATATACAGTGTGAGATGTTAGTCTATACCTAGATTCTGCCAAACTGCTTGTATGGGGACTTTTTCAATGTCTCTATTAGTTATGTTGACCATTTTTCCTCTTAAAAACTATAATTTGTCATGTGGAGTGGCTGTCTGGAAGAAAGAGGAGGGAAGGTGTTGAGAATAGCTGATGATGTAAGAAACAAAAGACATCTATAAAAACTTATTTAAAAAATAAAAAGGAAAGAGGTTTTCTCTGAAAAAGAGAAAACATAATTTAGCAAAATAATCTTTTTTTTTAAATCATCCAACAATACAATCCAACAAACAAGTGTTAAGCATTGGAGACTCAAGGACAAATTTTTAAAAAATGGCCCTTCTCTCAAGAAGCTTATATTCTACTGGGGGGAAATAACTTATAAATAGATATGATTAAATTTGACAATCTGAAAAAAAAAAAACAGACCATGAACAGGAAAGACTTTCTATAGGAGGAAACACATGAGTTGATCTTTGAAGGGAACTAGGGATTCTAAAATGTAGAGATGTGGGAGCAGAGCACTTTACTCACAAAGGATTATCTATATAAAGGACTGGAGGTGGGAAATGGAATACAAACAGGCCAGTTTGGTTAGAAAGCAGTTTGTGAGAAGCAGAGTGACAATGCTCAGGAAACTTGGAAAAGTACAATGGATTTTCATAGGATCATAGATGTGAGAATTAGAAGGAACCTTAATGGCTATCTGGTCAAGCCCACATCCAAAGGGAACTGTCACCACCTGACAAATGGCTATAATCCTATGCTTGCAGACCACTAAGAAGGGGAAGTTCCACCTCTCAATAAACCTCATTTCACTCTTGTTAGGGAGTTCCTACTGACGTGGAAGTCCTTTGCCTTTTTGAATTTCCTCCCATTGGTCCTAGCTGTGTCCTCTGGGCCCAAACAGAACAAGTTTAATCTTTCCGCCTCCGTTTTAAAACTTATTTCAGTAGTTTTGTGGAAGATGAATTGAACAGAGGAAAGATTCCATTGGGCTTACTACAAAGTACACTGGAGTGAAAGTCAAGAGGCATGGATTCTAGTCTCAGCCTCTTGCCAATGATTCACTATGTGACATTGGTTTAAGCAAGTCATTTAGCTTTCCTGGGCCTGAATTTCTTCATCTGTAAAACAAGACGTTTGAAATAATGACCTTCAAGGCCTCCTGACAACTGCAAATATTTTATGGTTTTATGATACAAAAAGTGAAACCTGCTAGTCACTGAGGTATCAGAAAGACTTGGAGCTGTTTGGGGGAAGGCTTGCTTTGGGGCTGCCAACTAGACCTGCTTATAACATAGGACATAGCCTGACTAGCATTTGGTATCTCATCCTTGCTCATTTACCAGGGATGAATATTACCAAATTCAATACAATTACAGAGTAACAGTATTTTCATAGAATACCAGTATTTTTGTGATAAAGCACCTGGAATTGCTGACATTCTCCACAATAAATTCTGTGTTTATTTCTAAAAATAGAGATAAATATCAAAACACTGCCCCAGATCAGCTATAATTTTATTTTGCTACTGTATTAAGTTTCTAAAAACCTCCACAACTTTTTTATAGGAACAATTTATCTTGAACTTCTCATTAATAGTTGTAGCAAGTCTTAGACAGCAAAAGTGGTTTACTAGACATAGACACAATCAGTTCTGGCTCTATAAGAAAGTCATCTATGCCCTGGTGTGGTCAATGATAGTAAAAATGGTTCATATTACAGCCTGAGGAGGTTAAGTAAGACCAAGGCCCAGTTCTGCTACTTGCTGCCTTTTAGGGGAAAGTCACATCTCCTCTCTGGGACTCAGTTTCTTCATCTGTAAAAAGAGGGTCATCAACTAGAGGGTCTCTAAGATTCCTCCTTCCAGGTGTAACATTTTATGAATTTAATGCTAAGTCCTCTTTAAGAGGAAACAACTTTAAAAGGAGTACCAACTTACTGTAGAAAAAATGTTATCTGTAATTATATATAAAACTCACTATGAAAGGCTAATCATTATTGCATATAAAGCATTATGTTACCTCAGCTTTTAAAATAAGCTCCAAAAAGCAACTTTCTAATACAAACTAGCAGTAGTAAATTAAGGGTGGAGCCTCTCATAAAGTACTTGGATTTCCTAACATCTTCCTCATAAAGGAAAAAAAAAGTTTTCTGCCTGCCAGCATTTTCACAATAAAAGGAAAACAGTAAATTTATAGGCATCATAGCCTTAGGATTTGACATCCCTTCTATTTCCCAATGCATGCCTTCCCCTCCCAGAGAATCATTCTTTACAAGAAAAAGTAAAAAGGAGAAATAACAGACAATTCAAAAAAACTAACCAAAAGCATTGAAAACGTCTGACATATGCAATATTTTGCATCTAGAGGCTACTATCTTTTAAAGACTAGGGATATGCTTTCTCATACAGTTTCATAGCATTCCATTTCCATATTAACAAAATATATTGTCGTTCCCTTTTATGGCGTTGGCATAATTGTGTATGGTTTCCCTAGTTCTTTTTACTTCACTTGGTATCAGTTCATTCCTATGCCTTTCTGTATTCATCATACTCACTGTCTCTTAAACACAATGAAATTCTGTTGCATACATAAATCACAATTTTAAACCACTTTAAAATTAATATGTATCCACTCTGTTTCCAGCTCTTTCCTACTACAAAAAGTGATTTTACAAATATATTGGCCTAAATATAAGATCTTTCTTTTTTATCATTGACATCCTTGGAGTATATGCCTAGTAACAGGGACCTACTCAGTCAGAGTATAGATATCTTAGTCAATTTCTTAGCATAATTACCAACTACTTTCTAGCCACCAATAAATTTGTAAAACAACAAATCTCTTCTGAGTTTCAGCAATGTATGTAATTATAGATTTATAATTATATATTATTTATATATATTTATAATAATGTATATATTACATATATACATTAATATGTAATTGAGTGTGCATCTTTAACACTATCTGTTGCTTCATTCACTTGAAATGAAAAATAGATATTAATTTCTCAATTAATTGATCACAAAGATTTTCAGTATATGAGTATATATTCCTTCCTGTTGAATTGTCTGCAATTAGAACCATTTCATATAGTTTTTAGATGATTTACTAAGCACTACTTTGACAATATCAATAGCTTTAAGTAGCACCAATGTTTTTCCTATTGGATGAAGCTTCTTATTATTCACAGCAATTCTGAAAGCAACTTTACATATGTATGTATGTATGTATGTGTGTGTGTGTGTGTATATATATATATATATATATATATATATATATATATGTTTGATTTTGCCATAAGTCTTTCTCTATTCCAATCCAGCCTCCTCTCGGCTGTCAAATTGATTTTCCTAAAGTACATATCTGACCAAGTCATGCTACCCCTCCTCATTCAGTAAACTCCAGTGATTTCTTATCACCTGCAGGATCAAATATAAAATCCTCCATTTGGCTTTCAAAAGTCCTTCATAACTTTGTCCCTTTCTACTGTTCCAGTCTTTGTACACCTTACTCTTCTCCAAATATTCTGCACTCCAGTGACACTAAGCTCCTTGTTGTCCCTTGCACGAGGCACTCCATCTCTTGATTCTATGCATTTTCACGAGCCTGGGATGCTTTCCTTCCTCACTCTTGCCTCCTACCTTCCTTCGAGTCTCATCTAAAGCAGCTTCTGCAAAAAGCCTTTCCTAGTACTTTTTAATCTTCGTGCCTGCCCTCTGATATTACTCCCAAATGATCTTGCACATATCTTGTTTGTAAATAGTTTTCAGCTTGTCTCCCTCCTCCTTAGACTGTGAGTTTCTTGAGAGAGCAGGGACTATTTTTTGGCCTTTTTTTTTTTTTTGCATCCTCCGCATTTAGCAGTGCCTGGCACATAGCAAGTGCTTCATAAATGTTACTTAACATATTGCTTATTAAAAGGATCTAATATTCTTGGGAAAAATGTTTTTCTTACCAGTGTATTATGCATGTAAACTTTCAAGATGTTATTTCAGTTTATTATATTTCATGCTTATAGATAATTTCATTATCTATAGTTAAAATATCAATATAAAACAAATATGTGGTCTTTCTACCGATTGTGAGTCCAATAATATAATTGACTGTACTTTTTTTTTGGAGATTTTCACTTTTTACTTTTTGTTTCTGTTTCTGCTACTATAGCTGTCTGTTTTTATTTTTACTAGTATCAGCTGTTTCTGTGAACTTTATCTTCAAATTGGTTATGTACCCATCAGGAAGGGATATTGTTTTACTTTTAAAATATTAGGGCAATAAAAATGTTAGACAAACTTAGCTGTTGAAAATTTTGGTTACCTCTAACTGTTTTAAAGTTATTTCAGTTTTTAAAAGTTGTAATTTTTAAATGAAATTATTACATTATGCTTACCAAAATGAATGACATTGCAAAATAAAATAGATGATATATATTTTCAACTTCCACACAGAAACAATTGAACTTTGAGTTTATATACTTCATGTTTAAGAACAACAAGCAGCATGATGACACAACTCATCTACGTCATGACTGACAATAGTGAAACATACCCGTGTCTCAATTCAACATGCACTGATTTAAATAGGACTTTGTGCACATTGTATTAAATAGTTGCTTGCTGCATTTGCTGTCAGTTGAAGTGTCTTCATCCAGCTTTCACTGATGTTGAGTTGAACATTGTTTTCATCAAAAAAAGAGTAGATACATTTGTACAGAAATCGAGCTAAAAAATCCGATTATTTTGGCCATTGTTCTTGTATTTTTTGCATTGCCTGTTCTTGTGATACTTCTTTACTGACTGATTGACCTCCATGACCAGAGGGTCTTATGTCTCACACTATAGAAAACTATGCCTTAGTTTAATCAATTGCTGTGACCAAAAGAATCCATCACCTGGTGGTCAGCCCTGTGGTAATAACTCTCTCTGATGTAGTTCATTGCCATATTAAAAGACACAGTCTTAGAACCTAAGAAATTGTGTGTTCCAGTGAAATAATTTGTGAGGACACAGAATTACCTTTACATCATGATATGATATTGATGTACAACTTTTTTTTAAAATTTTTGGTCGAATTTATTAATTTGTTGGTTTTCTTTCAGTTGCACAATTCCTTGAGTTTCAAATTTTCTTTCCCTCCCTCCCCTCCCCCTCCCCATGGCAGCATACAAATCAAGTATAGGATCTGAAAATACTTTCACATTAGACATTAGTCAGGTTATAAAGAAGGATTGTAACCAATGGAGTGAACAATGGGAAAGAGGAAACAAAACCAAACAAGAAAAAAAAAAGGGCAGGTAGTTTGCTTCAATCTGGATTCAAACTCAGTTCTTTCTCTGGATGCACACATCTCTCTCCATCATGAGACTTTTGGGGTTGTCTTACAACCTTGCATTGCTGAGGAGAGTCTAGTCTATCAAAGTTGGTCATCACACATGTGTTGTGTCTGTAATTGTGTACAAATTTCTCCTGGTTCTACTCTTCTCACTCAGCATCAGTTCCTATAAGCCTCTCCAGGTTATTTGAAGTCCATCTGCTCCTCATTTCTTATAGCACAATAGTATTCCATTACATGCATATACCACAACTTGTTCAACCATTCCCCAATTGATGGGCACCCCCTTAATTTCCAGTTCTTTGCCACCACAAAAAGAGCTGCTATAAATATTTTTGTACATATGGGTCTTCCTCCCACTTCTATGATCTCTTTGGGATACAACCCTAGAAGTGGTATTTCTGGGTCAAAGGGTATGAAATTATTTATAGCCCTTTGGGCATAGTTCCAGATTGCTCTCCAGAATGGTTGGATCAGTTTACAACTCCATCCAGCAATGCATTAGTGTTCCAATTTGTCCATATCCTCTCAAGCATTTGTCATTTTCATATTTTGTCATCTTAGCCAATCTGACTGGTGAGATGTGGTACCTCAGAGTTGTTTTAATTTGCATTTCTCTAATCAATAGTGATTTAGAGCATTTTTTCATATGCTTATAGATATCTTTAATTTCATCCTCTGAAAACTGCCTGTTCATATCCTTTGACCATTTATCAATTGGGGAGATGTACAACTTTAGTGAAGGTAAGTACTTTTACTCTTTGAAAGCTGATCATCTATGGAAGTTCAATTAGTCTAAATATTTGATTATCGAAAACTTTACAAATTAGATAACAGATAATTCAAATTTATCTTTTAGTTCAGTCTTGGTCCTTGGGATTATTCTGATTTAATGCCAATCATCCTGTCTATGAAAAACCAACTTGCTTAGGCAACAACAGCATGTGTTTAAATATTCTAAAAGTTCATTAGCATTTCACTATACAAAAGCAATATGATGGATGTGCCCAGGCCCTGAGACAATTAAATGAACAAAAATCTAAAGGTTTGTGAACCTTTTAATTAAAGGCAATGGATTTTTACAGCTGAGATCCAGGTCATTCTGACCTGTTTCATAAGCTTCTTAGGCCAAGACTTCAGTGCAGGAATCTTCTTCCCCATGTGAGAAACAGAAATGTACATTTGGCAGTATTATTATTACATAGTTACTCTGTATTATTATTACATAGTTACCCTGTGAAAGAAATAAATATGAAAATACTCATTATAATGTGAATTCAGCACAGCAAGTCTGACTTTTGAATCTTGGAATAATTTAGGGCTCAACATCTTTTGAATGCCTTTCTAGTTCTTGAAAAAATATGCTGAGACTTCTGTCTCTGGTTTCTAAATCTTAGCATGTGTTCTATGGAATCTGTAGAGCTTTTCCATGGCTCCTTCATCATATTTAGTTCCTGGTGGGCTGGGCCCAAGCCATATTTCCTCTGGCCTTTCTAACAAAAAAGAAAAGAAATGGGGGGGGGAAAGTACACATGTCTTAGGGCACAGTGAGCTCTTTGAAACCAAGTGAAAGCAGAATTACTGTCCAATCTTCTAAGACTGTCATGAATTGATGAGTCAGTGTTTGAAAAGTGCTTAGAAGTTCTCAGATGAAAGACCACAGATCTGTATAAAGTATTAACTTACTTTTCCTCTGTGGTTTTTTTTTTAAAAGGAATGGTTTTTTTGGTTGCTGTTTATGCCCAATTCCTTGCCTTAAAAAATAAAACCACCAAAAAGGGATGGTCTTGTAAATGAATATGAAATCTTTAGTGTTTTCCCTTAGATCCTGAGTATTTTTCTTGGGTTAAAAAATAAGAAGGGTGAAAAATTATTTGAGTCTGCTTAGGCCATTGCATTCTACACAGGGCAATTTGAACATACAATTTTGAAAGCGTTCTAATTAAATTTCATGATCACAAACAGGAAGGCTTCTATTCAATTACAGAAAGACAATCTATACTTATCTATGACTACAACATCAAATATAATTCATTCTGATGGATTTTATGTATTTCCAATGATTACTTCTCTTTTTAAGGAAGGCGGGATTCCCCATCTATGGGTGTATACAGGAAAGAATGTGTTCAATCAACTGCTAATAACATTTATTCATAGGGTTCTGAAAGTAAAGATACATTACCACACAATTTTGTTTCCCTAATACATGAATTCGATTGGACCATCATTGAAATAGATCATTTACTACCTGGAATCTTTCATTGGATTATGGTAAAAGCCTAAATAAGACTGTTTTTAAGAAGCAGTTTTGCAAAATAAACAAATAATATTTTAAAGCAAATATTCTCATCTTGATAAAGGCAATGCCATTCCTATTAAAACATACCATATCTAATGAGAGTATATGTAAAAGGTAGAACAAAATAGTTAACTTCCTACTTGGATGTATTTAATTGCTCATAGTTTACTAGTTAGCAAATTACTCTTGTGGAATTTGGAGAACAGAGAATATAGAATGGCTTCCCTTCCTTCTTTTTCATTCTTCCCCTATATGAAATGAACGCATAGATCATCCCAGAGTCCTTTTACCCCTGGTCTTGCAGTAGTAAATTTTTTTTAAGGGTATTATAATATAAAAGAGTTAATCCTCTTCCTAAAATGGCAAAATGATAAATTACAATTTAGAAGCAAAAAGTTAGGTCTTTAATTTTTGGTTTAGGGATAGAATATTTAAACCTTTTATATCCTTTCAACTAAGAGACCTAGGAACAGAGGTTTGGGGAAAGCATTAAAATATTTTGGTAGGGAGGATTCTTCTTTTAAGTTTCCTTTGGCTACCAAAGCAATGTATCTTGACAGATAACTGGACTGGAAGTAGTACCCCAGAAACGAGTGACCATAATTCCCCTCCCTTAAATTGTCATTCATTTTTTTCTCCCATTTTCCCCTCTTCCACCCACTTCAATGTTTTTCTTCTGGACTGCTCTCCTCTGCTATTGCCCTTGATTTACGTTCCTGTTATTACTCACTTACCAAATGAATTCCTTAGACCCTCGTTCCTCTCCTTCCTTTTTTCCTCTTTGACAACATTATTTCCTATGTTCTCTTGCCACCTTCATGTTACCCCTATCCTTCAAAGGGCCAACTTGGCTTCCTCCTACAAAACTTTCCCTGACATGATTAAAAAATCACTGCTCTCATCTCTTTTAACTCCTATATCATTTAACCTGTAACACATTTTTAAAATTAAAATATGGTGGAATAATCTACCATACAATGACATACTCAGCAAACGATAAAATTTGCTATTATTTCATGTGTGTTAATTATGTCTGCTCAATTAGACCATAATTTCCCTGAAGCTAGGGACACTCTTTAATACTTTGGTGTACTTCAGTGTCTATCTAGCACAGTGCTATGCATACAGAAGTGACACTTTCTGACTGTCTTATAGAAAGGATCCATATACAGACATTTTTGGTTTCAGAAATCAAGAAAGAATATTTTTAAAATTTTACTTATTTTGATTTTAGGTAATGGGATTTGGAATAAATGAGTTTGAGATATTTAAGCTCTATCTGACCCAAGAACATAGGAGGCAGAACATTTAGGGGGTTGCTGAAAAGTTACAAGAGCTTAAACACTGACTACTAAGTGGTCAAATACTCTAATCTGATCACACTAGCATCAGAAGGAACCTAAGTGGAATGGAGGCTTCAGCTTTCTTCCTATATGATTCTAGAGTAATTCATATAGCATCTATAACAAGCACTCATCTCAAATAACAATTGGGCTTTATTTGTTTTTTTATTGTTGCTTTATCATTACAAAGAGCTTTTCTATGTCCTAACAATCCTGGGAGGTTGGCAGGACAGGTGTCACTGTGCCCGCTTTAGAGAAGGGGGATTGAGGTTTTGAAGAGACGTGATTGAGCGCTGTCACACAGGCAGGAAGTGGCAGAGCTGGGACTTGAACCTGGGGTTTCTTGCTCCTCACCCACGCTATATCACAGCAGCAGCAGAGCAAGATCAGGACTCTAATTCTGGGTCTTGGTGAGAGAACATCATGTCTCTATCTCTAAGGAAACACCCAATCTGACTATGGAACAGGACCTATTTTAAACAGGTTTTCTCATGCACAAGAGTATCACTTGTCAGAATAAACGTGAAGCAATGTGAGCTCATCATAGGGAAATTATGGTGGACACTCCTGGTATGCATTTCAGTGTCATCAAAACCTTTATATGTCTATAAATGTCTTTTTGATCCTTGAAGTGCCTGTTGGAGTTAATTTTTAATCTTACCACATCCCTTATCAGTCTTCATAAGGTACAAGAGGGTGGCTATATTAATTAGCCTTTAATGCAATATACAGGGCAGTTAAATTGTACAGTGGATAGAATGCTGAACATGGACTCATCATCCTGAATTCAAATCCAGCTTCAGATAACTACTAGCTGTGTGACTCTGGGCAAGTCACTTAACCCTAATTGTCTCAGCTTCCTCATCTGTAAAACAAGCTAGAGAAAGAAATGGCAAACCACTACCAGTATAAAAAAAGAGATCATGAAGAGTTTTCAGTTTCACAACTGAAAACAACTCAATAGCAAATGCTACAGACACGAATAAGCAAAGGTAGAAAAGCTGAATTGTCTTAAGTATTTACATGTGGAGGAGTCTACAGAGAGTTGAGAGATAAAAAGTTCTTTTAAAAAAACCCCACAACTTTTGTTGACCTTTGTTGTTTTTACATCACCTACATTTCCCAATTCAGGGTATCTCACAATTCTTAGTCTAGTTTTAGCATTAATAAGCCTAAAACTGGATTAAAACTTTGGCCATACCCTCTATATTCCTCACCCTCCCAAGAAGCCAATCTTTATAACAAACACTAAGATACTGGGTAGAAAACAGATCACAAAATTAACCAATACATCAACCGGAATTACACATATACATATATACATATACACACACATACATACACACATATGTGTGTGCATGAATATACATGCACACATGGAAAGACAGAGAGAAAGAGAATTCTATGCCCATAATTCTCCATCTTGGGCAGATAAGCTAAAATGCCTGTCTGATCCTCCAAAGTCAGTAATGATAACAGAAGTACCAAGGCTGTCTTTAAATCAAATAATCTTTGTGTAAAACAAAAAGATATCCAAATATCAAGGATATTTTCTTGCTTGAGGTATATGCCAGATTTATTGACAATTTGAAGATTAAAATCATCCTCCACTAAGAATACTGTGAATGAATTGCATTCAGATATCTGGAGATATAAAAATTATGATCAACCTTGAGTGGTTTTGAGGTGGATGATAAATTAAGGAAAAGTTTAAAATAGAAAGGAATTAAGGCAAAGAACTGTAGATCAAGGGCTCACCAGACTGGTAGCATCACCCGTGCTTGTGATTAAGATACATATGCAAAGATGAACCAAGGTCACATACACCTGTCATAATAACAGTTTGTAAGACAGTTCACTGACACATTTAGAAAGATAGTGTTAGGGGGAGGCACTCACTGTCTATTTTCACAGTGCTCCTCAAAGTAAAATGTAAATATGCAAGGCAATATATGAACGTTTCCAGAAATGGGGGGTGCCACTTAGGCACTGAGGAACTCAGGGAGGAGAGGAAGGGAAATGAATAGCACACAGACTCTTAGGACTCTAATTCAAGAGAGTATGCTGTTGTTCCCTTCATCGAAAAGAATGTTAACTACCTGAGGTAATAAGCTGGGAGCTCCACTCAGCCTGAAGACAGAGAGACTAGTTTGGGAGTAATAAGTTCTCCAATGGGCTTGTCACTGAAAAGGCATTCAGCACCGCAATAGTTTTTTAAGGTCAGAGCAATGGAAACCAAAGTTACTGGGCCTGTGTTTTCATGGTTTTTGTCATTTCTTAAGAAACCTCACAACCACTAGTGTCCCTCATTTCCCTCCTCTTTCCTAATGCTTCTTTTATTGCATTGTGAACATTGTTTTAAAATTTTAATGTACATTGGGACAATGTAAACAAAATTCCAAGGTTCCGCTAAGTTGGCTTTGAAAAAACTTTGCAGCAGCTGAAGTTTGTTTTCAGGGTCCCCAGCCTCCCTTTTCTGTGTGCTTTTTCTGATGCTTTTTAACTATGTGCCTTTTCACTTTCTCCCCTCTGTTTCTCTCCCCACCCCCAAAATGCTGATGCCCATCTCATTCTGCTAGAGAGAGAAACCAATAGTTCAATCACACCAACTTGTCAGAGACTTGATGTTAACTGACTTGAGGGATTTTGACATTTTAGTGACAAACATAGGGAAAACATCATATTGGAAAGAAACTCAGAGGTTTAAGCTATTCTCAACAGGAATCTCTATCTCCAACATTCTGAGTGACCAATATTCCTGCTCGAAAATTTTCTACTATCTCCTAGAATAGCCCGTTCTATTCTTAACATTTCTTACAAGGAAATTTTTCCTTACATCCAGCCTAAGCCCATTTCTTTTTCACTGTTCATAGTTCTGACCCTGGAGGCCTAAAGAAACAAATTCAATCCCTCATTTACATGATTTTCAGCATTTCAGCATTTACAGCATTTCAAATATTTCATTTTTAAAAAATTTAGTTCCAAATACTTGCCCTTCCTCCCTCCCTTCCTGAAGACAACTATTGATGTTTTACATCTTCCATGGTGCTAATTTTCCTTTCTCCTGGTTATTCCAAAAATCTCCAGTTCTGTTTATGGCATGAGTTCCATTCCCAGTCATCATCCTGGATAACCTCCTCTGGATGCTGTCTAGCTTATCAATGCCCTCATTTGAAAATAACAGGGTACTATGAACTGAACACAGTATTCCATTTGTAATCTGGCCAGGGCAGAGTACAGCAGACTGTCACCTACTTCATTCTGGCCACTGTGCTTCCATGAATACAGCCCAAGATTGAGTCAGCCATTTTGGCTACTGATTCATGTTCAACACAAATTCCACTAAGACTTTTATTTTTCTAAACACTAGGTTATCTAGGTATGCCTTCCCTGTCCTGCATTCATACAATTGATTTTTTAAATCCAAGGTCTCTATATTTATCCCTATTAAATTCTAGCTTATTTAGAATGTGAATCCAACATCTCACCCTTCCCCCCACTGTGTCCCCGACAATGTATCCATTGTATATTTGATTCATTTGCCATCTTGGCCTTTGATGAAGTCACGCATAAAAAATGAACAACACATGGGCAAGGACCTCTGGAGAGATTTTAATCGGTTGAACCTTGTTTGAGCGCCTACTATTTACAAGGCGCTGCGCCAGGCTCTTGGGGCTACAAATCGACTGCCCTTCTGGGAAGGCAGGGAAGCTGCTCTCAACTGAATCAAAGCTCTGTACCTGCTAAATGTACTTTCTAAACCTCTATTTGTTAACTATTAGATGGTCGATGAGTATCTTATTTTATTTCATTTCAGTTCCAAAAGTGAAGCATTCTACTGTCCTCACTCATAATTGGTCTATAAAATCAGTGAAGACAGGAAGAATTTAGTTTTTAGTTTTCCAATGGCTGGCTCTCTCTTTGACTTCCCAATCTATACAGGCTCCCTCCAGAGCTTAGTTATTTAAAAATCCTGCAAGGGCATGGCCATTAAAATTTTTTTTTTTTTGTTAAGTGACCTCTCTTCTGATTCAGGAGAGGTATTCAAAATTTGCAAAGAGATTACTAGGAATTATCAACTAAATCTTCTCCTTCTCTTAAAGAAAGAGAAAAATGCAACAGTTCCTGCCCTTAAGGAACTTACATTCTACTGGGGGCATGTAACATATGCACACACATAAGTTTATTACAAGATAATTTGGAGGTACACGCATTAGCAACTAGGAGAACCAAAGAGGCACCAGAGATGAACCCTGACAAAAGACAAAGGATCTGAAAGGTAGAAACAAAAAGAAAGACAGCTTATGTGGATTCCCAAAGATAGGAGATACAGCCTTAAGTTGGGAGAGTACTTATTAATTCAGTTTGGTGGGAATGCAAAATGTGTAGATTCAAGTAATATGAAATAAGATTGGAAAGATAGGGTGGAAACAAACTACTGAGGACCTCGAATGCCAGGCTTGGAAATCTGTATTTAATCCTGGTGGCTATAGAGTGAACATACCTGAGCAGGGGAAAGGCATGGTCAGGTCTTTGACAACGGAAGATTATTTTGGCAGCATCATGAAGAATGGATTGTAGTATGGCGAGACAGGGAGCCAGAGGAACAATTAGGTTTTTATAATAGTGAAGGTAAGAGGTTGTTTTTGACGAAGTTGATCTTACTATTGGTATAATTTCAGATATCAAGAGAAACACTAGAAGATTTCAAAATAAATACAGGGATAAATCAGATGACTTTCTCCCTACTATCATTTGACAAGAAATGCTAGTGATAATTACACAAGAGAAAGAAATTAAAGGCATAAACACTGACAAAGAGAGGAAATAATAGAAAAGGAAATTCCATTCAAAATAACAACAAAATACATAAAATATCTGGAAGATAATCTACTAAGACATTTGAGACTTATAAAAATATAATTACAAAATACTCTTTAAAGAAATAAAGTATGGTGTACCCCAACCACAAAATATTCCTCCAACTGGCTCTCACAATTATATATTGGGTCCTTAGGTGGCTGATACTTCCATGTTTTAGGAGGGTACCCTTTGGATACTCTCCTAATACTATATATATAACTCATGAGTCATGAGCAGAATTTTAGATCTGATAGATGGCTTGTCTATCTCTGAGGAAGCTGTTGCCAGATTACTTGACTGAGGCAGAGGAGTGAGAAATACTCTCCTCATTCCCTACTGCGGTCTCTTCCACAACACTCTGAGATCTTGTTCTTCTAGCTTGGAACTACTTCCAGGGCTTAGTTACTTAAAACTTTGCAAAAGTATACCCGATTTGTATCTTTCCAATGAGACTTCCTTTAATTCTATCAGAGAAAGGAGTTCATACTTCATAAAGGAATCACTGGGAAGCACAGAAATGTGGCAGATTAACAGGGCAGAGTGTTGCGACTCTCATACCTGGGGACATCCATCCACCAAGTAGGAAAGGCTCCAACTTGAAATGGCCCTTGCCTCTTCATGGCCTCGATGGCACATCAACATGGCCCTTGGCCACTAGGAAGTTGCAGCGATGGCTAGTCAACTTGAGCCTTAGCCTCTTAGGACTTTCAAGTCTTGGGGACAGCTTTCTTTACTTTTAGGAAGAGAACTAGCCCGGCTTACATGGCAGGAAGAAAGACCCTGGCCTAGCATAATTAACAACGTATAGCTTTCTACAGAGTCAAAAATGTTAAACTTAAAAAACATAAAACGGTACACAGAAACTTCACTGAAAAGTAGCTCAGTGAAATTTTTCCTGTTACCAGAAGGTGGTTACATTTCATTTTCTATCAGACAACAATATGTTTGCCTACATTTGAAGTAGCATCACAAAACTCTTGCCATTGCTTAATTTATGTCTGGGAAGAACAGTGTTAGTAGGTTAACAGAAGATCTATCCTGGTCAAACCAATAAGGAACAACTTCTCAAATCTAATTTTTCTTTTGTTTTCTCCAACCTGGAAAATGCTCTTTGGGCTAAAAAGGACAAAACCAAAATGGCAAATAGGGAGTTGATATATGAGATAGAAAGACAGTACCTCACTGACAAAGATGAGCTCAAGTCACCAGGCCCAGATGGAATGTACTGTCAGATAATATGACTGCTGACCCAATGTCAACACCCCTTGAAATATCATAGAAAACAAGAAAGGTAGCATACGATTAGAAATAAGGTAAATATTCTAATTTTTAAAAAATTCTAGGACATGTTATTTAAAAAATTCTTAGTGAACATATAGGAAGGAAAACCAAGATTACAAAGCTTTTTTGGCATGGTTATCATAGAACATGCTAATTTTGTGGGTGGAATTTGCCTAGATCTTATTAGCAAAGCATCTGACAAGGTCTCTCATGCTATTCTTGTGGACAAGATGGAAAGATCTGGGTTAGGTGACACAACATTTGACAGACCTGAAACTAAGCAGATGGCCTGTCAAAGAGTAGTCATTAATGGCTTGATGTCAGTTTGGGATGAGCTGCGCAGCAGAGAACATTAGAGATCTGTTCTTGATTCTGTGCCACTGAACATTCTCATAAAGGTTAAATGACACCACTTTCCAACAATTAGATACCTAAATGTTAAAGATGTAGTAATTGTATATCCAAAGTAGAATGGACCACCTTGAGAGGGGGCACCTTCCCCCTTACCGGAAGGATCTAGTAGAGCATAGAACTCTTCCCATTCTCATTAGCTCATGTCGATGACATACTTTTTTATTTAAATGTTATTTTTCTACCCAGAATTATGAAATATGTCTGACCACTGCTAATATTGTAGAGGGGCAAAGAAAGGATGGGGAGGATGAGAACCTGGCTAAAGCAACTTCTAGGTTACATGTTTCTGGGTTGTCAATTCATGGTATCCTAAGTAACATATACATATATATGCATTCTTTTATACATAAAAAAGGAAAAAAATAGGGACAAATCTTATCAATTGGTCAACAGCTCTGACCCCAATGGATACCAAAAAATAAATCCTATGGAGTTCTAGAAGGAATAAAAGGGAAAGTGCTTTGCTTCCTAATGTCATTTTTCTGGAGAGTCTTTGTCTAGTTTTAGCTCAGGGAAAAGAAAATGCAGGGGCAGCAGGACATTGTAGAAAGAGGAATGAATTTGGAGTCAGAACATCTAAATTTTAAGGCCAGATCTATCATTTTGATCTATTTGACCTTGGGCAAGACATTTAACTTGTCTAGGCCTTAGGATACAATTCTTTAAAATGAGAGGGTTATACTGAATGATCTTTAAATTCCCTTCTAGGTCTAAATCCTATGATGCTGTGAATTGCTGCTCAGTAACAGCAGGCTTCATGACTTTTTGCTGTGGTGGCTTTTCTATATCTTTAAAATAATTGCAATATAGGATCAGAACAAGATCTTAGAGATCATTATCATGGGAGCAGAATAGGTATGAGAAAAACTACTCCATTCTCACACAAGCAGTCCAGGTATGCTCTCAATCCCACGTGAACTCATGAAAGGCTTTGCCTCAAAGATTTAGATTAGCCTACAGTTAGGAGAACTTCTTTATTTTTCTTTATATCCAGTCCTTCTGCCTACAAGACTTTACAAATATTTTATGAATTTCTCAAACTCCTTAAGAAATACATGTGTGTGTATGTGTGTTTGTATATATGATACTGACCAAGACAAAAACAAGTAACAAAAGCTAACTTAAGCTCTCTAAAGTCAGAAAACAAGATCCTCAAGGTCAGGCATTAGTTGGGAAAACTACCCAGGCATTCTTATTTCTAGCTCTCATAATAGTGAGTCACATTAAATCTCTGCCACAACAAAAGATGAAGTCATTGATTCTAACCTGTTTCACTCTTCAGAGATGTTCTAGTTAAGGCTAATGTGACCCTGGGGACTGCTGCGTTTGATCAATTTTTTTTTACCCACTATTAAGTTTATTTACTGCTTTCCTAATAAAATGGCCATACTTTTAAAAAAAAATCCTCAAATTGGGGGCCAGAATCTGTAAGTAAACCTCTGGAGTACTTTCATTTGACTGTCAGGATGGAAAAATGCCAGAAGACCAAGGGTTGAGAAAACAGGAAGGATTTATATTATAAACACATTACTGTTCAGCCTCTCTCACTCTCCTGGCTCCTCTGATGTTATATTTTTTTCTCAATACTTTGACGTGGTTGAAATGAAAGGTAAACTGGCTCAAGTTACTCAGCAACAGAAAGAGAATGTATCAGTGCTAAAGAGACCAAGGGACTCTCTTCCTTGTTGAATTGGAATAGAAATAATCACAGCTGGGATGATACTTGAGTTCTATGGTTAGGCAATACTGACCACTGTAGGAGCATCCCCTGCTGGCTAAGTACTGGACTTCCAATAACTGAGGTTGTTGGCAGATGAGGCCTTCAGATGTGCAGGCTAAACAGCTATGAAACTGATAGGGAAATACAGTTAAACAAATCCAGTCTGAAGAATGAGAGGGAAACTTCACCACTAGTCTAAATTACTCAAAAAACTTAAGCTGGAGGGGTGGGGGGAGAAGGGGGAGAGAAGAGATTTAACTTGATAAAATGCTTTCTTTCAACTTCAAAAATGATAAAAATTATGTAACTGACTCATATGTGACTTTCAAAAGCAAACATCCCAGTGGAATTATTACATAAATCTAAATGACTAGTCTTTGCAGACCAAAATAACTAGCTACATGAAAAGTATCCAGTCTTTCACAATGAGATACTAAATAACTACACAGATTTAAAGTTTGAATAAAATTTTAGAAGTAGCTAAAATTCCCAATTAATTTGGGGAAACAAATGAAAGCTCCATATTTAGATACTTTGAAAAGGGAAGAATTTACTTTTATCAAATCAGAACTTCACTGACCAAATCTAATCCCCACTGAAAAGAGAAAAGGCAGTATTATTTTCTGCAAAGATAAATAATGGAACACAGACTAATGTGCTTTGGCTTATGGTCACTGTCATAAGATTAGAGTTCAACAGGATTATAATCAAATCTTAGTCATTTTGTTTGGTGAGGTCTATTCAGAGGTAAGTTGGATAGTGTTGCTAACCAAAGTGTTGTTTTTTTTCAGTTTTTTCTTTTTTAAAAAAATCCATTGTCTATGAATTATTATTTATTTGTCTGTTTCTCAGACTTTCCGCTAAACAAACTGAAAATTTCACGCTGGAAGTGATAACACTGATGGTTATTTTTTAGGAATAATACTAAAGGTCTGTAGGGTAGGGTCATGCTTCAGGTAAAGGTTGCACTAAATGACTTCAGTAAGTTCCTTCCAACTCTATGTTCTATTATTCTATTGTTTGGTCAAAATAGCATATAGGGCCTAGGCAAAAATCACAGAAAAGGACTTTTTCCTTTTTTTTTTTTAAGTTAATTGGATTAAACCTTGAAGAATGGAATAAAACTCAAGCTGACAAATTTACCCAACTGGTTAAAGGAAACGTATCAAATTTCAGTGTTCACATTTCAAAATGGGCACACTCCATAACACTCTACAAAAATGAAATTGACTGATGAATTTATTAAAAGTTTTTCACAACTGCACTTCCTTAATGCTTTTGCATTTCCTCTTGTACTAATGATTTTTAATTATTTGCCATTGTAATAATTTCTGCTTCACTATCAACAAAATAGTTAATGATTATAGCTAATTGGAAAAGAATGAGATGATTTTTATGTCTACAGAATTTGTATATATGAACCAAAGTTTTCATAACTTTCACAATAATGAAATTTACACATGGACTTAATAATCTATAAATGTAGCAAATCTAAGCTAAAATACCATGATATCCTCTTTTGGATCATTTAATAGAAGGGGGGGTCACTTCTTTCTGCTATCAAGGTGGTTATTATCAAGCATAATTTGTGGTTTGAAATGTTTGGCATTCCTGTCTAGCAGTAGCTCAGACTGTTTAGAATAGATCTTTACATAGGAGTTCAAACATCTGTTCATTTTAGGTCAGATTTCTGTGAGATCCTATGATTAGAGTCTATAAACATATGCAGCTGTCTCAGATTAAATGAGAATGGTCTCTTGCATACAGTGACAGCAAAGGATCATGTTTAAAATAAAAAAATTAAATAATAAGGCTAAGAATTTTAAGCAGAATGCAACTCTTGAACATAATGCCAACAAGGGATATGTTATCAATTAAGCCTGCTGCTGTTCAAGTTGTTTAAGTACTATCCTAAAGAAATACTTATTAATTAGAATTAAGACACCAACCTACCAACAGGCTAAAAAGCCAGTAGCTGAGTTAAGTTATAGACTACCTTAACTAAAAAGTCCCTTTATTATGGGACTCCAACCTTTCTGAAGCCAAAACTGCTTATTAAATGAATAGTGTACATAAAACTGCAAAGCAATGGAATGTCAAATGTTGGAAAGGAAATTAAAAAAATTAAAACAAGCTGTGATGATTTTGACAAAAACACGAAAAACCTTCTAATAGGAAAACTTGGGTCAGATTCCTTGTCTCTCTCCCTGTCCCCTCCAGTCCCCTGCAGCCCCCATCCGCCCCACCCCCTCCCAGTTCTGGTTTATTTTTAAAAGTAGTCTCTATAACACTTGACTAAAGTTTTGAAGTATGAAGTCTAAAATGATTTTCCAGTACCGAAGAAATGCAAGTCTGCCAGGACTGGGCACGTGTTTTACTCCTTCCACTGGTAGTAGGACTCACTGCATTTAAGAAATGACAACCCATGGAATAAGACAGTTTAGAATTAACATTAGAAACTGGAAAATTACTCAAGTAAGAGTTAATGAAGCATTCAAAAAATATCTCCTTAATGTAAGTAATTCCAGTGCTGGATGCCAGAATTTGACCAGGAAAGCAAAGCAAAGCAAATCCATAAAGTGTGGCTCTTTTGCTGTTGTTGGGTTTTTTTTACAAACACTGTTAAAAGGCAAAACTGCACTATGCAAGATTTCTTATTAAAATAAACTACTTACAAAAGTTAAATAACTCAGTTTTTTACCTGTGTGTGCAAAGTTTAGAGAAATAAAAAATTCCTTCCCAGGGGAAAAGTTTATAAAACATTAACATATTCTAAGGGGTTTATAAATTATGCTGCTTTATTAAACATAAACCATTAGTAGGCAGCATTTCTCTTAATGGCTTTAATATGTTTAAATGACTCCCCAAAATGTGCATTTATACTGTATAAATGAAATATACATTTGAGAGAAATACCTTAATATAAACATACTAAAATATAAGCTTTTAGAGAAAATCAGGTTAAAACTTTCCAATCTAGATGGAATCTCTGTATGCGTGTATGAGCAAAGCAAATTCTATATTAGCAAATTCTGTTGGAATGTAATGAAATAAAGCAGTAACAAAATATAAATACAACATTCTTGCTTTTTAGCTGACAGAATTAAAAAAAAATCTCTTACAGATTTACTTGTACAACCCAAAGGAAAAATCAAAATAGAATGATTATGAAAGTAATTATTTATGTAATCTACAAACTCTGACAGAAATGCAATGATTGAGAAGTATCCTTGGATGATAAGATAAGAGATTTAGTTAGGCGCAATCTTCGAGGATAAAGACCTGAGGTAAAGAGGTAAAGACACTAAGGGTCAGAAAAGGTCCTTGATTTGCCCAAGATCATAATGCATGGCTGGCTTTATACATAGATCATCTCATTTGACAATGGTGATGTCTATACAAGAGTAGCTGGGTTAGAAGATTTAGTTACAATTGCCTTAGCCCATCAGTGCTGTTTTCACAGAGACTGGACTTAGAAAAAACTATCCCACCCTCTGTGAAGCTGTTGAAAGAAGGTCCCTCAGACCAAAATGAAAAAGGCCTTCAGTCCTATCCTGTGGTATTGTGCCTATAAAGATTTGGCCAGTTATGTAATAAACAGAAGGTTTCATAACCTTTGGGAAATGGAACAGAAGTATCTATTAGATAACAAGAGAACACAAGGTAATAAAAAAAGCAGAGGCTAACTGGCCCTGTGCAGATTAGAGGAGCCCAGAGAAGGGAGGGATCCTTGTAGTCAGAATAATCCAAAAATGCTTCATGGAGAAGGCATAGGTTGTGAGCTGAAACTTGAAGGATGAGTGGAATCTTAGAGTCAGAAAAATGATGGAAAAGTATTTCAATCAAGAAGAATAAGAACAGCAATGATCTGTAGTATACAGTTATCCCTTCTACACTGCAACTTTCCCCATCGTGGTTCCGATATATTGCAGGTGGCATAAGAAATTAAATGGGAATTTGGGGGGAGTTTTGCAGAAGCCACAGATGACACGCAAAGGCCAACAGACAACATAGAACCTATGACCAAAGGCTTAACCTGGATTTTACAATAAGGTACTGTAAACACCTCATAAAAGAAAAAGAAAAAAATTCAGACTTCTTTAGTACAAATGGAGGGACAAAAGTTTTTAGACAGATTTTCCAGACTGTGGGGGTTCTGTACCCCTAACACCCACAATGTGGAAGGGATAACTATTTGTAGGTCAATGTGGAAAGTAACCAGTTTCTTCCATAAGTAGCTCTGTGAATGCATTTATAAGCAATTTTCTCACCATTTCTCCAGAAAATAGAGAACTACAGAGATGGACGACTTTAGTGAAGTTATAGTCTTTGTCTCAGATTCCGTTTTGGGCTTCACTCATTCCTGATTGTGTTCACAATTCCATCAGCCTCACCTGGTATAAAACACCCATTTTATATGATCAAAAGAACACAGCTTTAAAGCTGGAAGGGAACTTGGTAAATAATCTGGACCAACCTTTTCATTTCACAGCTTTCTTCCAAGCTCACATGGTGATCTCATTTGCTCCCATGGCTGGGTTGAAATGTCATCCCTGTGCAGACTGACTGACAGTCCTATGCTCTAGTCCTACAGCACCAGTTGCCTATTTCCCACTACGTCCCATGGGCATCAATATGTCCCAGTCAGAACTCAAAGGGAATGATCATTTCCCCTAAATCCACTGCTCTTCCAAACTCCCCTATTTTTGTCAAGGGCACCACAAAAACAAAGACTTACATGCACTGATGCAGACTGAAGTAAAGCAGAACCAGGAAAGCAAGATATATATTGAGAAAATGATCCTCTTCCCTTCATTGTAAAGGTAGAGGAATAAGGTGTAGAAGATTGAATAGAACTTGTCCAAAATGGTTGATCTATTTGCTGCTTTTTTCCCCTTTCTTTTTTTGAACCTTTTTTTTTTTAACAAGAGAGAGCTAAACAAGTAGGGGAGCAAAGGAGCTATCTGTTCTGGAATGACTGTCACATAAAAACAAAAGATATCAATAAAAACAAAAAAGGAAAAAATCTCAATTTAACCTTGATTTTGAAGCTGGCATAAGCATCAAACTAGGTGAGATCATTATTATTTTCTTCAGCTGCCTTTCTCCCCTTCATCATCACCATTCCCTCTCTCCTATGTGTCCTAAACCTTTTAAAAGAATTAATAAATTAACTAGTGATAAATTCATGTAATCCCTTTAGGAGTCTTGGTAGGACTTCAAACTTATTTGACAAAAGCAGCTTCTGCTGTTCTCCCAAAACCACATCCTTCCCCTTCGTCATACAGCCTCCCCAGCCACCATTTACCTTGGCCGTAGATTCCTCTGCATCAGCTCCCACCAAAAACTGTCACCTGTAGGCACAGCTCTGTTTTGTCAGTAAAGGGAAATTTTCTCTTTCTGAAGTAAGTCCATCTGGCCAAAAAGCATCCAAACTGGCCAAGAATTAGATAGTATTTTATAGAATCATAGAATTTTAGGACAGGCAAAGGCCTCAGAAATAATATGACCCAAATGCCTAAATTTTACAGATGAGGAAATTTAACACATGGGAATTTAGTGACTTGTTCAAGGTCACAAAGTTTGTTAGTATAAGAACACTGGAACCTTTTTTTCTCCTGGCTAGTGATTTTTCTGAAGTGGTTAGACTTGCTGGATCCTTTGAAATTCTGCAGTGACTAGATGAGAGGCAATAAGCCTTAATCCTTAAATATCTTGGAAAATGGCAGTTTTTTCCTAAACTTTTAAAATTCAAATTATAACTGTGAAACTTGATGGTACATACTAGGTCTCAAGATAGAAGTCTTATTCTAGTTTTCCACAAATCTGATAAGATGTGGGGAGAAATTACTGAATCAATGAAGTTCAACCTACACCCAAAGGCCCTAACCCAATATGTACAGTACTACACAGACACACAGACACACACACACACATGCACACCCAACATTTGGATAAGTATCAAAGACAATTTCTTCTTTCTCTTCCCTTTTGGTACCACAATTATTACCATCAGTGCCTCAGTGAAAAACTGGCAAGTAGAAATGAAACTCAAAGCATCGGATCACAACAAAAACATCTTTGCAACATAGCAAAGTATTTCAGTGTTGAGAAACAATGTGAAAGCTTATTACTTAATAAAGGAAAAAAAAGGAAAAAAAAAGAAAAAAAAAACTCCTCCACCCTACCTAGGGTTCAAATCTCAGAATCTATCTGGAAACCAAATCAAGAATGTCTGTTATTTTGTATCCCAAATATACTTTGGCCCCACTCAGAATTGTTATTCTCACTTTCATTGTGGTGGATTAATTAGCTATACAATACACTGAAATGTAAGTGAAAATGTTAAGCAAAGGAAAAACACTGGCACGAAAGCTGTCTTTCTCTAGATAAGAGCAGTGTAAATTATCTTTGAATCTTTGAGTACAGAGAGTACAAATGAGACTAACAACTAGCTTACACAAGAATGTAAATAGGTCAGGAACGAACCCTGTCCTGGAGATCAAACTGATTATGATTTTGGGACATCAATTTTGTGATTTTATTAATAGTCTATGCTCTTTTAAACCCACCAAAAGGGCAAAGAAAGGAAATCATATGGGTCAGAGGGCTAGTTTGTCTCAAGGCTAAAGTGAGCTAATTGTTGTAACAAGTGGCTTCTGATGGAAAGTCTAGCATCCTGTGCAGGAAGAGTATTGTACAGGGAGGGGAGCATGGTGAAGAAAAGGGAGGTTGCACACAGCTCCATCTGAGGAGACAGGAGCAGGTGAGGAGGAATCAGGTCTGCCCTCCTCCTATTGGGTGGGGAGGAAAGTCTTCCTCAGCCAAAGTTCACCCTGCCCAGCAACACTTGCTACCTATACCCTTAACACTTCTCTGAGTTGCCAAATCATCCCCCCTTAAGTTATAGAGACCTTGTGATAATATTTTAGGATTCATTTTTTTGACAAGGCAATTGGGGTTAAGTGACTTGCCCAGTGTCACACAGCTTGAAACTTAATCAAGTGTCTGAAGCCAAATTTGAACTCAGGTCCTCCTGACTCCAGCCCAGTGCTTGATCACTGCATCACTGTAATGGGAATGTAAATTTTAAAGATCTTCCCTGCCCCTAGGCTAAAGTGCACCTGGAGCCTGGGGTGGGAGGCTTGTTTTTCAGTAGATACTTCTTGATTGGCCAGTGGGTCCAGAAGGTTGTTACATTCTCTGAGCCAGGAGAAGGCTATATAAGCCCTGATGTGTAGCTTTGTTTTGGGGCTCACTTTGAGAGGTGTTCTGTGATTTGATCTGGATTATGGGAAGCCGTTGTCCAGAGCCCCCCGGCTTTGAAAAACCCAGATGTTGAAACCCAGATGTTGATTTGGTATGGATGTAATGGCTGGACAGTTTGGAAAGCTGTCTACTTGAGCTGTTTCTGTCTTGATAATTCTGCCTGTATACTTTGAAGTTCAGGGTGCTGACCTTTTTCCCCTGAACAAGGTAAACGATATATGTCTGACTGATTAAAGTAAGCTTGTTAACCCATTTTGAGTTGCTTTCTTTAACAAAGCAGATCTAAGAACCTGTGGTGGCAGCCACCCTGGGGACCCTGGGGTGCTTGCTGCTACAATCACCCAGCTGCCCCTGTGTTAATTCTTAACAAAGTAATTTTCCCTAATATTATTCCCCCATATAAATTTAATTATATTGAGTTCAAATCTTGGTTCTGTCATTAATTTACAAAGTGAACATGGTCAGTTACTAAACTCCCTGACCTCTGCTTCATCAGCTTCAAAATAATAGGAATTATTTTGAATTCTCAGAATCTCTATGAACATGAAAGATAATGATTATGACTATGACTTGAGTTTTCTTCCACTCTGGCGTCACACATGCAGCCTGCTATCTTGAGCATGAAAGTCATTATGGAAATCAATACCCCAACCTGACATCTAGCATCACATAGTATACAGAATGAAGTGCCAGACTAGAAGTCAAGAAAGCATGGGTTTAAACACTACACAAGAAACTTACTGTGTAACCCTAGACAAGTGACTTAACTTCCCTCAGGTTCAATTTCTTCACCTTTCCATTACTGGGTTAAAAGGTATGGACATTTAAAAAATGCTAATTCCAAATTGTTTTCCAGAATTATTGGACCAAGTTATACCTCTGGCGACATTGTATTAGTTTATCTGTCTCACCATAGGGCTTCCAAAACTGACTTTCATCATCTTTGCCAATTTGCTGGGTGCGGACTGTTTTAATATGCACTTCTCCTCTTATTAGTGATTTGTAACAATCTTTTATATAGTTTTTAATAGCTTACAATTTTTCTTTTTAGAACTGTTGGTTTATATCCTTTAATCACATATCCATTGAGGAATCATATATTATAATATATTTACACTGATTTTCTCCATAATTTTGATTCCAGACGTTTATCAGAAGTATTTGATGAAAAGGTTTTCCCCAATTGAATCTCACTTGTTTCATTGATAAAAGCCTTTTAATTCCATGTAATCAAAATTGTCTATTTTATTTTTTATGATCTCCTCTTTCTTTGTTTGGATAAGAATTCAAGCCCTATAGCACTTGACAATGTTGGAAATCTCCTTTGAATACTTTCTCTTCCTGAGTTTTTGTGACACTGTTCTCTCTTGAGCCTACTCAAGCATTAGTCTGACTGCTCCTGCTCACGATCCTCTGCCAGTTTATCACCAGTCTTTCTCCCCCTAAATGTGAGTGTTCCCCTTGGCTTCTCTTTTCATCTTTCCCTATATACTTTCTTACTTGGAAACCCCATCAGCTCCTATGGTTTTAATTATCTTCTCATAAAACCCAGGTATATATATTTAACCTCAGTCTCTCTCCTGAGTTCCAGGCCAACATCTCTAATTACTTACTGGAAATTTCTTTTTTTTTCCAGAGAAGTAAAAGGCTTTTATTTTCACTGCCCCCACAGCAGTCAATGTACTGAGAGCCAGAGAAAACCCTTGCTGTAGCCCTGCCTCTTGAGCACACTGCACATGAACACCTCCATAGGGTGGGCATTCAGCTTGCTCATGGGCACGTTTCCCTTTCCTGTGGTCTGTCCAGAAAGCCCAAATATCTCACGAAGTCTTTCCTCTCTGATTGCATCTGATCTGTCAATTTTATTGCCCAAAATAAGGACTGGCACACTGGATATTGTTTCATCTGTCATTAGTGCATTGAGTTCAACTTTGGATTCCTGGAGGCAAAGATGATTTGCACAATCCACCAGGAAGGCAATCCCATTAATTGCTGGTAAATAGTTTTTTCAAACCCGCCAGGCTTGCTTATGTCCACCAAGACCAAAAGTTGTAAAAGTCATGCCAGCAATTGTCAGCTCTTCAGATGTTGGATGTAGTGTTGGGACACGCTGGTCCGATCGGTCATCTCTGAGCATGTGCAAAAGGGTTGTTTTGCCTGCATTGTCCAGACCCAAGAACACAAGCTTTCCAGATTTCTTACAGAATCCTGCCAACTGCAGGACACTGCTGAAGCCATTAAAGATCCACTCAAAGATGAATGATATTATTGTAGCTCAATCGGGAGCACTTGGGGCTGCTGGGGTGGTGGCTGACTCTGGGGGCTCTGAGCTTCCCTCTCTCTCTCACCAGGGCCAACACAACAGCAGCAACAAAGACTGAAATTTCTCAATAGATGTCCCATAGGCATCTCAAACTCAACATGCCCAAAAGATAATTATCTTCCCCACAAACTCTTCTGAAGTTATCTATTTCATTTAAAGAGTGCCATCATCTATACAAGTCACTCAGGTTGGCAACTTTAGTGTCATTCTCAGCTCCTTACTCTCTCACACACAACACAGCTCATCAGTTGCCAAGTGTCATTTTTATCCTAAAATCTCCAACATCTTTCCCTTTCTCTCAATCCATGTGGATGCCACCCTATGTCAAGTCACCCTCACCTCTTGTCTGGACCATCAATATTTTCTCTGTGCCTTAAGTTTGAAGGGTTATCATGTGGAAGGGAGATAGACTTACTTCACTTGACTCTAGAAATCAGAACTAGAATAAGTGGAAATGAAAAACAGGAAAGTTTAAGATCAATATAAGTTAAAACTATTCACAAATTTTAGTTATCAAAAAATAGAAAGGGCTATCTCAGGTGGCAAACTAGTTCGGAGAGGTTTTCAGCTAGACATCTGATGACCACTTGTCAGAGATGTTGGGAAGATTCATGTTTGAGGTAAGAATTGGACTAAATGCCAATCTAGGGTCCCTTCTAACTCTAAGCATCTATGAAAGGAAAGGAAGAGAAAGAAATATGCATTTATATAACACTAAGTGCCAGGCACTGGGCAAAATTTTTTTTCAATTATCTCATATCAGTATTCAGTAATTCAAAATGTTGTAGAAGTCAATAACTTTGCTTGGAATAATATTGGCATCTTTTTTTAGTACAAATTGGGCTTTATAGAAGCTTTTGAAACTTGAACTAGAACCCATGGAAAAAGTAGAGAATGTAAGATTGAGATTTCCAGATTTCTACCACAGAAAAGGAAGTTCTTCTTGGGGAGAGAAAAACTCTTACCTATATGTTGTAGCATGATATGCAACAGAATTTGGAACCAAGTTCCTCTGCAGAAATTTAGGTCATAAAATTCTATTAATCCATTCTTTAAACTCTTTGAAACTCATTTTCCTCAAATGTAGTATGTGTCAGATAATGCCAAATTTTCATTTCCCTCTTGTAAACTTAAATAGAGAGTGGTTACTACCCTCCAATTCAACTTCAGCAACTTGTTTGTCTTTCTTTGTTAGGATGAAATCCAGAACATCAATTTCCCTCATCATACCACCTATTACCTTCTGAAGAATGAAATTATCATTAAAACAAGTCAAGAATTTATCACCTGTTCTACTCTTGGCAAAGACAGAGATTCAGGAAATGTAACAACTTCTCTAAAAGCTTCAGATTTTTACCTAAAATTACATAATCCCTACCAGTGCTTTCTAGATTCATTCTTGTGACATATTTTTCTCCACACAAATTATCAGAAGCAAGTAGTGGTCATCAGGTTTGACAAATGTCAGGAGGATTCTGTCCTTTCTTGGATATATGACCTGCGAAGAAAGCTGACCTCTCTATTGCTCCTATATCAATAATCCCAATTAAAGTTCCAACTGTTTTATATTCACTAACAATTTATTGATAGAAGATATCACTAAGGGCAGCTAGGTGGCACAGTGGACAGAACACTGGCCCTTGAGACAGGAGGACCTAAGTTTAGATCTGGCCTCAGACACTTACTAGCTGTGTGACCTGGGCAAGTCACTTAACCTCAATTGGCCCACACAAACGAAAGGAAGGAAGACAGACAGACAGAAAGAGAGGAAGAAAGAAAGAAAGAGAAGAAAGAAAAGGAAGAAAGAGAAAGGAAGGAAGAAAGGAAGACAGAAAGAGAAAGAAAGAAAGGAAGAAAGAATGAGAAAGAGAGAAAGAAAGGAAGGAAGGAAGAAAGAGAGAGGGAGGGAGGAAGGAAGGAAGGAAGGAAGGAAGGAAGGAAGGAAGGAAGGAAGGAAAGAAGGAAGGAAGGAAGGAAGGAAGGAAGGAA
>NW_027185791.1:19831683-19884460 GCF_028583685.1 Petaurus breviceps papuanus | reverse complement strand
GAAGGAAGGAAGGAAGGAAGGAAGGAAGGAAGGAAGGAAGGAAGGAAGGAAGGATGGAAGAAAAAGATATTATCAAGTAACTAAGGAGGCTAAGAAATCAATGATGGTGGTAGTGGACAGTTAAATATGATTCTCCTACTTCTGTTACCCTGATTTGTAAAAGCAATATATATCATTCTAAAAGATGGTTCAGGCTACCTAGTATACATTTAGGGAAGGCCACAGAAAAGAGAAGGGTGCAAAATGAGATCTTAATGAAGCCTATACATCTTTTATTGAAGCACCTATTATAAGTCTTTATTGCTTTGCATTTTTGTTCTAAATATCCCATTGCATTATATTCAAGCTATAGTTCCTTGTACATATTGACCATTTAAAAATTTTTTTTCATTCATTCCTCATGTTCCTTTTCTTTCTGTATTTGTTACCAAGTCTTTGTGAGGCTGGTGGGGAGAGGGGACTCAAAATATGATCCTATAATACATAAATGACATCTATATCCCTCCAGATTTGAAACATGTTTATTGCACTCTTCTTGAATTATTTAGCAATCACACTTCGCTTAGAAGAAGAACAAAAAAGTAGACAGCAGAAGAAACACAACCAAATGTAGACAGCAAAGAAATCAATCTGGAAGGGGGGAGGGCAGCTATTCATAGATAGTCGTTGATCCTCATAGTTACTTTATAATCCTTTATGCAACAGCTCTGCACCATCTCTGACATAGATAAGAGAAAGAAAAACCAAGAAAAGGTAAAAGTATTGGTAAACACACTTATGTATCAATGAGTTAATCTAAGATTCAATTAAAGCCAGCTTCTGAAATGAAAATTGGGAATGACTATAAATAAAGAGATACAGCAATTTCTTTCCCTTGGCAATTTTATACCATCATCTGAAACTGAAGTAGAAAAAAAAAACTAATAAAAGTTCAAGTACTTTCTTACATGTCTAGAATTTAATTTTTTTTCAAATGCTTTATTAACTTCTGATTTACATCATTCATTTATGGCAGATTTTGACTTACAAATTTTCTCCCCGTTTTTCCCCTACCCATCTCCCCAAAACAGCAGTCCCACAGGATATCCCCACCTCTGATCTGCTCTCTCCCATATTTTCTCCCATACCCCTTTCGAATTTTCCAGTGGATCTCTATGCCTCAGTGCCTGTATATGTTATTTCTCAATTACATGTAAAATAGTATTGATAATAGTATATATATACATACATATTTGAATATTTGATTTTAAAACTTTGAATTCCAGATTCATTCCCTTCCTCCCTTGTCACCCACCCTAACTGGGAAGATAAGCAGTTCAGTATACATTGTACATGTGTGGCTAATACAAAACAATAACATAGTAGATATATTGTAAAAGACTGACTATATTTCCCTCCCTCCTATCCCACCTCCCACTTCTTCTGTTCTCTACTTTGATCCCCGTCCCTTTTCAAAAGTGGGTGCTTCCAACTTCCCTCCCCCCAGCTTGCCCTCCCTTCCATCATCCCCGCTCTCATCCCCTTCTCCCCCTACTCTCCTGTACGGTGAGATACCCTATTTGGTGTGTATTTCATTCCCTACTCAAGCCAAATTCAATGGGAATAAGGTTGACCCATTCCCTTTTGCCTTCCTATTCTTCCCCTCCAGTGTAACCATTTCCCCTTGCTTCTTCTGTATGAGATAGTTTACCCCATTCTGTCCTTCCCATCTCCTCTCATTATATCCCTCTCTCACCTCTTAATTTCACCTTTTAAGTATCTTCCCTTCCTGTTAAATTGGTCCTGTGCCCTCTATCTACGTATACCTGTAAATATATATATACACACATTCACATATGTATTCATATGCCCATATACCCTCATATATAGACACATATATATACGTATATATATATATATATATATTTCTATTCCCTTAAACTATTTTCATACTGAGAAAAGTTTCATCAGTTACAATTATTGTTATTCCATGTAGGAATGTTAATAGTTCAACTTTGATAAATTCCTTATGATTTCTTTTCCCTGTTTAGCTTCTCAAGCTTCTCATGCTTCTCTAGCTTCTTGTATCTGAATGTCCAATTTTCTATTCACCTGTTTTTTTCATCAAGAATGCTTGAAAGTCTTCTATTCCACTGAATGACCATATTTTCCCCTGAAACATGATACTCAGTTTTTCTGGATAGGTGATTCTTGGTTTTAATCCCAGCTCCTTTTTTAAAATTATCTCTCCTGGATCTATTTTCCAAGTCAGTGGTTTTTCCAATGAGATATTTCACACTGCCTTCTATTCTTTCATTTGTTTGGCTCTGTTTAACAGCATCTTGATTTCTCATAAAGTCATTAGCTTCCACTTGCTCCAATCTAAGTCTGAAGCCATGATTCTCCTCAGTGAACTTTTGAGATTCTTTTTCCATCTGGCAAATTCGACTTTTTAAGGCATTCTTCTCCTCATTGCCTTTTTGAGCCTCTTTTGCCATATGAGTCAGTCTGTTTTTAAGGTGTTATTTTCCTCAGTCAAGCTGTTGACTCGCATTTCATAATTTTCTTGCATTGTTCTCATTGCTCTTCCCAATTTTTCCTCCACTTCTCTTATCTGCTTCTTAAGGTCCTCTATGGCCTGTAACCAACTCATATTTTCCTTTGAAGCTTTTGGTGCAGGAGTTCTGACTTCACTGTCTTCCTCCTGTTCCATGCTTTGCTCCTTTTTGTCCCCAAAATAGGAGTGTAATGTTGGAATCTTCTGTCTGCTTTGTTTCCTTTGCCTGGTCATGTCACTCCTCAGTCACTTGACCCCTGGGCTTTTTGCCACAGTAGGACTCTGCCCCTAGACAGGGGAGCTTTCATCCCAAATGCTGGGGTTTTCTCAGTTGCCAGAGGTATTAGATGGGTGCCCTCTCTGAGGTCTCTACCCACTCTGGCAAGCTGGACACACACCCCAGGACCTCCACCCAGGACTCCAATCCAGATCCAAGCAGGTTAAAGCAAGAGCAATTACCCCTCAGACTGGTGCTTGGTCCCCCTACACTCTGCAGGCCAGGAGCTGAAGCTGCCACGTGGAGCTGGCTGGCTGTGCCTGCGCCTCAGTGGCTTCTCACCCCAGGGGCAGGGGGGCGAAAGCCATGCCCTCCCAATTACTGGTCCCAAAGTCCAGACTGCACTGGCCTCTCACTTTGTCCTTCGCATCTGTGTGTTGATAAATCCGGAAATGGCCACAGCTGCTGCTGATCTGGAGTCCCTCTGGCCGAGGCTGGTCAGGCCTGCCCTGGGGCTAAAGCCTCAGCATGGCGCTGGGCTTGGCTCCCAGAGCACTGTGCTGGCCAATTCCTGCTGGCCGGCTGGGCTGTCCTCAGAGGGAGGTTAGCTTCCCTGTGTCATTTTGTGGATTCTGCAGCTCCAAAGTTTATTTAGAGTCCCCTTTTTACATGGATTGGGGAAGGTGGAAGCTGGAGCCGCAGAGAGGTCCTGCTTCTACTCCACTATCTTGGCTCCGCCCCCCTAGAATTTAATTCTTACATTATTCAATGATAATTCAAAGATCATACAAAAGGACAAAGAGTAAACATCATATTTTCCATTCATCACCATTGAACATAATTGAGACTATTTCTTCATATGGATAACTATACTGTATACTATATTGGAATCACTGGGAGTTAGAGGGTAAAAGTGTATCTGAGAAACATATCATGCTTATTTTTTTTTGGAGGGGGGAAGGCAAGGTAATTGGGGTTAAGTGACTTAGCCAAGGTCATACAGCTAGTAATTGTGTCAAGTGTCTGAGGACCAATTTGAACTCAGGTCCTCCTGACTCCAGGGCAGATGCTCTATTCACTGCAACACCTAGCTGCCCCTATGTAATGGAAATGCAAACTTAAAGATCTTCCCTGCCCCTAGGCTAGAGTGCACCTGGAGCCTGGGGTGGGAGGCTTGTTTTTCAGTAGATACTTTTTGATTGGCCAGTGGGTCAATAAGGTTGTTACATTCTCTGAGCCAGGAGAAGGCTATATAAGCCCTGATGTGTAGCTTTGTTTTGGGACTCACTTTGAGAAGTGTTCTGTGATTTGATCTGAATTCTGGGAAGCCATTGTTGAGAGTCCCCCGGCTTTGAAAAACCCAGAATGTGGAAACCCAGATGTTGACTGGGTATGGATGTAATGGTTGGACAGTTTGGAAATCTGTCTACTTGATGTTTCTGTCTTGATAATTATGCCTGTATACTTTGAGGTTCAGGGTGCTGACCTTTTCTCCTGAACAAGGTAAACGATATATGTCTGACTGATTAAAGTAAGCTTGTTAACCCATTTTGAGTTGCTTTCCTTTAACAAAGCAGATCCAAGAACCTGTGGTAGCTGCAAACCCTGAGGACGCTTGGGGTGCTTGCTGCAACACCCTAACAGCCCTCCTTCCCCACCTAATACCTATTTATCAATTCTTCTTTTGCACCTCATTTGTATAAAATAACTACTCTTTTTAGCTCTTCCTACATGGTTATACTTTAAAAAATTCATATCATGCTCAGGTTTTCACCAATCTTTCTTATGAACTACCAAATTATTAATAAGAATCTTCGACAAAAATTTCACATTTTACATATATAAAAAGTAAACAGTCTGTCCTTATAGATCCCTTTGCTATGTATCTTATATTTATATTGGTTCTTGCGTGTCAAATAGTCTACTACTTTCAGAATTTTTTTTAACAAAGTCTTGAAAATCTGAGAGTTTATCAAATGTCCATTTATTTTATTCAAGAAAATAGTTAACTTTGGAGGTTATGATATTTTTGGCCAGAGGCCCAGTTCTTTTGCTCTTCAATATGCTGTGTTCCAAGACCTGCAGTCCTTTAATGTTTCTGCTGTTAGGTCTTATGTAATTCTATTTGTGGCACCATCATGAATTTGTTTTAATCTTGATGCTGTTAATATTTTTTTTCCTTGAGCTGGGATTTCAGAATTTGACTATGATATTCCTAGGAGTTTTCCTCATAGGATCTGTTTTAAGTGGTGATTGATGGATTTTTTTTCTATTTCTACTCTCAGCCTCCCTCCCCTTGTTCTAAAGCTCGGGGATAATTTTCTTTAGTTATTTCTTATATTGTTGTATCAAGATTTCTTTTTTTATTGTAACTTTCAGTTAATCCAATTACTTTTATATCTTCTCTTCTTGATCTATTCTCCAAATCTGTTGTTTTTCTTATAAGATGTTACACTCTCTTCTATTTTTTCATTATTCATATTTTGCTTAATCATTTCTTGATCTCTTATAATTTCGGCGGCTTCACTTCGCCCAATTCTAATTTTCAGGTGTCATTTTCTTATTTAAGATTATGGATCTCCTTTTCTAGTTGGCGGACTTTTCTTTTATACTCTTCTTGTTTTTCTTGGATTATTCTTATTTTCTTCTTTAGTTTTGCCTCTATCTCCGTCCTTTGATTTTTTAAATCTTTTTAAAGGTCTTCTATAAATTCTTTTTGGGCAGGTGACCATTTGATGTTACTCTCTGGGGTTTCTTTACTCCAATTGCCTCCTCTGAAGATGAACCCAAGTCATCTCTATTCCTATAACAAGTTTCTAGAATTTGATTCTTTCTCTTTTTTTCTCTGTGCATTATTATGCCTATTCTTTTACAATTTCTTTATTTATTTTTAATTTTCAACATTCATTTCCACAAGATTTTGAGTTACAAATTTTTCTCCCTATCTTTCCCCTATCCCCACCCCCAAAAAGCTAGCCTACTGAATACCCCATTCCCCAATCTGTTCTCTCTTATATCCTCCCCCTTTGCCCCCTAACTTTCTAGTGAGGCAAGATGGATTTCTACACCCTCAAGCCTATATATCTTATTTCCCAGTTGCATGTTTAAAAAAATTTTTTTATACACATTTGTTTTTAAAACTGAGTCTCAGATTTTTTCCCTTCTTCCCTCCCTCACCCACCCCCAATGGAAAGATAAGCAATTCAATATAAGTTGTACATGTGTAGTTACACAAAACATTTCCATAGTAGGTATATTGTGAAAGACTGACTGTATTTCCTTCCATCCTATCCCATCCCCAACTTATTCTATTTTCTCCTTTGACCCTGCCCCTTTTCAAAAGTGTTTGCTTCTAACTACTCTCTCCCCCAATCTGCCTTCCCTTCTATCATCCCCCCTTTTATCCTCTTCCCTCCTTTTTTCCTGTATGGTAAGATACCCAATTGAGTGTGTATGTTATTCCCTCTTTAAGCCAAATTCAATGAGAGTAAGGTTGTCCCATTCCCTTTTACCTTCCTGCTCTTCCCCTCCATTGTAACAGTTTTCTCTTGCCTCTTTTATGAGATAATTTACCCTAATCTATCTCTCCCTTTCTCCTCCCAATATATTCTTCTCTCACCTCTTAATTTTATTTTTTAGATATGATCCTTTCATATTACCTCATCCTGTGCCCTCTGTCTATGTACATACATATGTACACCCTCACATATACATATTTATAAAAACCTACACCCTCCTATACATACATATATGTATGTATACATATATATACATACATATATATTCCCTTCAACTGTCTTCATACCAAGGAAAGTCTTATGAGTTACAATTATTGCTTTTCCATGTAGCAAGGTAAATAGTTTAACTTTAATAAGCTCCTTATGATTGCTCTTTACCCTCTCATGCTTCTCTTGCTTCTTGTATTTGAAAGTCAAATTTTCTGTTCAGCTCTGTTTTTTTTTTTCATCAAGAATGCTTGACTGGCCATGTAACATTGAGCAAGTTATTTAACCCCAATTGTTTAGGGGTGGCCAGGTGGCACAGTGAGTAAGAGCGCCAGCCCCAGTGTCAGGAGACCTGGGATCAGTTCCAGCCTCCGATACTTGGCACCCACACAAAAATAATAATAACTGGCCGTGTAACCTTGAGCAAGTTACTTAACCCCAAATGCTTTAAAAAAAAAAAAAAGAATGCTTGAACGTCATCTTTTTATTGAATGACCATATTTTCCCCTGTAGCATTATACTCAGTTTTGCTGGGTAGGTGATTCTTGGTTTTACTCCTAGCTCCTTTGACCTCTGGAATATCATATTCCAAGCCCTTTGATCCCTTAGGGTAGAAGCTGCTAGATCTTGTGTTATCCTGATTGTGTTTCCACAATGCTCAAATTGTTTCTTCCTGACTGCTTATAGTATTTTCTCCTTGACCTGGGAACTCTGGAATTTGGCTATAATATTTCTAGTTTTCTTTTGGGGATCTTTTTCAAGAGGCAATTGGTGAATTCTTTCAATTTCTATTTTGCCTTCTGGTTCTAGAATACCAGGGCAATTTTTCTTGATAATTTCTTGAAAGATGGTGTCTAGGCTCTTTTTCTGATCATGACTTTCAGGTAGCCCAATAATTTTTAAATTATCTCTCCTGGATCCATTTTCCAGGACAGTGGTTTTCCAATGAGATATTTCACATTGCCTTCTATTTTTTCATTTTTTTGAATCTGTTTTGTAGTATCTTGATTTCTCATAAAGCCATTAGCTTCCATTTGCTCCAATCTAATTTTGAAGGAATTATTCTCTCCAGTGAATTTTAAAAATTCCTTTTCCATCTGGCAAATTCCGCTTTTTAAGGCATTCTTCTCCTCATTGGCTTTTTGGGCCTCTTTTGACATTTGAGTTAGTCTTTTTTTTAAGGTGTTATCTTCTTCAGTCAGGCTGTTGACTCACTTTTCTTGATTTTCTTACATCATTCTCATTTCTCTTCTGAATTTTTCCTCCGCTTTTCTTACTTGGTTTTCAAAATCCTTCTTGAGCTCCTCCATGGCCTGTAACAGTTCATATTTTTCTTGGGGGTTTTTGATGCAGGAATTCTGACTTTATTGTCTTCCTCCTGTTCTGTGCTTTGATCCTTTTTATCCCTGAAAAAAGAATCTATGGTAGAACTGCATTTTCTCTGCTTGCTCATGTTGCCCAGTCAATTACTTCACTTTTGAACTCTTGCCATAGTCGAACTCTGCTTTCAGAATGGAGAGAGCTTTGTCCCAAATCGCTGGGGTTTTTGCAGCTGCGAGAACAACTAGGAGGGCACCCTCTCTGCAGCCCCCACAGGCTCTCGCACCTGGCCACACACCCCAGGGCCTCCACCCAAGACCGTGATCCAGATCCAAGCAAGTCAAAGCAAGAGTGATTTCCCTTTGAATGGCTGTTTGGTCCCCCTGAAGGCAGCCATGTGGCTGTAGCTGGGGCCACCACACCTCCACTGATTCTCGCCCTGGGGACGGGCCTGACCGTGCTCTTCCCACAGAGCTCCACATTGACCTTTTACTTTCTCTCTGTCATTTGTCTGGAAACCACCACAGCTTCCAATGACTCACTCTCCTGAAGTGAGCTCCAGCTGCTGCTGGTCAGGGCTGCCCTGGCAAAAACCACATGGCTCGCACTGGGCTGGGCAGGCTCCAAGCATAGGTGTGACAGACCCTTCCTGCCGGCCTGCCGGGCTGCCTTCAGCGGGAGATTTGTTTCTCTTTGTCACTTTGTGGCTTTTGTAGCTCTAAATTTTATTTAGAGTCATTTTTTACATGTATTGGAGGAGGTGAGCACTGGAGCTGTGGGGAACTCCTGTTTCTACTCTGCCATCATGGCTCCGCCCCACCCCATTACGCCTATTTTACATGAGATAAACATTAAGAGATTGTCTGACAGCTAGATGAATAGAGTACTGGATTTGGAGTCTAGAAAACTTGAGTTCAAATGCTGCCTTACATGACTAGCAGGCAAATGACACCCAAGGTCAAGCTACTAGGAAATATGTTATGTATGGAACTATTATCATACTGTCTCAGAAAATAAAGTGACACAAATGAAGTGCTTTGCAAATCTTAAAGCACTATGTAAATGCTAGCTATTACTATTACTGCTACTGTAAGGGTTAGTGAATGAATTCTTGTGCTCACTTCTGTCAACCACCAGGTCATATCAATCCTTTCTGCTTGTTCAACCAGACATAGTCCAATGTCCTAATGGAATATGAAATGAAGTCAATTCTGGGCTGCACAGACATGAAGTATGTGTGGAAAATTAGGCAAGAATTGAGTTGAAATCATGTTCTGCCATCTCTATTCCTGTTACCTAGTTAATACTTAACAATAAATAGCATCCCATCTAAAATTCTAGGCAGTTGGGTAGGAACGGTGGGTACTGCTTGGTCTGGAATTGGGAAGACTTGAGTTCAAATTTGGCCTCAGATACTTCCTAGCTGTATGACTTTGGGCAAGTCACTTAACCACTGTTTGTCTCAGCTTGTTCAAAGTGTAAAATGAGATTACTAAAAGCACCTACCTCCCAGGTTTTGGTTTGGTTGTTTTTGCTTTTGTTTTGATGATGAAATGACATATTTGAAACGTGTTTAGCATAGTGTCTGGCATATAAAGGTCCTATATGAATGTCATGTATTATGATGATGATTACTACTATTATCTGTCTCTCAACTTTAAATTCATTAAGTAAAAAACTGCCAAAAATTTACTTAAAATGTTGCTTTTAGCATGTAATTTTGTAATGGAAATGCTTAAAGATCTTCCCTGCCCTTAGGCCCTTTGATAGGCTTAAGAGATGCTGAGAACCTTCCTTGATTTGAAAATATACTCTGCCTCCCAATAGGCTGAATGTGGTCACATGGAACCTGTGGCAGGAGGCTTGGTTTTCAGGAATGCCCACACCTTGATGCTGTGTGATTGGGCAGTGGATCAAGAGGGTGGTTACATTCTCTGACCCAGGAGAAGGCTATATAATCCCTGATGTGAGGCTTTGCTTTGGGGCTCACTTTGAGAAGTGTTCTGTGATTTGATCAGATGAGACTCTGGGAAGCCGTTGTTGAGAGCCCCGTGGCTTTGAAAAACCCAGATGTTGATTTGGTATGGATATAACGGTTGGACAGTTTGGAAACCTGTCTACTTGATCTGTTTCTCTGTCTTGATAATTCTGTTTGTATATCCTGAAGTTCGGGGTGCTGACCTTTTCCCCCTGAACTAGGTAAAGGATACATGTTTGACTGATTAAAGTAAGCTTGTTAACCCATTTCAAGTTGCTTTCCTTTAACAAAGCAGATCTAAGAACCTGTGCTGGCATCCATCCTGGGGACACTGGGGTGCTTGCTGATATAAACTTCTCCATTAAAAAACTTGCAATAGTTTTCCATTGTCAACCATATTAAGTCTGCATTCTTTATCAAAGTCTTTTACCAGTCAGTTCCCCCTTATCAATCTGAACTTACTTCTGTTTACTTCCCAATAAGAAGAACCTTCTACTTTGGCTAGATCCATTGAGTTTTTCATAATATTTGACAATGAGCTATCACATCCTCATCCATGCCTCAGCAAGATTTGGTCATGCTATTTCCCTTGCCTTGAATGCCCTATCCAGCTATCTTATTAATTGAGTTCCATCTCCTCCATAAAGATTTCCTTGAAAACTCAGTGATGGTAAGTATCCCCCCTTCCTCAGTGTTCATAGAACCAACTCCACACTATATATTTTTGCATTAATACTATTAAGGTTAGGGGCTGCCAGGTGGTGCAGTGAGTAAGAGCACCAGCCCCAGAGTCGGGAGACCTGGGATCGAATCCGGGCTCAGATACTTAGCACCACACCCAGAAAAAACTGGCCGTGTTACCTTGAGCAAGTTACTTAACCCCAATTGCTTTAAAAAAATATTATTAAGGTTATCCTTTCATTTAGGTTTACCCCTCCTAGAGATGTTGTATTGGTGGACTGGGAAGGAATGTAGCTAATGTATTGAACTTGAAGGAAAATCTAGATTCAAATCCTACAGAAGATCCTACCTGTGTGACTACGGGCAGGCCACTTAACCTCAAAGAGTCTCATCTCCCCATCTATAAAAGTGGGTTAATAATAGCTAGAGTATAGCAGCTTGCTTTGTAGTGGAAAGAAATTGGAAATTGAAGGTACGTGCATCAGTTAGGATGAACAAGGGGATGAATGGCTAAACAAGTTGTGGTATAGGAATGTAACAGAATACTATTATGTTATAAGAAATGAGAAGCAGGAGGTTTCCAGGAAAACCTGGAAAGACTTACATGAACTGATGCAAAGCAAAGTGAGCAAAACCAGGAGAACATTGTATGTAGTAACAGCAATGTTGTGTGATGATCAATTATGAATAACTTAATTCTCAGCAATATAATGATCCAAGACAATTCTGAAGAACTCATGATGGAATATGCTAGCTACATCCAGAGAAAAAACTGATGGAGCCTGAATGCAAATCAAAGGATACTATTTTCACTTTCTGTGTGTGTGTGTGTGTGTGTGTGTGTGTGTGTGTGTCTGTGTTGGTCTGTTTCTTCTTTTACAACATGACTACTATGGAAATATGTTTCGCATGACTGCATATATATAACCTATTTTAAATTCTTAACTTCTTATGAAGGAGGAGGGAAGGGAAAGAGGAAGAAAATTCAGAACTTAATGTCTTTTAAACAAATGCTAAAAATTGTCTTTACATGTAATTTAGAAAAAATAAAATACTAATAGCTACAGTATCTATGGCACAGGATTTTAATTTTATCCATGTCATTTTTTTTCTTATACAAGAGTTTATATCAAGTGCTTTATAACTCTTAAAGCACTGTGTAAATGTCAGCTATTATAACATTCCTTTCCATCTTGCATGAGTTCAGATAGGATGAGTGCTAAAAAAGCACTTCTTCATAGCAATTCTTTTTTGTTTAAGGTTCTGTAGACTATTATATAGATGGATAAAGGGATTACTTTTTTTATTTGAATAAAAGTATTAGGATATAAGCTCATCTTCTGGAGGACCCTTGTAAGCATCTTCATCTGCTGCTCTAGGAACAGACAGGAGGATGACAGCTATTTGTATTTTATCCTATTTCCACATGGATTAGATTTCTTCCACTACATCTCTTTAATATGAAAGCTTTTCATCGATTGTAGCTTGGAGATTATAATTATTGGGTATTGTGATATCTATTTAAAATATTGCTTGTATCCAGACAATTGTGACCATTTGGAGTGGGGGGGAGTCTATACTGATGTTCCAGTATTATTCATTGGTTAAATTCTCAAGGATATCTTGACGTCTATATTTGTAGAACAGAAATTTGCCATTCATTGGTTTATAAAAGATAGTGAGATTCCAATGTATACTTTTGACCACCAAGATGTATACTTCCAGGTATTCTGGAGCTAATGATTTTTGAATTGTGATTGTGATAATTCTTTTATTGTTCCTTGTATCTGATTATTTAATTTGCATGAAATCAGTTCCACAGAAGCTGCACTCAACTGAGTCAGCAAGATGTCCTCACTAAACATTCTTGCTGAATATCGCTCCAAACTCAGGCTAAGTAAACCTCTTTTTGTTAACTGTTAAATGGACTCTGAGTATGTCATTTCATTCCAATATAGAACCTAGATTGCTAAAGGACTGGCCTGAGTTAGAGCTTTCCTTTCCTTTCCCCATTTAATAATTTAGGCTAAGTGCCCAATGATGCTTAATGTTCTAGCTCACCTAGAATTACAATCTTGAAAACAAATACTCAGGCTGTGTATCTAAGTCCCAAAGACACTCCAATAAAAGGACCATTATATCTGTTTACAGCTTTACATTAGGCCATCTGAAGTCATGAAGGTAACTGGACCAAAAAATACCTCATGTTAAGGGAATAAATGAGACAGGGTCAGACATCAAGGCATTTGGAAATTCTGCTGCTGCTCCTTTCTGTGCCATTCAGGTGGTAGAACACAGTCAACAAACATGTGAGCATTTGTAGATGAAGGTTGAAATGCCTAGACATTGGATAATCTAGAGTTTACAGATCATTCATTTTTGGTACTCGTACCATCAATAACATCTAAGTAAGAGGAGCACAAAGTAGGCTTTTGATCCTGAAAACCTAGAGGTCCCATTAGAGAGTAAGGTAAATATTTATCTCCACTTGCTTATTTCTGTTGGGGACCAGTTTCTGGCTTGTCCAATGTCCTATCTGGCCAAAGGCCAGACAGGTCAGGAAAGGATCACTTCAGAGTCCCAAGCTTAAAATAGTGAGGGAGTAGTCTTAAAACATTTCCCACATGATTTTAAAGAAGGATCATATGAGTGTACTAACAGTATAAGGAAATATGTAGGGTCTAAGAGAATTTTTTGCTCTCATGCTGATTTAGGAAAAGCAAATAAAAATAGCCACATAATCTTGTGAATTCCTTCCCCAATCCAATGAAGAAGAGGAGAACATGATGGAATGCTGTAAAAGGGTCAGCAACCTGACAAGAAGAATTATCTTGGGAGAAGACACTGGCACAGCAGGGACTCCAAGCCCTGGCCTTGGGTTCTAGCTCTTAATCTGTGAATAACAACCATTCATTCACTCAGCAAACAAGCATTTATTAAGTGGGTTTTATACTCAGGCACTACGCTAAGTATTTGAGATATAAAGGCAAAAATCAATCGGTCCCAGACCTTTAGGAGCTTACATTCTACGCAACAGGGAGAGGAAAGGGAAAGGAAGGAACAATATACATGAACATATATAATATACATATAAGTATATAAAAAATGCAGGGTGTCCCCAAAGTTATACTTTTAAGGTATAAAAGATTAAAACTGCACTAAGACTTTTGAAAGACTCTGCATATACAAAGTATACAAAATGTAATTTGATGAAAGCACTGGAGAGATGGAGAGGTCAGTTTCCATATCTGTAAAATGAAAGGGTTACACCAGATTAGGGCTTTTTAACCTAGATTACAATAGACTTGGCTGGGGAGAGGTATCTGTGAATTTATGTAGGCAAAGAATACATCTTTATTAATCTCTTACTGAAATTTCACACTTCCTTCAACTGCTTAAAACTATTACTCTGAGAAGGGATCCACTAGACTGCCAAAGGGGCCCATGACACACGTACACAAATGGTTAAGAATCCCTGGATTCAGAGACCTCTCAAGTTCCCATTAACTCTTAAGAGTCTAACTCAGATCTAAAAAGGTAACTTGAACTTGAACCACTGAATTCTTCCATTCTCCTCTCACTGGCTGAAGTTCAGAGCTGTTAATGAGGCATTTTTTAGCTGGGGCCAAGAGGTAGGAAAAGTACCCTCAGTCTGAGGTCAGGAGACAGACAGAACCCAGGGGACAGTGACATGAAGTAGGGGAAGGAGCTCACCCCTGCAAACCATGATAGCTTTGAAACCACCAAGCATTCATTAAATGCTTACAATGTGGCAAGTACTCTCCTTAAGGAGCTTATATTCTACTAGGGGAAGAGGGCACACTGCTTGTAAACAGTAAGGAAATACATAACTTAAGGATAAGGAAAGGCTTCCTGTAAAAGGTCTTGTTTTCACTAAGTTAAAAAGGCAGGATCAAGAGCTAAACCACCGACCCAAATTAAAGTCAAAGACATATACCCAAGTAGCCTTGCCCCCAACGTGAGGGTGTGATAAGGTGAAATCAGGAAGCCCATCCTTTTGGCCTAATAGAGTTGCCCCTGGTGCCTGTAGGTAGCCCCACCATTGTTCTCTTCCCGCTGATCCTGGGCTTAGGGGGAAAGGTCCAAACCCTTCCAAACAGAGAGATTGTTTTATGGCAGCTGTCGCAGTGATTACAAGTTATACCTCTGTATAAAACTAAGTTCTAGAAAACCCCAAGGAAGGCTCTGGGAAAGGGCCAGAAAAGCAGGTTGATAGATATTAGTCCGACTAGAAGCCAAGAGGTGGGACAACCCCAGGATGCCCCAACCCTTCTCCTGTGCCCAGATATCCAGTTAAGATCTGTGGATCACAGATCGAGAGCTAGGAGCCTTGGAGGCCATTGTGCCCAAAAGCTTCATTTTATATATGAGGAAACTTGAGGCACAGATATCATTCCTACTTGTCTCAGTTTGGGGTAGGAGGGGCCAGGAATGTTGAAGATAAGGTGGCATTTGGGAAGAAGAGATATCTGGCTCCAACTTTCTCAATCCCGGATAGAGGGGTGCAGCTGGTAAGTCTGTCTGTCCTTTCCCCTTTCCGTTATATTTCTCATGTTAGACCCCCCCCCCCACCACACTTCCAGGGCCAACTTGTTGTCTTCTAAATTCAGCCACATTTTGGACAACACTCCACATACCCTACCATGTTATATTCTAATGAAATTCCTTAAAATTCAAACTGCAATATTCCTGGTTACAAGCTACAGAGTACACACACGTGCATCACCACCCACTAATGCAGTGAGGCGAACTCTGGAGGAGGTGAAAAAGCCTAGAGGAGCTCTAGAGCATTCCTTCATAGCTGGGCTTGCCACAAAAGTCACATTATACCCTTTGAGCCATTTTCTGACCTTCACCAATGAAACAAACTCAACACAAAATGGCAGGAGTGGCAGCCTAGTCCTCTGTCCTGGCCAGGCTATGTGCAGTGGGTCAGCAGATAGGTGCTGGCTTCTCCCAGGTGTCTTCAGTTCTCTGCAAGTTAAACCAAGGTGGGGCTACTCTACCGCAAACAACTCAGACTCTCCTGCCACAATCCATACTGTTCTAATTGTTTTTGTAACCACTAAAATTTGGGTGAAAACAAACAAACAAGCAAACAAAACAAAATAAGACTGCAAAGTGGCCTAAAACAATCAACAGAGTGCTTTTGTGTAAGCAGCAGCTCTGAATCATCAGTGAAGACAATGCCATATACACAGCCTTGCCTGTATAAATGTAGCCCCAGTAGAGAGGCGCTGGCGGCATGGGGGGGGGGGGCGCGGAGGAGGAATTGAAGTTAGGCACATAATAAGTGGAATTCTCTCTTTCCCTCATGAAATGGGGAAGAAATCGTGAGGGGTTAGGACTGGATCCCATATGCAGGCAGAGTCTGCTCCACATCTGGGTGGGTCCTCAGAGCTGTGACTGGGCCAGACTTCACTGATTGGCAGAAACAAAGGAGAAGCCTCCAAGAAGCTGCCAAGATCTCTGCTACAGCGAATCTGAAGCAGCTATTGGGGGCAGAGAGGAGGAGAGGGAGGGAGGGGATTGAGCAGAGGCATTTCTGTGCTGCAATCTCCTGTTGTTTTTCTCACATCCCTACGTTTTAGGAGTAACTAACGCACATTTAAAAAACCAGCAGATCACTGCTGTTTGCTAAAAAGAAAGGTTTTTCTTTTAATTTCTTTGCTTCCCTGAGATATAGAGGTTATAAATAGCTGAACAGAATTTTTTTTCACTATCCTTTAAAATTTTTTTTTTAATATATAGAGGTTATTCCTCAGCTTAGCTTGGCTATGCCAACTCTCCAGCTAGGAGTAAATTTTTAATAGCTGAGGTATAAACTCCTGAAATATGAGTTGATGCTGGAAAAACTAAGACAGCCTTAACTCTAACCATGCCAATGGGGGCCGCTTTAATCATATTCCCAGAATTGAATAAAATGTAGCCACTTCTCCAGGAGCATCACAAAGAACTCTGCTAACTATCTGATTACTAAATTAAGAAATAACATTCTCTCAAACTCATGCCAAGAGAAAAATCAGGCTTCACATTCCAACTCAAATCCTTTGCTCAAAGTTACAGGACATATTAGGATGTTCATCACTTGCAATGTAATGTTTACTCGTTTATTCTAAATAAGTGAGTTTCTGTGCTACAGCCAGCACAAGACTATGTTGCTAGATAATAATGTGTATTTCCTAGAGTATTTATAATTGTAATTTGAGAGCCCAACTTTCTGGCAATCCTAGACACTGATTCCTCTGGCAAGATGCCTTCTGACAATTTGGGTGTCCTGCACTGAGGAGACAGAACTGTGGTGTCCATAAAATTATATTCTTTTTTGCAAAAAATTAAGAGACAGATGGTTTGTCTCCCACCGATGCATCGATCACCCTTTCAACAGAAAATATAAATAGAGGTCAAAAACATATACAGTAGGATTTGTAAACTGATCTCTATAATAGGCATGCACAGTTTTAAAAACAGGATCTTTTTGTGAGACCCATTAATTTTTTTTTAATGCTCCCTCTGCTGTCTTTGCAACAGCAGTTAAAGAACACTATTTTCAGAGTCACACTAATATGGTTGGAGACGCCAGGGTAAAACCAAGGATATTTTGGCAGGATGTGTGATATAAAACTTGAAGTTGTTCCTGTTAAATAAAAACAGCCACGTTAATTTTGGTGCCATCAAAAACACAGAGAAACACATGTGCCAAAGGAGTGGGGGTTGGGGGGATGTTTACTAAATGGAAAGCAGTTGTATTTTCAAGATTTGAGAAGGTCATTACCATTATTAGAGAGTAAAACTGAAAGGAAAAAAAAGTTAAATTACTTTCTATATTTCTAAAATTATTTTTCTCACCCTGGTAAAAGTAAACTTGCACAATTTCATTTAGGAGACAAGTGAATTTAGGTAATAGAAATTTCATCCCTTTACTCCATAATTAACTAAATAATTAGTTGCTGGTAGTATAAGATAATTGCTCCAGACTCCGCCCTATTACAACTGTTCTCAGGAACAGATTCTCACGATTTGCAGATTAACTGAGCTGCTAAACAACCTAGTTTAAAAAAAAAAAGAGTATGCTTTGCCTTGCTGTACTCAAAATCTTGTTTTGATCTTAAATTGACAATCGGGTGGAGACGCATAATTGCAGAGGTAGCAATTTCTTTTTTGACTCCAGTCGGCATTAGGGAATATTCCCAGAAGCAGCTAAGAAACACTGAGTGAATAAACAGAGTGCACATCAAAACTCATAATTACAGTTATAATTCTGAAGGAATCGTTTAAGAAAATCCTTGGCTGGTTTCAACACCTGTGTATATCCAAGTGGAAAAAGAGGCCATGATGGCAATGAGGAAAGGAAAGGAATTCGAATAAAATGGATAGAGAAAAGGCAGGGCACAGTCATTATTTCTTTGGTGGTTTGAGAAAGATCTGGAAGAACCTATATGTTCTGGGCCACGTCTGACCAGTGGTTCAGACTCAACACTGAAACTAAATCAGATATTAGCATATATCATTTAACAAAAAGTCTACCCAACAGCAGTCTGGAAATGATATTCAGCAAAGATGCAGCATTGGTTTGGTTGGGCACAGCTCCCCTTGCCACTGCATTTGCCAAGGAGGCATGCCAAGTCAGAAAGGTGCGTCAACTCCCATGGAACTGGGAAGTCCATCAAGACTGAGGAGTGCCAACCACTAATGAAAAGGAAGCAAAACCAATAGCTGGAGCTTTGGTCCTGTAGAATGTCTCAAAGACAGCTTCATTGCCTTTGTGGGGAAAAATAGTGTGTGTGGCAAGGACCTTTCAGTTCCCAACCAGACACTGCTCCTACTGCTACCCATCCACTGGTGACAAGACCTTCTAGAGAATCTTTTAGCATTTAAATGGATTTAGGGCCATTAATCACAGGACATCCCTGAACTAAATCCTGCTAGATGCCTTGTATCTATAGTACTAGAAAAGAAGACACCAAAAAAATGTAGAACGTTCTCCTAAAGAAACAAAGTCAGAAATCCAGCCTTCACTTCTTCTCCTTCAGACAGACCATATCATAGATCACAGTCTGTGGCAGGAACAGTTAGTTCATGTGGATCTCCCAAAGTAAAGCAATGATAATGCATAGGAGAAGTTCCAGGAACATGGGCCTCAGCACAAATGATGGCATTTTCCCCACAGTCACTAATCCTCATCATGGCTCAAGGTTATCTATACTAAGGCAGCTAAGAGGTGGACACGCATTCACTGGCATTACCACCCATTCAGTGTTCTCTGATCTGCCACTCCCTCTACCTGGGAACCCCATCAGGGAGCCACATACTAAGCACATCATGAATGCTTACTGAGGCGTCTGCTGCAGGACTGCACCTTTCTTCCATAGGACATGGGGGAAGAGATCTCCCTCACTTTTATCCAGAGCCTCAGGGTTGCCACCAGGTCAGCGAAGGGGTCCAACATTCTTCCAAGTAAACAGTTTCATCCCCTCTCCATGTCTTTTTACTGGCTGCCTTCCACTCCTGGAAAGGTCTCCCTCATTTCCTAGCTTCCTTAATGACTCAGCTAAAATATCAGCTTCCACAGAAGTTTCTCAGTCTCCCTGACCTCTCCGCTGCTAGTGTCTTCCCTCCCAGGTTACCTTACACTATAAATCTGTTTCTCTACAGAGTTATTTGCATGTCATCTGCCTCCACAAGGGTATGAGCTCCTTGAGGACAGGAACCATGTTTTTGCTTTCATTTGTATCCTTAGCATTTAGCGCTGCAACTGGTGCATAACAAACATTTAATAAATAACCTGCTGAACCTCAGTTTTCTCTACTGTAAATGAGGAGGGCAGGGCTTGATATTCCCTCTCATCTCTAAGGTTTGCTAAGAGCTTTACAACAATTATCTCATTTTATTCTTATAATGACCTGGGGAGGCAGGTGATTTTAATATTTGTTTACAGATGAGGAAACTGAGGCAGATGGAGGTTAAAGGATTTACCCAGTCACATAGCTAGCATCTGAGGTCGAATCTGAAATTAGGTCTTCTAGACTCCAGGTCCAGTGTTCCATCCATTCCATTATCATGTCTAATTAATAGGATAATAATTAAGATTTCAATCATAACATTCAGAGAAAATGGATCACTTGCTCTTTCTCCAACTTCTTCTATAGCACACACTTTCCATTTATTCAGATCAGGGCTGTGGCAAAATACAGAATTTATTTGAAAGGGCAATGTTTTATTGACCTGAACTCCTGCAGGAATTCCACATTTACTGCATTACTCTCACTGTTCGAAAATGAGAGCGAGCTGAGAGAGGAACACTAGTGCCTGGGCGGAAAGAAATGGAACACAACATAACTGAGGCAGGAAGGAGGACTAGTCAGACAGTTCAACAGGTACAAATGTAGGCTACTCAGAGAAGGGAACAGCTGATGTTTGTAAATTCAAAACCTCCTTTTAGGAGTCTTGGTGATCTGCAAATAAGCCAGGAGAAGTTATGACTTATGAGGAAACCCCTAATCAGTCGAGTCCTCGAGGTAGCAGAGATAGTAATGCACGATGGTTTCATTCTTTTCGTATTGTTAAGTGGTTGCATTCACAGTTTATAAAGAGCATGACGTCCTAATAGGGTCACACCTTAAGTATGCAGTCTATGTACCTACTGGCAATAGATGGTCTGAAACTGGGAGTGATTCGTTATAGTTTATAAAGGAAATGTAAGACTAGGGATTTATACTTCTCCTTTAGGAAGTATGAAGAGGGCCCTCAATTAAGACCGACATAATTATAAGGTGGCTAACCACTGGGTCAGTCACATCCCTGCTAGGTGGTTCGACAGTAAAGAAAGAAAGAATTAGCCTGGGTAATCAGGAATTGTGACCTGTAGAAAGCAGCAGGCCTAGCAGAGACAACTGAGCCTAAAAGGAGTAGCCTGAGAAAACCAGAAAGACAAGGACACTAAGGTCAAGCAGTGTCAGAACTTCCGAGTTTCTGCTGCCACATGGACTTCTTGGTGGGTGCCTTTTTAATACTAACCTCTATGTTTGTGCTCCTTGTTCCCATAGAAACCGTGTATATTTGTGGAAGGAGTGAACTCCAAGTTTGAGAAGACCAGGAGAGATGTTCTGTTACTTCTCTTAATGTCATGCCGTTTCAATAAATGCCTTTGCTTTGAGCTAGCTGTGTCAACTGGCTGATTATTAAAGGTGAAGGTAGCAATGGGGGTTCGTGAGCTAGTTTTACATGTGTGGGTCCACAGAATGCCTTGGACATGTGATACTCATCATCTTCCCCTGAAGACTAAAGATTTAAATGCAATGGGGAGGAGGCATTACATCTACATCCTAGAAAAGGTCAGAAAACTAGAAAAACTTTCCATCCCCTACACTCTTCACGAATGACAAAGACCTATTTTCTTTCATTGTTGTAAACCTACGAATGTGTGTTACCGTCCAGCTAAGGCTCTGAGTTTTCTGTAACACTGTCCACTCTGACATCACAAAATACTTACGGGTCATGAAGGCCAGACTGTTTCTGGCACAAAAATATAGGCATTTGTGACAAGTAATGAAAACCTTCTCTTGAAGCATTCTAGGTCTCTCAGAAGAATCGGACATTTAAAAATATGAATATCCTAACACAAGAGATAATTTTTTTTAAATGTTGACACTTTCTAAAAAATGTAACAAATATATATGCTACTTTACTTACCTCTGGTGCTGGTTCTCCCTAAATTGACTGAGTTCAACAATATGTAGGTTTTATTAACAAAGATACACAAGATGTCAAATATAGGTATACTCATAGTTTAAAACTGAGAAATGTATGGCAAGCATGAAGGTATTCTTTCAGACTCAGCAGTGGCTAGCCCTTTACTAGTTTCCTCCTATTATAGACTTCCCAAATATATGAGTAAAGACAGAAACTTGGAGGTAGTTCAGCAAACAACAAAAGAGATGATTAAAGGGTTGGAAAATGGACCACAGAAAGCAGTACAAGGAGTTGGGACTATTCAGTCTAGAGAAAAGGAAGCCAAAGGGAGACCTAATAATCACTTTTAATTAAATAAAAGATGTGTATACAGCAGATGACTTTTAGCTGCTCTGCTGTTGCACTGAGGATAGAACAAAAGTAAATGGAAGACACAGCAAAAACATATGGAACAAACAGGAAACCTGAGGAGTCCCAATCCTTGCCTTGGGATTTAACGGCTATGGAACTCTGGGGAATCATATAACTTTTCTAGGCCTTACTTTCCTCATCTGTAAAATGAGGGGGCTTGGACTGGATGACCTCTTAAAATCCTTCCAACGTTAATGTTACTGGTTCTATGGAATGAGACTTAGCTGTAGTAGAAGGCTGGAGATCAGCTATACAAAAGTGAATTCTCTTTTTATTCTTTCTGGCACTTCAGTCACACCATTTAATCTAAACCACACAACTATATATTTTTTTCATCTGGTCAAAGACCAGTCTAAGAAAAATTAATGTCTTGCTTATTTTCCATCTTTTTAAAATGGATTTCTTCAAAAAGATCATATGATCCCCCATAAGGTCTCAGGAAGAATGGCGGGGAAGTAGAAATGGTGCAGGGTCATTATTAGAGTGTAAGCTCTTTGAGGACAGGGATTGTTTTTACATTCATAGCACCTAGTGCAGGGCCTGGAAAATAGAAGGCACTTAGTAAAATACTTGACTGACTGACTGATTCCTGAATCGGTAACTGTATCAATGCTGCCCTGGCCCATGATGATTTTCCTTCTGCCTCTACTTCTATCCTTGCTCACTTTGCCCTGAAAAAGATGGAAGTAACAAGAAGAATTTGGAGGCAAAACTGGAGGTGAGGGCCATTAGGGTCTGCATGCTTCTGTGTACAAGGGGAAATATCATCCAATCGATAAGCATTTATTAAGCAAGTACACTATGCTAGGTGTTGAGTTACAAAGACAAAAACAAAGTAGATCCGGATCTCAAGGAGCTTATATTCTTTTGGGGAAGCCATACTTGTAGACAATTAGGTGGTATGATGCACAGAGCACTAAGCTTTAAGTTAGGAAGACTGAGTCCAAATGTGGCTTTAGACATTTACTAATTGTGTGACCCTTGCAGGCCATTTAACCTCCGTTTGCCATAGTTTCCTCATCTGTGAAAGGGGATAATAACACCACCTCTTCCCAGAGTTTTCATGAAGATCATGTGTGAAGCACATAGTGGGTACTATATAAAGGGTAACTGTCATCACCAGGGTCATTACCATCTGTATAGAATAAATAGATGTAATATAAATGCTAAAAACCAATGTAGAATAGTTTAAAACAAAACAGCAATGTGGTGGGGGGCAGCTGCTGCTGTTCTTCATCCTGCATTTTTTATATTTTGTAATATATATTGTTTTCACTTTTTGGAGGGGGAAGGCAGGGCAATTGGGGTTAGATGACTTGCTCAAGGTCACAGAGCCAGTAAGTGTGAAGTGTCTGAGGCCAGATTTGAACTCAGGTCCTCCCGACTCCAGGGCTGGTGCTCTCTATTCACTGTGCCACCTAGCTGCCCCGATCCTGCATCTTTGAAGAGGATCAATGACATCATGGGGTGAGATAGCTTGACTCAAGTGGGAATTGGATTTAAGTGAGGCAGAGTTGCACAAAGTCATCAGCCTCACTGTATCTTCTAGAGTCATCAAAGACCACTAGGAAGGAAAAGTCAAGGTGACTGTCCATGGCCCAGGATGCAGTGGATGACCTTGCCATCTTTAATGCTTGACCAAGCTCTGAGCACTCCAGTGTCAGCGTTTGCTTCAGCCACCTTCATGGCTATTGGAACAAATCGTTCTCATCCAGCCATTCTGTCTGGGGAAGTCTTCACGTCTTAGGACAGACTTCCCCCTCACTCACCATCAGGTCTGAGCCTGTCAGTTACTCCCCACTTGTTCAGCACATCTCCCGAGATGATTTTACTGGGGTATGGCTGCTGTGCCAGAGCTTCTTGTACAGTTTCTCAGAGGCAGAGGAGGGTGCTGGGCAAAGGTGGATACCAAAGGGGAAGAGCAGCCCTGAAAAGGGCTTGGCAAGCCCTCATACCAGAGATGCTAGTCCTCTCTAAACACCCCATACACCCTTAGGAGGGTAACAGCAGTTGAGAGGACCGGGAAGAACATTATGGAGAAAGTGATATTTGGTGCATCATGAAGGAGGTGAGGGATAATGTGAAGTGGATATGAAGACAGAGTGCATTTAATTTGCAGTGTGGCAAGGAAAGGCGTATACAAGAAGGTTGGAAAGATAGGCTGAGGCCAAACTGTGACTGGCTTTTAAAGGAAAAACGGATATATTCCATTACAGAGGCAAGAGAGAGTCTGTAGTTTACTAAGTAGAGAAGTGACATGGTGGGATCCATTCTTGAGAAAAATCCTTTTGACAGGTATGTGGAGGATGGATTCATGGAGTAAGAAACTTAAGACAGGAAGACAAATTGGAAGGCCATTGCAACAGTCCAGATGAGCGGTGAAGGGCCATGAATTAAAGTGATGATTATAAAGAGATGAGGGGAAAGATTTAAGAAATATTTCAGAGGTAGAACCAAACCAAAATAGATAATAATAGACAACAAGAATACATGTGCTCCATTAGTGTGGTGACCATACCAGTTCACTATTGATAAGGTTGGGAATTATGCACATTTTTTGCAACTAAAAGTTTTATACTTTATAGGTTTTTTGTGTTACTTAGATTTTATCTGGATACAAATAGATACTTCCCAACAAATACCTAAACAGTATTCCTTGCCCAAAGGAAAGGCCATTCCGCCAAAACGGTTGAGCAAAACTACTTGATAAACGAATTGCAACTCCTGCATCAGAATACAGGTTACTTTCTACTTTTTAAATTTACTGATTTTTAGCAGAAAGGTGCAGTTTCCTCTTCTATGAAATAAGGAGGTTAGACAAGATGACCTAAAAGATCTCTCAGTTTTAATTCTAGGATACTATGTATATTTTAAATCTAATAATTAGGTATTTTTTTTATATTTTACCTGAGTTTATAGCTTTTTAGTGTTTTTGCTTTTATTATTATGCATGCTGCAGTTGTGGCTTTTATTACTTTATATTATATAAGCTTATTGTATATATTGTAATTGTGATTCTACTAGCTTCATTCTGTATCATTTTGCATGCAATAATAAAATCTTTTTTATACTGATGTAACCTTGCCTATATAAGTATGATTAAAAAACAAGACTTTCCCTTTCCTCTACCTCCAATACCACAATCATTCTTTTGAATGACCTTGTATTGTAGTATCCCTATTTCAAGAAAAAAAATACTTTTTTCCCCCTATTCCTTCTTCTTTCTTCCTTTAGGCTATTTCTGTCTGATTGTTCTCTGTGGGACTAGTCCTAGATGTTTTCTTTGTTCCCTCAATGACTCTCAGATAAAGGTGAGACTTCCAAAGCAGGCTCATAAGTCATCACTTAACCTTTTCACACCATATGGCTATGTTTACCATTACTATTTCTTTTGTGTAATAAGTTTTCCTTTTAAATGTTATAGTTGCATTTGGAGGGATCCAGTTGGGGGTCCATCTATTTTCATGTTAGTATATGTTATATTATTTGCAAGAGATGTTATCCCAGGATGCAAGCCGACTTCCTCTGAAGTTTGGTTTTTCACATTCCAGACTTTCTTTCATTTTTCATTATTTAGGAATAGTCCTACACGATTCAAACTAGTGTTCTTTGATATTGAAGACCTGGAATTTAGAGACTACAATAAGATTTGGGGCTTCTCTCTAGTATCTTATGAATTCTATCAGTCTCTTTGTATTATCTGTCATTCCCATACTTCTAAGAAATTTTCTTGCAGGATTTCCTAAAATATGGTTTTTAAAGTTTTGTTTCTTCATCTTTTTTCCTAGGAGGAGCATTGTCAAATTATCTTGCTGAACTTTTCAAGGTCAATTGCTTCAATCTGTAGAGGCCACAAGTTGTTTTATCACTGTATTTTTATGTTTCATGGCTCAGTATCTAATGCTTTGCTACAATTTCCCAAACATTTATCCTAAAGAATTGATTTTCTCTATTTGTATCTTCTTTAAGCAACCTAATTTAATTCTTTATATCTTTCTTTAGTTCTTTTATTCAGAATTCTTACAATTATTCTATTCTCATTTCTGAGAGGTCTGATTCTGAGTTATTTCATTATGTTTCCCTTATCTTGGAGGTTTTTTACTTTAACTGATAGTATTTAATAATTGTGAAGTCCTCTTTTTTTAAAAAAGCAATTGGGGTTAAGTAACTTTCTCAAGGTTACACAGCCAGTTATTTTGTGTGGGTGCCAAGTATCTGAGGCCGGAACCAATCCCGAGTCTCTCGACGCCAGGGCCGGTACTCTTACTCACTGCGCCACCTGGCCACCCCAAAGTCCTCTTTTTTTTATTTGTTCTATTCCTTCAGTCTTCTGGATGTTTTTTTTTCATGATAGAGTTCTGGAAAGTGTTTATTTCCTTTCCTTTCTTATGACTGTTCTTTTGTTTTATCTTCCACATTTCTTCTTGTTTTGACATGACAGAGAGGAGTTGGGCTTATATATAACCACTCAGTCACACTGCTGAAAGTCCACTTGGAACATTCATACACAGTATTAATATTTAAAAATAATCTGCAATGCTGTTCTAGAATATTTTTGAATTTTCTCTTTAGTGGGATGTGTAGGACAGAATATCCTTATTAATAACAAGCAAATAATATCTATTACTTTCCTGAAATCTTTGTTGCAGAATGAAACTGGATTAATCCACCCAGCACTTCTTTTACACAAAACCATGAGAGAAGAGCATCCTATTCTCTAACAGCTTAAAATGCACTCTTTTTGGAGATTTGTTCTAGTATTTTTCCTTCTTTCCTTCTTTTCTTTTCTTTCTTCCTTCCTTCTTTCTTTTTAGTATTTTTTCTAAAGTTGTGAAATTTAAACTGAGTCTTTTAAAATGAGTTTGTGGCTTTGCAATAACTTTAGTCAATTTTTTATGGATCCTGGAGATCTGCACATATCAGGATCTGGGGGTTTTGAGGCATTCATTTTGTTTACATTATCCATTACTAATTCTTTCCACTTGGCTTTTTGTCGTCTCATCATCCCATGTGCTACTTCTTCTGGTTTTCAGATCACAGGATCATAGATTCAGAGCTGAAAGAGACCTTAGAACTCGAGTCCAACTCCCATCACTTTAGAAACTGAGGGCCATAGCTAGGCTTGCCAAAATGGCTTGCTAAGTGGTTTGCCAAAAGTCACACAGGTAATAATAATAATAATGAGCAGAGCTAGAAAATTTCTGACCCTAATCCAATACTCTTTCCATCACAGCATACTGTTAGTTAAAAAAAAAGAATGAATAAAATTATATTTTAAAAAAAACAGAAGTATCTGTCTTATCAGTATCATTTGTTGTAAAGTTTTTCTTACATCTATTTAATTAAAAAGGAGCATTACTTTTTATCATACTCTTTGGTGTTATATATTTCAAGAATTTTTTCTCTGTAGGTTTTCATAAATTATAGATGCTTTTTTTAAATTTTATGCCACTGTTTACTCCTTGATAACCTCATCTAATTTCTGCTTATTGTAATATATGATTGACCTCCTATGGATGTTCAGGGTCTCCTCTTACAAGCTAAAACACAACCCTATCCCAATTAGCACCATTTAATCAGTGTTAAGGTTTATCTACTTTACTGTAAATAACATCAATGATCCCATTCTACTTGATCCCTCAGACTGAAAAGAAAAATAGGAGGCATTCAAAAAAGAGTTCAAATAATGATACAAAGTTATACTAAACTCTAGTTCTGAAGGCGGCCTTGCAAACTTATAAAGCCAATCACGAGCAGCTCTCCTGAGGACTGCTACTGTGAAAAATTTTAAAGTTCTGATTATATAGTATAGTGAACTCTCTATTTATTCAGCAATAAACTAAAGCAAAACATTCACAGCAATATAACATAACAACTTATTACTAAGGTGGCCACATAGTCTTAAACAAAATATATTATTCAGTAAGTCACAATCCCATCAAATCGGTATGAAGTACCCAATCCAAAGTCTCCTTTCATCTTGACTCCAGGCTGGCTTCCAATCATCCTTAAGCCAATTATTCTTAAGGGGTAGAGGAAAGTACAAAGGTCATCCACCTCTAGGTCACAGTAAGTTACAGTCTCATCAGTCAGCACTGAGTATTCAAGTAAAGGCTCTTTCATGTTAACTCGAGGCTGACTTCCAAACTCCATGGCTCCTCTTCCACACTCCCAGCTCTTCCTTGGATTCATCTGACTGTTCCCTGGATTCACATATAGGCAGCTCTCTGATCACAGCTCATGGGGATTGTTTCACCCCAAGCTTGTCGCAGTTTCTGTTTCTAGGAAAACAAAACTTAACAGAGCCACAATATTTACACACATTAAGCTTAACAGAGTTACAACAATATTCACATACTTTGCTGGCACTATCATCTCAATTCACTTTCTGTCTGAGAAATCAACACAGATCAACAGACAGAGTGCTTCTGTCTGACAAAGTAACACAATTCAACAGACAGAATGCTCCTGTCTGACAAAGTAACACAATTCAACAGACAGAGTGCTTCTGTCTGACAAAGTAACACAATAGATAGAGTGCATCTCTCTGACAAAGTAACACTAACAGAGCAACAGACAGAGTGCCAACGTCACAAACATCCTCTCTCTCTGTTCTGCTTTGTCCCAGCTCCTGTTTGAGCTTTTATATGCTCTGTTCCTTCCTGTTCCACTCTTTCTGTTCCACCCTTCCTGTTCTACTCTTTTGGCAAGTTCCTACCACTGTGGGTTCTGTGTGATGACATTAGGCTTATTAAGGGAAGGGCAGATCTCCAAATTCCCTTAGATCTATTAAGGGCAACATAATGTATACTGTTTCCAATAAAGACTTAATATAATCACCAGTGAGGCTCAAAGGTACTTGAATAGCTGAAAAAGGAGCTAAGTACTACTTTGCTTGCCATCACATTCCACCCCTCCAGGATCCTTGGCCTTACAATCTAAATGGCCATGGATCCTGGAACGATAGAGGCACTACCTCAAAGGCACTCGAATAGCCGAAACAAGGAGCTAAGTACTACTTTTCTGTCCATCACAAAGCTACAAATCAAACTCATAATATCTAAATACCAATGTCACTACAAAAGGTACAGAACAAAAAATACCTGGCTTGTCTCTCCAAACACAATAATAAAATAAGGAACAGATCTAAATGAGCCAAATTTTCACTTCACAAACAAATCACTTAAAAATGCTAAAAAATGCACACTATTATAATGGTCACATTTTTTCCTCTGTATTGCACCCTTGATTCTATTCATTCTTATGATGATGCTGTAATGGTAATGGGAATCTGAAGATCGTCCCTGCCCCTTAATAAGCCTAAGCAAATTTGAAGACTTTCCCTGCTTTGAAAATAAACTCTTCCCCCTAACAGACTGAATGTAATCACATGAAGCCTGTGGTGGGAAGAGTTTGCTGAAGGGTGGAGCAGAGCTCATAAGAAGATGGGAGACAGAACAAGTTGCACTGGAGGGAGGAGATCATGCATCTGAGGGAGACAGATAGCCTTGTGAATAAATATTGGTTTGTGGGAAGGCTAAAGGATGCTGTGGCTCTCTGTGTTGTTATAGTTTATTAATTTCTTTTTACTATGATGGAACTGACTTATCGGTTTTTGGATTCAGTTTTCTGATGTCTGAATAAATGTTTTGTTTCTATCTTCTGTTATATTTTGCGATTGAGCACCATGCAGGTATATTTATAATGGTCATGGGCACTGGAAATATTGCACTGGTGCTATAGAAGCCCACTAGAATGATGTACATTGTTGTTGTAGGGTTTCCCACCGGGAGATTAAATTTCCCCAACACTGCACAGTGACATGCAAAAACCCCTTGTAAGTCCCTACATTAAAGAAGAAGCAAAGTAAGCATTATTCATGGTGGTTACCCAGGAGTTTTTCTGGATTTACTTTTCTCATTCTTTTTTTTTTACTTTTTTAATTTTTACTTTCTTTTCTGTTTGTTTATTTATTTAATTTTATTTGCTCTGTTCCTTCCTGTTCCACTCTTTCTGTTCCACCCTTCCTGTTCCATTCTTTCGGCAAGTTCATACATACATAGTAAGTTACATACTGTGTAAAATTAAATAAACAGAATATTAAATTAAATAAATTTAATTTTACTTTCTTAATCTGTCAGTCTATATATTTCTACATCTAGATAAAAACAAACTGACTTTATAGCCATTTGCCATCAGCAGTTCAGGTTAATAAACAAAGATCCATATTGTCTGACCTTGAGTGTCAGCACCTGCTGAAATGTTCCTTTTACTAAATGGCAAAATGCTTAACTAAAGAAGGGAAAACCCATTCTGCTAAATAGACTGAAGGTTATGGTAAGGAGGAGAGACTGTCTTACCACACTAGCCAGTAAGAGCAGCTAGACAGCACAGTGGATAAGAGTGCTATATTTGGAGAAGAGTAGACCTGATTTCCAAACAAGCTCCATCTCAGTGGACCTGTGGGAGATCCCAAACCCCAGGGGGCACAGTTAGCAAGCACTAACACCGGAACTCCAGGTGTGCCTTAACACATCCAGGGGAATCGGCAGAAACCAGCATTATGCCAGCCACCACCGGTGGGGAGTTGAAGTGGCCAGACCACCCCTCCCCCAAACCTCACACTGTGAGCTTCAATGTAACCCAGGGAAACAAAGAAAGTCCTGGCCTCAGTCTGTCTTGGCATTCAATAGCCAGCTCCAGCTCAGAACTAGGTGAGCTGTAGCATGATATCGCCTCTAACTGAAAGAACCAGAGGCCATAGCACACAAAGCCAGTAACCAGGCCCCTAGCACCCAGCAAAAGAGGTCTGGGTCAGAGCCCTCTGTGTCCCAGAGGCACAGATTCACTCTAAAAGTCAGGAAATAGGCAATCACAATAGAAAAAAACAAAGACTTTAGAATCCCATTATGGCGAATGGAAAGTTCAAACTTCACATTCAGAGGAGGACAGTAGTGATGCCTCATCTGAAGCTCCAAAGGGAACATGAGCCGATCTCAAGTCCCAATAAGCATCCTTGGAAGAGCTCCAGAAGGGTATTAGAAGCCAAACTACAGAGCTGAAGGAAAACAGACCAATTATTTTTAAAACACAATTGGAAAAATGGAAAAAAAAATCAATGAGCAGAACAAATCCTTAAAAAGTCGCATTTGCCAAATGGAAAAGGAGACACAAAAACTGAGGAAAACATTGGTTAAAAATTACAAAAAGGGGGCGGCCAGGTAGCACAGCGAGTAAGAGCACCGGCTCCAGTGTTGAGAAGACCTGGAGATCGAATCCCGGGCTCAGACACTTAGCACCCACCCAGAAACACCTGGCCGTGTAACCTTGAGCAAGTTACTTAACCCCGATTGCTTAAAAATTTAAAAAAAAAAAATTACAAAAAGATAAGTGGAAGCTGAGACTATGAGGCATCAAGAATTACTCAAAGAAAATCTAAAGAATAAAAAAAAAACTAGAAAAAAATGTAAACTATCTCATTGGAAAAACAACTGATCTAGAAAATAGATCCAGGATAGATAGTCTAAGAATTACTGGTCTACCAGAAAGCTGTAATGAAAAAAAGAGCCTGGACAGTATCTTCTAAGAAATCAAGGAAAACTCCCTGAGGTCCTAGAACCACAAGGTAAAATAGTCATCAAGAGAATCTAATTTCAGACAAAGCAAAAGTAAAAATAGATCTAATTAAAAGAGATAAGTAAGGAAACTATATCCTGCTAAAAGGCACCATTGACAATGAAGTAGTATCATTACTGAACATATATGTACCAAGTGTTATAGCATCCAAATACTTAGAGGAGAAGTTAAGAGAGTTTGAGGAAGAAATAGAAAGTAAAACCATACTAGTGGGGGACTTCAACCTCCTCCTCTCTGAACTTCATAATCTAACCTCAAAATAAATATGAAAGAAGTTAAGGAGGTTAGGAGAATTTTAGAGTAGGTGGATATGATAGACCTCTGGAGAAAACTGAATGGGGATAAAAAGGAATATTTCTTCTTCTCAGTGGTACATGGCATGTACACAAAAACTGACCATCTACTAGGGCATACAAATCTCACAATCCAGTGCAGGCAGGCAGAAATGCCAAATGCATCTTTTTCAGATCATGATGCAATAAAAATTATATGTAATAAAGGGCCATGGAAAGACAGACTAAAAACTAATTGGAAACTAGATAATCTATTCATAAAGACTGAGTGGGTCAAACAATAAATCACAAAAACAATCAATCAAGAGAATGACAATGATGAGACAACATACAAAAACGTCTGGGATGTAATGAAAGGGATTCTTAGGGGAAGTTTTATATCTCTGAATGCTTACATGAATAAAATAGAGAAAAAGGAGATCAATGAATTGGGCACGCAACTGAAAAAGCTAGAAAAAGAACAAATTTTAAATGCCCAATTAAATTTTTCCATCAGCCTTTCAGCTGAAACCTTCTCTGTGTGTTATCTCCCTCTATTATTACAACGTGAGCTCTTTGGGAGCAGGGACTGTCATGTTTTTCTATCAGTCTAAAGACTGTATCCATTTCTAGCACTGAGCCATTAGATAGTGCCGAGGACTTTGGTGGTAAGAATTTTCTTTTCTGCACCTTCACCAGGCATAGCTGCTAAGGAGGCAGGGCCGCTGCACCTGCAGAGGCAGCTACCATATGATTACCCAGAATGGTCGCTTTCCTGAATGATGGCTCTGGAGGCTGGGAAGAACCAGCTCTTGTGACCTGGGAGCTTGGGGGGGAGGGGCAGCTGTGGTCTTGAGCTCGGATTCCTGACCTGTTTCCATCAGTCTGAGGGGAGGCAGCAGCTACAGCCCTATCAGGGTTTTTACTTGCCTGGCATCTACCACATTCTGTCTCTCCCTCAGGATCCCCTGCTGCTTCAGCTGGTCTGGCTTGTCTACCCAGCAGGTAAAGTGGTGTAATAAATCTGCTGAGGTCAACAAGAACCAGGTTGTGAAGAAGTCGAAATGCCCAACAGAGAGAACTGAGTTTTGCTCCTAGAAATAGCAGGGAGCCCCTTAGGCTTCCTGAGCAGGGAATGGGCTTCAGAAATGTCATTAGGAGGGGCAGCCAGGTGGCTCAGCGAGTAAGAGCACCGGCTCCAGTGTCGGGATGACCTGGGGATCAAATCTGGGCTCCGACACTTAGCACCCACCCAGAAACACCTGGCCGTGTAACCTTGAGCAAGTTACTTAACCCCAATTGCTTAGGGGTAGCCAGGTGGCTCAGTGAGTAAGAGCACCGGCTCCAGTGTCAGGATGACCTGGGGATCAAATCCGGGCTCTGATACTTAACACCACACCCAGAGATAACTGGCTGTGTAACCTTGAGCAATTACTTAACCCCGATGGCTTAAAAATAAATAAATATGTCATTTGGGTGATTTGGTAGAGATAAGATTGGAGACTTGAGTCAGGGAGACCAGTTACAAAGCAGGTGCAACGACTCACGTATAGGAAGTCATGGAGGCCTAAACTAAGGCTATGTGAGTAGGGAGAGAGAATTGGTAAGACCTGTCAGATGACTCATTGGGCATGAGGAGTGAAGGATACTGAAGGGTCAAGGGTGACTGCTGCATTGTGAACCTGGGTGACTGGTGACTTCTATACCCAAGTACCTCTGCTTCAAAGCACTGTGGACAGATGGGGTGGAAGAGAAAAAATCTCCTGTTTCTGAAAAGTGATTCTTTCAGAGTAATTGGGCTTTTCTTGGACTTTCTGATTCTTATGTGAACTTGCATCCTGAGCTGGTGAGCTCAGCTTTTTAAGGTGTTTGTGGCCTGTGTTTGTCTAGCTAATTGTGTTACTCGTTCAAATTAAATCAAAGAAAAATTGTTCATCCTAAGTAAAGGATGAAAGGATATCAACATGTCTTTATGCTTTGTTCATACATTGTACATGTCAATGATTACCTTGATTATCTGCTCTTTGTTTTCTGTGAGGGCATCAAACTGAGGGAGTATCAACTAATTAGAGACCAAGTATTCACAGAGAGACCACATACATATATAGAGACCCCCCCCACACACACACACACACACTCACACACATGAAAAGAAGAGCTTCAATAAAAAATTTTTTAGTGCTCAGAAGGAAAAAAAAGTACAAAAGATGCTCAAATATAGCATCAGGGATACCACTATACTGCAGGCAGCTAGGTTCATATCTTTGGGATTGTCGTTGTCTCACTTGTCTCATCTTGTTTTTCTCTTCACAGCAATACATCCCCTTTGCTCTTACAGCCACCACTCTAGTTCAGGCTCAGATCACTTTTAACTGAGAATAATGTAACAGCCTCCTCCTAATTGGTCCCCCTGCCTCAAGTTTTTCCCTACCACAAACTATTTTTGTCATAGCCATGAAAGCAATTTCCTAAAGTGCAGATCTCCCATATTAATTCCCCTTGCCCCACTCTTCAATAAACCCCAATGGCTTGCTATTAAATCTAACATTAAATATGAAGTCCTCTAGCACTTAAAGCCCATCACAGACTTCCCTCCCTCCCTTCCTTCCTTCCTGGGCATCTTACTCATTTTTCTGCCCTCTGGTCACACTAGTCTACTTGCTACTGCACACACTGTCTGTTTCTCATGCATGGAATTCTCTTCTTCCTCATCTCTGCTTCTTAAAACCCCTGACTTCTTCAGGCTTCATGAGGCTTTTCTTTACTGTTCCTTACTGTTCATGCTTTTGCCAGATCTCTCTCAATAAAACTGAAGGGAAATGCCAATAAATTCATCTATCTAGTCAAGGACCACACAAGAAGACATGTAGAAGTCCGTGGGCACTCTGAACAGGGACACACAAGAAGGAACAAAATCCAGCCTGATTTCCAGTAAATGAAGCTTCAAGGGAGGGAGACTTGGTCCTGGCCTGTCAGACCTACTACAAAGAATAAAACTAGCTCCAGGTAGATTAAAATGTGAAGAGACAAGACAGGACATGCACACCTTGGGGCCGTCTGTGAGGCCCACAGTCAGCCAGATCTCCAACAATGTATTAAAATCTCAACAAGAAAAAAAACCATCAACTTAAATAACCTTAGGAGAATGGAGAGGCATAGAAACCTGGTAGTCTACACCAGGAAGCACAACTCTTGGAAGTAAACCAGAGTATCTGGGGACTACAGGAAGACATCAAGAGATTGGGTATGAGACAGAAAAATACTACTGTCTTCCAGGAGGCCTAAAGCCAGCAGAAATCTCCAAAATCCAGTTGGGGATTGTCAAGATCTTAGCAGGGAACAAAGCTCAAGGAGACCTAGATGGAAGAGAGACTAGTGTTGATAAGGGATCACTAGAAGGGAGACCCAGAAACCAGGGATCACAACAGATTTTAATTATAGCTATGCTACAATAGCAGCAGTCAGCCTACAGAAGGAATAGAAGAATTAGGCAAGGACAAACCATTCATCATTCCAGGAGGGATTATAATCTGATACTAGCACAAACTTCAAATCCAGTATCTGTGGATCAAAAAAAGTACACAGAAGAAAACTTTGAATATAATAAAGAAATACTTTGCACTAAGTTAATCAAAGCCTAAGGGTTCTATAAGAGAGTAGCTGTATAATAAATAGAAGCAGCACCTCAGAAAAAAAAAATTGGCTTGAGCATTCATACAAGAATGGTCATGAAGTCAGAAGGACCTGAGTTCAAATCTGACCTTGGACACTTAACATTTACTAGCTGTGTGACCTTGGGCAAGTCACTTAAACCCAATTGCTCTACCTTCCCCCCTCCAAAAAAGAAAGATAAAGAGAAAGAAGCATACATTTTTAACTAAAATAAAAACTTCAGTAAAGTAGAAGGTTAAAAAATAAATCTCCCAAATCATTAGCTTTTCTAATGTTACCAACAAAAACTCAACAGGAAGAAAGGGAAAGACATTCCATTCAGAATAACTACAGAACATATAACTGTATCTATAAAGACACATAAGAATGATATGAATACAAGTACAAAGTAAAAAAAGGAAGACATAACAAATAAATATTAGTTGCTCATGTTTGGGTCCTGTCTATATCATAAAAAATGAAAATACTGCCTAAATCAATTTATAGGTACAATGTCATAACAATCAAACTATCAAAGCATTACTTTTTAGAACTAAATAATAATAATAAATTAATCTGGAAGAAGAAAATTTCAAGAGTATCAAGGTAAATAATGAAGGTGGCTTAGAAGTACCAGAAAGAAAAGGGGTTTAAAAGTGCCAGATCTCAAGCAATAGTGTAAATCATTATAACTATTTGTAAGGATTAAAAATAGGAACATTAACCAACCAGACTGGGTACACAATACCCAGAAATAATAGAACACAGAGTAACAGTACAGTATTCTATAAACTCTAGGATAACAAGTACTAGATTCAGAATTTATTGGCAAAAACAAATAGGAAAACTGGCAGAAATTAGATTAATATTAAATCTCTCATTTAGATGGCTTGGATATCTAAGGTTATATATTAAATAACTAGAGGAGAAGGGAAGGATATAACTCTCAAAAGTAGGGATAGGGAAAGTATTCTTGGCCAAATGACAATAGAAGATCACCAAAGGTAAAATGGGGAATTTGGATTACATAAAAATGAGAAGTTTTTTGTACCAATAAAAGCAATAGAATTAGAATTATAAGGGTTAGCTGGGGAAAATATTTGCAGCAAAATTCTCTGATAAAGGTCTGACATCCAAGATGTCTAGAAAATGGATATAAAAATATAAGAACAAGAAACACACATATATGTATACACACATATCTCAAAGGATATAAACAGGCAAGTTTTCAAAGGGAGAAATCCAAGTTACCAAAAATCATATTAAAAAGTGCTTCAAATCACTATTTGTGAGAAAATGCAAATTAGAACAACTCTGAAGTTATATTTTACATCCATCATATTGACAAAGATGACCAAAAAAGGAAAGTGACAGTTATTAGAGCGGCTATGCTGCTGGTTTAACTTTGAAGTAGTCTAACCATTCTGTAAAATTATTGGGAACTTTATGTAATAGTAATGGAATATAAAGATCCCCCTGTATTGGCTTGGTTTTTGGTTCGATTGTGTTAAAACCCAGAGCTTGTTAATCCCACTTGTGGGATGGACTTGTTGACGTGAAAGAAGAGTGCTGAACTGGGAGGAGATGGTGACGTAAATTTGGAGAGACATGAGAGAGAGGCAGAAGGACTTTTTGGAAGCAGCACCTTTGGAGGCAGAGAGAGACTGAGAGGATTGCTGAGGGCCACTTTGAATTGCCCAGGACTTTTGAGAGCTGCCCCCAGAGCTGCCAAGGACTGAGGAGACATGGCTGTTATGCTGATATTTTGTCTGTCTGTTTTGATGTTGTTTTGCCAGATTTGTCCACTGGTGAAAGATAGTCCTGTTGTTGCAGAATCCTGAGAACCTTTCTGTTGTTTCAGAGCTCTTGAGACTGTTCTGCAGACAGAGAGTGAATATTGTCCACTGGTGAAGGACAGTGCTGTTGTTGCAGAATTCTTGGAACCTTGCTGTTGGTTCCAAAGCCCTGAAGAAGGATTTTCTTGTTGTATGTTTACAGAAATCCTGGAAGAGGGTTTTGCTAATGTTTTCAGGGGTCCTAGGACTGTTCTGCAGACAGAGGATGAATTAATGAAGAGACTGGCAATGTATCTTGTGGCCTTGCTAAGCTTTGTCTCCCCAGGAACAAAGATTGCTGAGAACTTGCCTCTGTGTAAGGATGAAGAAGAGACCTCCATTTGGGTATTAAGTGCTGTGCTTATTAAACTGTTTGTAACTCTGGGGTAGAGTCAACTGTGATCCAGGGGTGGGGGACTTTTGACCTTTTTGTGTTCTATGATTGAACAAATGAATGTACTTTACTTATGATTGGAAACTAATCTCCATTTGAGAAGAGGGGCTTTGTGATGGACTAAATGAAGGTACAGCCTAGGGGTGGAGTAGTATTTAGAACAGGGACTTTGTAATTGATTGAATGAATGTAAGGTCCTGGGGTGGGGTAGTACTTGGAGATTATTTAATCACACTTAGTAAATGCTGTATTTTGAATGATGTCATATTTTGATTTTCTCTGTTCTTAATTTGTCACTGAATAAAATGGAGAGCGCCTATGCAGGTATTTTGAACCTTGGGAAGTTGCCTTTCCTTGGCATTACATTACACTTTATCTCCTAAATGATCAAATTGTTTATTTTTTTTTGCCTTTTCACCAAAGAATACTTCTACTGAGCATTGCCTAGAGGAGATCTAGCAAAGAGAATTGGAAAAAGGGTGGATATTAAACAAAAAATTATGGTATACGAGTATAATGGAATATTGTTGCAGTATAAGAAATGAAAAAAAGGATGAAGTCAGAGAAACCTGACATCTGTAGAACTGATAATCAGTGAAGTGAGAATAACCAGAAGAATTTATATGACTACAATATTATAAAGAAAACAACTTTGAAAGATTTCATAGCCATGATCAATGTACTGACCAACCAATTGTGACTTTCTATAAGACAGGCAGAGAGGCAACAGACTAGACGTACAGAATAAGACATAGATTTTCAAACATGGCCAAGGTGTAGACTTGTTTTGTTTTGTTTAACCGCACTCACTTGTCACAAAGGAGGGCTCTTCTCTCTTTTTTTGTCCAAAGGAGAATAATTGGGGGTGGAGGGCAAAAAGCAAGAAGAATGATAATGATATTTACACACACACACACACACGCATGCGCGCACACACAAACACACACACACAAGTACACACACGCACACATGCACACGCACACACACATACACATCCACGCGCACACACACAAACAGGAAAATATTATTAATGAATCTTTTAAAAACACACTTCAGAGAGCAAAAGGTCAGAAGGGGATTCAGCAAGGCAGTGCTGGTACCATCATTTTAAATTTAATAACATGCTTAAGAAAAGAAAGGAAGCACATGTAGTCCAGATAAGCTCTGGGATCCTTATCCCAGCTCCCACTCACATAAGTCAGGTCCCCAGAGCAGAGCAGGCTATTTTTCTCAAACCTCGGGTCTGACGGTTTACCTGAGGGACAGCAGCATTTTCTACCAGATAGATAAGAGTGCCGATTCCAGTGTGTTTTCCCCCAATGTTAACCTTCAGTGATTACTGCCCCAGTTTCATTTAATCAATTACCATCAATCAGATCTGACAAAGGGGAATTTATAAAGAAGATATAGTAAGAACAGAGATACAAGTATTTTCCCCCCACAGCTGGGGACACACTCCTTAAACAACTTTGGACCATGGGAAGAGTGAGTTCTAACTTAAAGCAGCTGCTATGAGAATTCATTCCACAAAGTTTACTTCTAAATGTAGCATAACTGATGGATAAACTGCTATCAATCCCTCTTGGTTAACTTCAATTCACTCCCAAGAGTCATTGCTATGCTGGGCTGAGCAGTTTTCTCAGAACTTCACTCAATGGGCTCAGTCATCATGCCAAAACTGGCATGGACTCCACTTTCTGACTTCTGAAGACTTGATCTCCCGATCTTTCGAAGCTCACAAAGTTGCAGCCTGGTCCAATATCCCTTTACCTAAAAGCAAGAAATAAGAGATGTAGGGGCAGCTAGGTGGCACAGTGGATAGAGCACTGGCCCTGGAATCAGGAGGACCTGAGTTCAAATCAGGCTTCAGACACTTTCTAGCTGTGTGACCCTGGGCAAGTCACTTAACCTAGATTGTCCAAAAAAGAAAATAGACAGATGCAAGGAAGTAAAACTCAGAGGCTCTCACTCAAGTACTATCTGTCAGTCCAGGTGAGAAAGAAGGTAGCTGGCAGCAAGAGACTATGCCCACAACTCCTACTTCCTCTCTCAGCAACAGCAGGGACAAGCCCTCTAGGCTTCCTGGCCCCTCTCAAGAGAGGTCCATGTCAGTTTGCCTTCCTTACTCACCATCAGAGAATAATAAACAAGCCAAATCATCCAATTAATGACATTTGTTACCATTTTTCAGCCCTGGCTTAGCTGTCAATTAAAAGGTTCCTTTTCTTCACATGCTAAGGGAAGCAAAAAGAACCAGGATGTCCGTGGATGCTCTGTATCAGGGAGCAAGCACACTGTGAATGCTCGGAGGAATGGCCTCCTGCTGGCCAGTCCCCCATTACATATAAAAGAGAGACTCACAGCTTCTAATCAAACCTTCTGTGCTCCTTTTTATATGGAAACGTTCATGTCTGTTGATGTTTGTGAAGTACCTAATAAAAAAGAAAAGAACATCTGCGAAAAATGTGAAGAAGTATGAGAACTGTGGGAAGTGATGAAGAATAAAGTGACTAGAAAGAGAAGAATAATTTATACCATGATTACACTGATGTAAAGGAAAACTATTTTGAAAATTTTAACTACTCTGATCACTGCAGTGATCAATCATGAATTCAGAAAACCGATGGGTAAGAGTACTTTTTAAATACTGACAGACGTGCGGAATGAGACACAGTCAACATAAGAATTTCTTTTGATTAACTATACTCATGTTATAATTGATGTCTTCTATAGGGTACATGGGGAGGTGAGTAGTGACAGTGATATCAAAAAAAGGAGAAAAGAAAAAAAATCAATGAAACATTTAAAAAACGTATACAAGAAATGAGAAGAGGGGATCTGGGGGTCTCCGCGGGAGTATGGAGCTGAGTTACTGCTAGAATTCCGACCAGAGCTCAACTTGGCCTCCAGCAGGGTGGAGGGGCCCTGGAGTCCGGCAGAGCCCGAGCGCCGCCATGAAGGACTCCCTGGTGCTCCTGGCCCATGTGCTGGCCCACCCAGATTCCTGCTGCTGGTTCTTGGCCTGGAGCCCTGCCAGGACCCTGCTGGCCTCATGCAATGGCAACCACAGCATGCACAACTGGGGCAAGGAGGGTGATGACTGGGTGTGTAAGTCTGTTCTGGCCGAGGGTCACCAGCGCACCATGAGGAAGGTGGCCTGGTCCCTTGTGGGAACTACCTGGCATCTGCAACTTTTGATGCTACCACCTGTATCTGGAAGAAGAACCAGGATGATTTCTAGTGTGTAGCCACCCTTGAAGGACACAAAAACGAAGTAAAGTCAGTAGCTTGGGCCCCATCTGGTAGCCTTTTGGCTACCTGCTGCTGGGACAAGGGTGTCTGGGTCTGAGAGGTTAATGAAGACGATGAATATGAATGTGCCAGTGTTTTGAATTCACATTCACAGGATGTTAAACATGTGATATGGCACTCTGAGAGCTTTGGGCATCAGCCAGTTATGATGACACAGTACAGCTATACCGGGAGGAAGAGGATGACTGGGTATGCTGTGCCACCCTGGATGGCCACAAGGCCACAGTGTGGAGCTTGTCCTTTGACCCCAGTGGTCAGTGCCTGGCATCTTGCAGTGATGACCGAATTGTTCTAATTTGGCACCAGTGCCTACCAGGCAGTGAGGAAGAAATGGCCTGCACCAGCTCAGACCCTACCTGGAAGCGCATCTGTACCTTGTCTGGCTACCGTTCTCGAACCGTCTATGATGTTTCTTGGTGTCACCTGACAGGGGCCCTGGCCACAGCTTGTGGTGATGATTCCATCCGGGTCTTTGAGGAAGATCCCAGCTCAGACCCTCAGCAGCCATCTTGTTCTCTTAACAGCTCACCTACCCCAGGCCCACTCCCAGGATGCGAACTGTATAGCTTGGAATCCCAAGGAGCCAGGGCTACTGGCCTCTTGCGGTGATGATGGTGAGATGGTGTTCTGGAAATACCAACAACCAGAAGGTGTCTAAGGCCCTTTAACCCACACACGTCTCCTGAACCTTTTAGCAGAGGGATAATATTGATTTTCCCCAGAGGGGAAAGAAAAATCATGAGAATCAGTTTTCTCAGTGTACATAAAAAGCCTAAAGGAGCACAGTGTTCACTTCACTCTCTTCCTGTCTGAACTTAATCCCCTACTCATTTGTCAGAAGCTGGTGGAAAGAATCCAGCTCCAGAATCACTAATAATTTTTCCATCCTTTGACTTGGGGGCCCCCTAGTTCAACTGTGTAAAATAAATGTTTTAAAAATCTTAAAAAAAATGAAATGAGAACAAATTCTGAATAGAACACAAACAAGCATATTAGTACTAACATGCTAAATTTAACATATGTGTGGTGTCCCCAAAATCTGAGCACAATCCTAAGCTATTAAAGCTCCAAGTTTATTGATATAACAATAACTATCAAAGCTATTAATCCTTAAAACTGCACTAAGACTTTTGGAATACCCTGAACTTTTAAGATAAAATTGAACAACATCATCATCATTGCATTGTATATCAATTAAAAAGCTTTACACATTGGTTCTCACTGGATCCTCACATCAATTTTGTGAGGTAGGTAATATTATAGCCATCTTACAGGAAACTGGGTTTTCTTGTAAAGAAGAAAGGGAGGTTAAGTGACTTGGCCAGGGTCACACAGTTAAGTGTAACCATTAAAATTAAAGTAAACTGAGGCACAAAATTCTGAGCATGCTCAATTTATTAGAAAAGTGCAAATTTACCAATAAACAGGATCTCAGCTTCCTCAGCAAAGCCAAGACCCCGAATTAAGGGGACAATTCTCTTTTATAGGTTTTGGAGAGTACAGAATAAACAACAGGACATCACAGGCAGGAGACAAGTTCTCACTGATGACGAGAGTTTCACATCATGAGCAGCAAAATCAAAACTGGGAATGCGGGGCTAGCAACTACAGCCTTCCTCCATACTGTGACTTGAGAAATGGTTATTGTCTGAGTCTACCTGAAAGGTTAGAGACACTGGACCAGACTTCTTGGGGTGGCAAACCAGACATCCTTGAAGGATATCTTGGTGGTGTAAAGATACTGGACCAGATTCCCTGATGTCCATTTGCAGCCCCAGGGATACCAGATTTTCTTGAGGCAAGAATGGAACAGTGAAGAGTAAGAGAACTGAATTTCTAAACTTAACTCATTACAGGTCTGTTAAATTTCTAAACTAAGTTCAGAGACAAAGAACAATGACTTTAGGTAGTTACAGGACAAAATCATTAACTATAAATATAAACAATTAAAAGAAAACACAGAATCAACCTGATCATCTCATAAGTATCTGAAGCAGAATTTGAACTCAGACCTTCCTGATTCCAAATCCAGCACCCTTTCCCACTGTGCCACCTAGCTGCCTAAGAGTTTGGTTTCACATATAATCCTTTTTCCTGTGCTTTGTATAATGAAATGTTCATGTTCAAGCTTATAACAAAAATATTTTTTTTAAAAATTTAGCAGTGAAAGTGAGGACAGAAAAATTATATTAACATGTGGTTGGCCTAGAAAGGTCAAAGGCAAGCTTTTTTTCAGATTAGGAAGAACTGAGCATGTTTGTAGGTAGATATGAAGGAACTGACAACAAGGGAATTAATGAAGATGATGAGAGAGTGAAGACTATTGGACAAAAGCCCTGCAGGAGGCTGGGGGAATAGGATGAAGGCTGTAAGCAGAGGCTCTTTGAGCCCCGTGGTTCAGTAGGAAGATCTCTTTTGTGACAAGAAAAAGAGAAAAACTGATGTTGAGAAGGTGTGTGGAATGATGGAAGGGGAAGCAAGGGCAATGGTTTCAGGCTTCTCAGTGAAGCAGAAGGCCTGGTCATTTCCTTTAAGTGAAGGGGGTTAAGAATGTGTTGGGGAGCAAGAAGAAAAGGGGAGCTTTGGAAAAGCCGTGTGCAGAATGAGATAGGAATAAAAGAGCAGAGTAGGCAGACTGTTCAGAAATAACATCGCTGTGCTATGGTGGCTACGACTCGCTCTGCCCACCATTACCGCCTGGCTGTGGTATGCAGGAGTCAGAATTCTGACATCTTCTAGCAGTACAGCCACATGAGAACATATACGGAAATAGAGACCTCTATCCCTGAGTGTTTTCATCTGTAAAATAAGGGGGTTGGATTAGATTATCTCGAAGGTATTCCTCAGCTGTGAACTTCTGTGACTCTCTAATACCCTCCAAAAATGATCATCAGACTTCTGCTTAAGGATTTCCAGTAATCCTCTCACCATCCTGGGAGCCCTCCCTTTGACTTACTCCAGTTTGCCCATGTCCTTCTGTAATGGCAAACAAAACAGAATTCGTTGGCTGTTTTTCTGGATTGAGTTGTGGCTAAACAAGTGCCCCCGAGCCTTGCCTTTGATTGTATCAAGAATCTTTGACTGGAAATAGCATACACTGTTACCCTTAATAGGCCTAAGGGAATTTGAAGATCTCCCCTGCCCTTAACAGGCCAAATGTAACCACATGTGAGCCCATGGTAGGAGGAGCTTGTCAAAAGGGTAGAACAGGAAGTGTGGAGCAGAGAAAAGCCCAAGCAGAGCTGGGAGCAGACAGCACTCAGAGAGAGAATGTTTGTGATGCTGGCACTTGAAGCCCTGTCTGTTGGTCTGTACTGGATTTTAGACAGAAAGTGAATTGAGAGGATAGTGCTGGTAATGTGTGCATATATTGTTGTAGCCTGTTAAGCTTTGTTTTCCTAAAGGAATGGAGCAGCCCCCATGGTCTGAGATAGGGAACAGGAGCAGAGAGCTGCCTATGTGTGAATCCAGGCAGGCTCTGGGAGAGGTCAGCCTGTGGAGAAGGAGCTGTGTGACAGTAATGGAATTTGAAGATCCCCTTGTATTGGCAAGTAAACAGGTACTTAGAACTTAGTTTCAAGTTAATTATATCAAGCCTCTGTTAAGAAACAGACAGTATGAACCCCTGTTGCTGACATAACAGGAAGGGGCTGAACAGGGAGGAGCTAATACCATCAATAAGGTATTAGCACAAGCTGGAGAATCAGAGCTTCTTGGAGCAAGCCACATGGAGGCTGAGGAGGAGAGGTCAGAAAGTTATTTTGATTTTGAGAATGGAGCTTCTGCTGAGACTTTTCTTCTGGGAACTTCTGCTAGGAGCTTCTGAGAACCAGGCTGAGAAGCTGCCGTGAGTGAGAGAGGAGGATCCCTGCTTGAGGGAGCCTGTTCTGTTGTGAAGGCTTGGGAATGTGGGTGTTCACAACATTAACCATGTGTACCAGTTTCATGATTACTGTAATGACTTTGACTTTCTGGTTCTGGGACTCGGTTTCCTGGTATTTGAATAAGGACTTGAGGGGGACTAGACACTATAAGCTTCAATATGGAACAGGAACTGCACGGAGAGCTGGACAAGGGACTGGGATCTGTCTGCCTTTGAACTCAGGTGGCAGCTGGTTAGATACGGGCAGGAGCTGGGACCATGGAAAAGGAACCATGGAAACTGAGAGCCTGCCTCAAGTCAAGATGAAAAGATATCTCCTTAGGTATTTAATGCTGACTGATGAAACTGTAACTTATTTGTGACTTAGGGATAGATGGCCTTTACACTTTCCACTACCCCTTAAGAGAGTACCTAGTAGTGACTGAGGACATTGTAACTTGATCACACTCCAGGTGGGTGGAGGACTTTGACCTTTGTACTTTGCCTCCTTAAGGGTGATTGAATTAAGGATTTACTAAATGAATGTTATTTTTTGCTTAAAACTATGTGTCCACTTTAGTAATAAGTTGTTGAGTTGTGACATGGCGAATGCTGTATTTTTATTTTCTGGGAATGTTTTGCTCTGGTTTATTACTGAATAAATAGAGAGTTCACTATACTGTGTAATCAGAACCTTGAAAAGCTGTTCACAGCATCAGTCTTCTGAAAGCTGCTCATGCTAGGCTTTACAAGCTGTGGGGTTTGGAAGCCAGCCTCAAATCAAGATGGAAGAGGCCTTTACTTGGGATACTCTGTATTGACTGGTGAGATCTGTAACTTACTGTGACGTAGGGGTGGATGGTGTTTATACTTTCTGCTACCCCTTAAGGATGATTAGCTTAAGGATGATTGGAGGCCAGCCTCTAGTCAAGATGAAAGAGGACTTTACTTGGATACTCTGTATTACCTGAGGAGACTGTAATTTACTATGACCTAGGGGTGTATGGTGTTTATATTTTCTGCTACCCCTTAAAGATGGCTATAAGATATATCACATAATATGTTTTATTTAAAACAATGTGGCCACCTTAGTAATAAGTTGTCATGTTATGTTGTCATCAATATTATGCCTTAGTTTCTTGAATATTATACTTTAGTTTATTGCTGAATAAATAGAGATTTCATTATGCTATGCAATTAGACCCTTAAAGTTATTCACAGAAGTAGTCCTCAGGAGAGCTGCCATGATTGGCTTTATACCTTCCTAAAACATGGCACTGAGAGGTGAACGCATGAGAGGTAACATAACATAGTGGATAGCAATTCTGGTTGGAATCATAGAGACCTAGGTTCAAACTATTTTTGGCATTTACTAGCTATATGACCCGAGGTAAGTCACTTGCCCTTTCCAGGCCTCACTTTCTTAATTTATAAATCAATAAATAATGACACTATATGCCAATGGGTTGGTATGAGGATCAAATGAAAGATTAAGCACTTTACAAACATTAAAATACCATGTCGGGGCGGCTAGGTGGCTCAGTGAGTAAAGCGCCGGCCCCGGAGTCGGGAGGACCTGAGTTTGGTTCCGGCCTCAGACACTTAACACCCACACCCACACACAAAAAAATCTAGCCTTGTAACCTTGGGCAAGTTACTTAACCCCAACTGCCCTCCAAAAAAAAAAAAAAGAAAAAGAAAAATACGATGTCAATGTTGTTTATTAGTGTTGTTGTTGTTAGTATTATTATTCCAAATATAGTCAATCCAGTATAAAAAATAGCAGGATTGTTAATTCCTTCACTTTGGATAACCATCTAAATATAGAATAGAAAAACTGACCTTTCCTCCTGTTGTCAAACTTAAATAGTGAAAGGAAGGGGCTTGAATGTTAAATTATTTGGCAAAATGAAGAAGTCAATCATTGAAAAAAAATTTAAATTACATGAGAAAAAGAAGAAGGAAGTCATTGAAAAGGGCAGCTAGGTGGTGCAGTGGATAGCATGCTGGGCTTGGAGTCAGGAAGCCTCACCTTCTCAAGTTCAAACCTGGCCTCAGACTAGCAAACCACTTAAGGCTATTTTCCTCAGTTTTCTCATGTGCAAAATGAGCTGGAAAAGGAAATCATAAGTCACTCCAATATCTTTGCTAAGAAAATCTCAAACAGGGTCACAAAGAGTTGCATGTACACCTGAAAATGACTTAACACAGTAACTGAAAAGGCATACTAAATTATTTTTGGCAAAAGGAAGAAGGTAGTAACTGAAAAAGCATATTAACAGCACAACAAGCATGGAGTAGCTGCAAACTACAGTGAGACTTGTTTTAAACCTCAGGGAAGCACAGAGCCAGAGATTTAGTCTGTGGACAGTGGAGACGGGTCTGACCAAGAGCACACCTTACAGAGCGCTGCAGTGCAGGGCCCCAGCCAGCACAGGAGGGTCTAGACTGATGGAAGGCTCACTAACAGGTGCCGGCTCTGTCAGGGCTCAGGGCTAGATGCAGAGCCAAGGGGAGCTGAGGAAGAAGCCTGCACCTAAGAATGGACATTACAGGGGGAGAAGCAAGGAGGGGTCACATGGTCACAGGCACTGGACTGTGGACTAAGAAAGAAGCAAATGTGGCTGAGTAAGTATGTACTGAGCAAGCAGCAGCTGTGTGGTTCTGAGCCCGGATGCAGAACGAGGCCTCAGCCCAGTCTGAATCCTGAACTGCAACGACCAAGGCAGGAATCTCAGACCACAGGAAAGCCTGCAGAGCTTTTCAGACAGGCGATAATGACTGAGTCTAGCCAACAGTCTACTGAAACTGCAAACAGATCTATTACTTGAACCCAAATCATGGTTTGAAACTTGAAGGCTGAAAACAAGGGGACAGTGATCAGACTTCGTCCTAAGTCGGAACTCTCTGGGAGAACTAAAACTGCAGATCCTGAGCATGAGCCGTCCCCTGGAATAACATAACATTTAATACCTCATTAAGAAAGCAACAGCAGCAAAACAGCAACTTCTCTGCAGAAGTGTGCACAACCTGGCCCTGCCATCAAATGTGAAGCGAGGAAGTAGGCCGAAAGAGGGAGGTAAGCAAAATAAAAAAGAATTCCAACACCAAAAGCTATTATGGCAACAGAAACAAACTCAAAAGAGAACTCCAAAACATCTATAAGCAAAGTCTCAAAGAAAAATGCAGTCTGTGCACAAATTCAACTATAATTTCTAGAATAGATAAAGCAAAAGTTTAAAAAAAATTAAAACTGTTTTTATCAATGAAATGATAGTATTAGAGAAAATTTTCTTTAAAAGAAATTAACGCTATGGAAGAAAGAACTGGAAAATGAATTAAGAGTTTGGAACAAAAGATACAAAACTCTGCCTAAATTCAGTGAAAATTAAAATAGGTCAAATAGAAGCTAACAACTCTGACAAAACAAGAAATGCTGAAACAAATGCAAAAGACTGAAAAACAAGAAAATGTGAAGTATCTCATTACAAAAATAACTGATATAGTAAAAAGATCAGGATAAGGATGTAAAATATAAGATAAGATAAAAATTTAAGAATCATTAGAGAAGAATGCAACGACTAAAAGAAAAAAAAAAGCCTAGCCATCATGTTTCAAGAAATCTTAAAAGAAAGCTGCCCAGAAGAGAGGAGGTGCCCACTTCTGCAGGGGGTCCCTCATCAATGAGAACAGGGTGGTCACAGCTGCTCACTGCAGTGTCAGGACAACTGACAAGGTGGCTGCTGGAGAATTTAACCTGAACTCTTATGAGGATGATGTCCAAGTTCTGCCGATAGCCCAGGTTTTCAAGAACAAAAATTTTCACTTGCTCACTATCAGCAATGACATCACCCTGTTGAAACTGGCTACACCTGCACGAATCCAAGAGAATGTGTCCCCTGTCTGCTTGCCTACTGCCAGTGAAGATTTCCCTTCAGGCACCACCTGCATTACAACTGGCTAGGACAGGACCAAGTATAATGCCCTCACAGTTCCAGCTAAGCTCCAGCAGGCAGTTCTGCCCCTACTTTCCAATGCTGAATGCAAGCAGTACTGGGGGAACAAGGCCAGTGGTGGTTCTTCCTGCTCGGGTGACTCTGGTGGTCACCCTGGTTTGCCTGAATAATGGTGCCTGGACCCTGGTTGGTATTGTCTCTTAGGGAAGTAGTGTCTGTTCCACCAACACCCCTGCTGTGTACTCCAGAGTCACTGAACTCCTGCCCTTTACTGAGGAAACCCTGGCCAGCAATTAATCTGCCCTCAGGTTGAAGAAAACATGCATCTTCTTGTAACTCTTCCCTTCCCCTACCTCCAATAACAGTATCTGTGCAGGATAAAAAAAAAAAAAAAGCAGAACAGAAATCAGAAAACCAAAGAAGAAAAAGGAAAAGAATTCACCAAACAATCTTTAAAAAAGAAACCCCCAAATGAAAACTCTCAGGAACATTACAGTCAAAATCCAGATATTCTAGGTCAAAGAAAAAATTGGGCAGGAAGTCAAAAAGAAAGATTTCAAGTATAAAAGAGCCACAGTTAGAATCATACAAGATTTAGCAATCACTACCATAAAGGAGTGCATAGCTTAGAATAAGATATTTCAAAAGGCAAAGTAGGCCTTTTAATTAATTAAGAATGGTTTCCCAGGAAAAACTGAGTATAATCCTAAAGGAGAAAAAATAAACCTTATGAAATAGAGGACTTCCAAGCATTACTGAGTAAAAGAAAAAAAGGTCAAAGCTACATAGAAACTTTGAGGTCAAAACATAGGAATCAAGAGAAACAAAAAAGTAAACAAGTTGGGATGACCTGGAGATCGAATCCTGGGCTCAGACACTTAGCACCCACTCAGAAATAACTGGCCGTGTAACCTTGAGCAAGTTACTTGACCCCGATTGCTTAGGGGTGGCCAGGTGGCTCAGCGAGTAAGAGCACCGGCTCCAGTGTCGGGATGACCTGAATCAAATCTGGGCTCGGACACTCAGCACCACACCCAGAAATAACTGGCCATGTAACCTTGAGCAAGTTACTTAACCCCGATTGCTTAGGGGCGGCCAGGTGGTTCAGCGAGTAAGATCAGCAGCTCCAGTGTTGGGACGACCTGGAGATCGAATCCTGGGCTCAGATACTCAGCAGCCACCCAGAAATAACTGGCCGTGTAACCTTGAGCAAGTTACTTAACCCCGACTGCTTAAAAAAAAAAAAAAAGTAAACAAGAACAATCAGTCATGAGGCACTAAACAAGATAAGCTGCTCACATTCTGAAAAAGGACGATGTGAACCCTATCATCATTAGGGGTCACAGAAGGAATCCAATTAGACAGAAGTTGTAGCAGTGGTTCTGCTATGTCTTAATGATTCTAGAAGAAAAAATTTAAAGGGGGAGTAAAAGGAATAAAGTTGGGGGAGAAAAGAGAGAGGAGAGTTAGGGGAAAATAGTGTCACATTACCAAGGTCCTCAAGTAAAATCTATACAAATAAAAAAGGAAGGCAGGGGATGGATGACACCTGAAGCTCACTCTCATCTGAACTGGTCAAAGGAAGTAAAAATACACAGTTGTGTATGGAAATATATTTCATTCAATAGGAAAAAAGGAGGGGAAAGGGGAAAGGAAGAAGGGAGAATAAGTGGGAGAATAAATGAAGGGAGATGGATAGAATATTCCTAAGCAAAACAAACTTTATGGATGTACAAAATATTTTTGGTTTTTTTTGAAGTGGCAAAGAATTGGAAACTGATAGGGCTCCTATCAATTGATGAATAAATGAACAAGACTATGGCACATAAATGTGATGGATATCATTTTGTTGTAAGAAATGATGAGGAGGATGGTATCAGAAAAACCTGGAAAGACTGGTATGAAATGATGAAAAGTGAAGTAAGCAGAACCAGGAAAACAAGTTCTATAATGACAACATTATTGTAAAGACAAACCACCTTGAAAGACTTGGGAATTCTGCTGAGCATATGACCAAATATGCTTCCTACTTCCTGATAGAGAAGCAAAGTGCTCAGAGTGCAGAATGAGGCCTTCTATTTTTTTTATGGCCAATGCAGACATTTGTCTTGCTTGACATGTTTCTAACAGTGGTTTGTTTTTCTTTCTTTCTCAATTAGGGAGGTGGGGTGGGAAGGAAAGAAGGCAGATTTTTGCTCATTGATAATTTTTTAAATTAAATTTTAAAAAGAAATAGCATAGGGGTGGCCAGGTAGCACAGCAAGTAAGAGCACCGGCCCCAGAGTCAGGATGACCTGGGATCCAATCCAGGCTTAGACACTTAGCACCCACCCAGAAACACCTGGCCATGTAACCTTGAGCAAGTTACTTAACCCCAATTGCTTAAAAAAAATAGCGTATTACCAATACAGTATTTGAAATGTTGCTTTTTTTTTTTTGTCTATGGAGAAATAGCAATAAATGTTCTAAGGAGCTAGGTGACTGCTATGAAAGGAAGTCTCCCTCCCCTCCTGCATTGGCTGTGATAGTTGCTTATTCTTTCATTTAACAAAACATCACACAAAAGGGGTGAGCCCGAGTCATCTCTGAACCTGGGGATTCAAGATCTTCTTCCTCTAGTCTCCTCCTAGCTCCAGCTCCGTAGAAAGGTCAGTACTAGCCTTTTATTTCCCCGCAAAAGCACACTAGGCAGCTGGAGCATCTAAGGGCTTCTGGCATCTCACAACATAGAGGAATGAACAGAACTATCTAACTTTAAGGCTCACTTGAAAGACAGCCCATCCTCCAAGGCCATTCTCAGTAACTGAATCCTGGGCTAGACAGATCATGGGAATGACCCAGCCAAGTGACCCAGCCAGCCATAGAGAAATACTCTAAATCTCATCGAGCAGAATAGGAGAGGAGTATGACATTACAAAAAAGGATACTAGATTTGCAGTCAGGAAACTTGGTTTCCAGCCCCAGAGCTGGAACCTTCTCAGATCACAGATCAGAAGTCAGAAGGTACCTCAGGCCCTCTAACCAGAGCTCAGGGAGTTTAAGTGGTTTGCCCAAGTTCACACAGGTGATAACTATAGTGCCAAATGGGAGCCCAGGTCCTCTGTCTCCAGAGCCGGTGTTCTTCCACCTCAATCAGACTCCCAACTCATTTAGTGCCTGAACAAGCTGCTTCCAGGGTATAGGTTTCATTTTCTTCACATGGAAAATAAGAAGTTGAGACTTGATGATTTCCAAGGTCCCATACTAACACCCCAAAATGCCATGGCTCTTCGTAATTCTATTTTTCTTGTCCTTTTTCTCAGAAGACCTCAACGTGCTTCTTTGTCTATAAGCTGACAGGTAGAGGAACAAAGGATAATGGGTTTTTCACACGGACAATTTTCATCTTGTGAAAGATCAGTTTGAAAACTCAAGAAAATTTCATATTTAACATTATTATTCAAACTTTCTATCAAGGTCACATCCCCACGAAGACCAAGATTTTGGAGAGAGGGGCAGCTCGTTATTCTCACTCCTGATGCCCCCTAGACAAGCACCATTCCAGCATGTATCAATAAAGGACAAGTAGCAGGGGAACAGAAAACTAGGCTAGAAGGATCCCAACTGAAGGAGGTCAATGCCTAAGACGACAGTGCTGCCTGATTAATGCCCGATGGAAGGTGTGACAAAAACAGCGGATTTTGCCTATTTTTCTGGGCACCCTCTGGGTATCCCTTCTTATCCACTAAGAATAAATTTCATACTACATATTTTCTCGGATCATTTGGAAAATTAGAACCAACTATTACCAAGCAGGTGGTAACAGCCCACTTAAAATGTACCACTTGTAATTAAAAGGGGCTACAGTGCCTACATTTAGCCAAGCTCAAAGTATTCCTCCCATTTGTCCATTCCCTTTCCTCATCCCTCATTCAACCATGTCTCTCACAAACATTCCTCTGACTGGGGGGAGGAAAGCTCCTCCCAGAACTCTCATTTAAGAAGGGCACCTAGGCCAGCCATCTCCTTATTTTACATCCAGTGGAACTCCTTTGACCTTCTCCATTATGCTCTCCACAGGCATGCCCACCAACCTCCTGTTTTTCACCTTTCTTTTGTGTGCTGTCTTCCCCATTACACTGAAAGTTCCTTAAGGGCCATTACTGGCTTTCTCATATTTGCATCCCTAAGACTTAGCTCCGTATTTAACACTTAATAGGCACACAGTAGACTAGATTCACAGAAACTCACACACACACACACACACACACACACACACACACACACACACACACACAC
>NW_027185791.1:19768495-19831673 GCF_028583685.1 Petaurus breviceps papuanus | reverse complement strand
CACACACACACACACACACACACACACACACACACACACACACACACCCTCTCTTATTGGGTATCACCTGCATGTAATTTCCATTGATTGGTTGGATGAGACAAGATAAATAGTACTAATTAAAATATGGACAAATGGGGCGGCTAGGTGGCACAGTGAATATAGCACCAGCCCTGGAGTCAGGAGGACCTAAGTTCAAATCCTGCCTCAGACACATAACACAAAACTAGCTGTATGACCTTGGGCAAATCACTTAACCCCAACTGTCCTACCATCCTTCCACCAAAACGCCAAAAAAAAAATATGGACAAATGGATGTCCCTTTTCAAAAGGCGGCCCTGGAAAATGTAGGAAAGGTTAGCCTGTGCTCTGCCTTCTCTCAACTATGAAGTGGGTTCCCACTACAATTTAATCCTGCAGATAAGTATATATATTTTTATGTTGGTAGAAGTGAGCTAGAGCAGTTAGAGACACTGAGGACTTTCATCAATCTCTCTTGAGGGTCTGCTTTCAAAGAGCTTGAGAAACCACATGAGCCCTGGTTTAAGGCAGTAAGCAGTACACAGTTCTTAACTGGGCATGACCTTGCACAAAGAAATCAAGGCAACAAAAAAATGGTTTGAAGCCAAAATAAGACAAAAGGTAGGGAAGGCTGATAAGAAAAAGAAAGAGACAGAGTGTACTAGCAGAGGGTAGCATTCTAGAGTGAAGAAATGCAAAAAGAATAAAGGAAAAAATAGTTTTTAGCTCAGTAGTACCAGCTCTCCACTAATGAAAGGAAAATCCAAGGACACAATGCCAGCAGAGGCACAGAATCCTTAGGGCGAATAATATCTTCCAGGTGGGTGTACCCAACGGCACACAAAGGTACCTGACAGGTCGTTTACAACTGACTGTCAGGGTCAAAACAACAGTGCGTGCGGCAACAACTAAAATGTGTTCTTCCCCCCTGGGTTCTCTGTTATTGTTTGTTTTAAACCACCAAACTGCTTAAACGGCAGACATGCCTGACAACTGTTCAAACATATGTAGGTGCAACTTATTAGCTTGAAAATAGAAATAACTCAAGGACAAAATGGGGGAGGCAAAGCTAGCAGCCACCTTTCAGGGGGTAAGAGGAAGGGGTATGAGTGTTAAATTACTTGGCAAAAGAAGGAAGGTAGACATTTAAAAAGCACACCACCAATAAAGTATGTGGTAGTGACTGTTAATTCTTAACGATGGAGAAACAGCAATGAATGCCCTAGGTGGCTGGATGATTATTATGAAAGAAAAGGCACTTCTCCCATAGCCTCTAAGATTTGTTCATTCTTGCTGTTAACAGGAGACAAGGTTGGGTGTGGTAGTGCACCCTTTAATCCCAGCTGTGGTAGGCTGAGGCTGGTAGATGTTGGGGAGATGTCAAATCTCCAGCTCTGGAGTTCTGAGCTTCAATGGGCTTTGCTGATCTGGTATTGTAAGGAATGGGAGAGAGGCCACCAGGTTCGATAAGGGGAGGCAAAATGGCTCAGGTCAAAAACAACAGGCCACGGCTCCCATATCAAGTGGGATCCAGTTCACGAGTAGCCCATGTACTTCCAGTCTGGGTGAAATAGGGAGACCAAATCTTCAAAACAAAACAAAACAAAAAACCAGTAGCTAAAAGTATCTTTTCAAAATTTTTGCCGGGGGAGAGCTAAATTTTTCAAATAGAAAATGGAGTTAGACTAAGTTCAAATCAATCAATCAATACTTATTAAGCAACTACTATGTGCCAGGCCCTGTGCTAAGTGCTGGGGATACAAAAAAGACTCAAGAGACAGTCCTTGTCCTCAATAGATGCATAATCTAATGGGAGAGACAACATGCAAAAAGATAACTATGAAGCAGGACAAGAGATCAATAAATAACGAGAAAACACTAGAATTAAGAGAGGCTGGGGAGGAATGGAATGTAGTTAGAACTTAAAGGAAGGCAGAGAGGTCAGCACTTGGAATAAGAAGGGAGAACATCCTAGACTTGGGAGACAGCCAGAGAAAATGCCAGGAATGGGAGAAATGGTGTCTTGTTTGTGCCACGGCCAAGAGGACAGACGAGCCCCCGGAAGGGAGTAAGGTAGGAAGGGGCTGGGTCATGGAGGACTTTGCCAAACAGCATTCTATATTAAAACCTGGAGGTAATAAGGAGTCATTGGAGTTTATTATTGGGGGAGGGGGGGCGGGAAGAATGACATGGTTGAACCTGAGCTTTAGGAAAACCACTATAATAGCTGAATGAAGGATGGATTAGAGTGGGGAGAGATTTGACGAAGGCAGACTCTCCAAAAGGGTATTACAGTAATCCAGATGTGAGGTGATGAAGGCCTACACCAGGGTGGTGGTACTGTCAGAGGAGAGAGATGTTACCAAGATGAAATCCACAGGCCTTGACAACAGCTTAGGTATGGGTGGAGGGGGGCAGCTGACTGACAGTGAGGAATCCAGGACAGTTCCTAGTTTGTGGGCCTGAGGGACTAGAATAGTATAGCCCTCTACAGTAACAGGGAGGGTGGGGAGGGTGGGGGAACCAAAGGTGGTAGAGGGAAAGGGGAGTTAAGGAGGAAAGATAACAGCTCCATTTTGGACATGTTGAGTTTAAAATGTCTCCTGGACATCCAGGCGTTGAAAGGCAGTTGGAAAAGCAACTTTGAAGGTCAGCAAAGGGTTTTGGGCAGAACACACAGACATGAGAGTCATCAGCATAAAGATGGCAATTAAATCCATGAGAGCTGCTGAAATCATCAAGTGAAATAGTATAGAAGAGAAAAAATGAAGGTCCAGGGCAGAGCCCTGAAGTTCACCATTTTTGAGGAAATATGATCTGGAAGGAGATATAGTAAAGGAAAAAGAGAAGGAGCAATCAAATAGACAGGAGGACAACAAGGATGAGAATGGTGTCCCAAAAACCCAGAGAGAAGAGAGCATCACGGAGTGTCAAAGGCTGCAGAGAGGTCAAGAAGGAGAGAATGGTGTCCCAAAAACCCAGAGAGAAGAGAGTGAATGAAGAGTGTCAAAGGCTGCAGAGAGGTCAAGGGGAAAGAAAGATAGAGAAAATGCAAATCCAGTTACTTAAGATCAAAGTGGTTTTTTATTTTTAAAAAATGTAGGGCGGCTAGGTGGCACAATGAGTAGAGCACTGGCCCTGAAGTCAGGAGGACCTGAGTTCAAATCCGGCCTCAGACACTTAACACTTACTAGCCATGTGATCTTGGGCAAGTCACTTGACCCCAATTGCCCTCCAAAAAGCAAAATAAAATAAAATAAAATAAAACACACACACACACACACACACACACACACACACACACACACACTGATTGTAATGGGTGAGAACTGAATTCCTATATTTAAAATAAAGGCTAAAGCCTAACTGAAATCCAAGAATCATAAAAGTTTAGAGCTGGGAAAAACCTTGAAGACAACCTAAGGGAAGCCCACAGAAGTTTAAGTGACTTGCCTATGGTCATGTTTTTGGTTAAACTCCGGCAAGTCACTTAATTTCTCTGGACCTTAGTTTCCTTTTCTCTAAAACAAAGGACAAGGGAGGAGGAGAAAGAAGAATTTTCTATTTCTAAACTGATAAAAGATGGATAGATCAGGTCTTTAGAGAAGATGACACACAGGACTGGACTAATAATGCTCAGATAATAAAAACCATAAATGACACAAGGCAGGGAGTTATGTGAGCAGAAGACCAGACAAAGGACCTTGGGATATTCAAGGAAAATATTCAAGGAAAGAGCTGGCAAGATTAGGGAAAGGTACGTGAGGAAGGAGGGATTACAATTCCTTCTTTCCTTTAATACCCAGCTCAGGTGCTGCTTCCTTCATGAAGCTGTTTCTGATCCCAGGTCAGACCAAGTTATTCCCTTGCACAAAACCCTTCAGTGGCTGTTCATTGCCTATAGAATGAAATACAAATGTCTTCACCTTGTCTTTAAGGAACTCTGGAATCCAGTTCCTAAATACATTTCAAACCTCACTTCTGAAGAGAACCAATGACATCACAGAGTGATGACTTGCACATGAATTGGATTTAAGTGAGGCAGAGTTGAGCGCAGGCATCAGCCTCACTCTCTTCAAGAGTCACTCAAGTCCAGTGGCAAGACAAAAAAAAAAGATTGGCAATTGCCCGGGATGCAGTGGATGACCTCAGTTCTTTGATGTCTGACCAAGCATTAAGGGCTCCAAAGTGCCTGCTTCAGCCACAGAAGGGGTGGAGAAAACCTGGAAGCATAACTCATGAGTAACAGATATTTGGGGGCAAGAGCCTGCATCACTGAGAAGAAAAGAACTGGACCACCTAGCACATATCTCAGAAGAGAAGAGTCTTCTATATATTACTTAAAGAAAGTAGACTCAGTACTTAAATCCAAAGAAAGAAACAGGAAAAAAATCTGAGAAGTTAAGCACATTAAGGAAGCAATAAAGGAATAGTTTGTGGCACAACTCAATTGAACTCTAATCCTATTTGATTATGTTTTACAGAAACTAACTGGAGTACCTACAAAGAGAAATCAAAGGTCTAAGGAAAAAGGATATGCCAGGAGAAGAATGAGACCAAAAGCAAAACAAAACACAAAACCCTACCTCCTCCCCTTTCCAATTTACATAACTATTGAAAAATCCAACCATACCTAAAAACTCACACCATAGTCCAAGCATGAGGATTTACAAAAATGTTTGCAAAATCTGACAAATAAGTTGACAAACAAGCAGGGGAAATAGAGTGGAGCTGGCAGAAATCACAAAAGAAAGAACAATTAATTCAATTAATTTCATTATTGTTTTTCTCTATGAAAGAACCAATATCATTTCATTTTGCACTGAATGTGGGACAACATCTTTTTTCAATTTTAAAAAACAAAAAGGGAGTGAAAAGAGAGGGAAGGAGGAGTCCAAAAAGAAAGATCTAAAAACTTTAATAAAAGTAATCTTGCACAGAATGAGCACACACATACACACAATCTAAAAGCTGTGAAGCCTTGATACTTAAGATAATAAATTAAATTTATGACTGCTTCCTTTCCCAACAGACAGGAGTACAATTAGAAGGCTAAAAACAACAGACTCTTTGTACCAACATGCAATGATTTGCTTATTCTGTTACAGATAGGCTGGGAGATAAGGATAAACAGTAAAACGCCTTGGTTAACCCCAGGAGAAAGAGGGTAAGGAGCTGGTTTAAGTTTGTCCTTGGGCATGTGCCTGCATACGGTTTATCCTCAAATTGAAGTACTTTAGAAAATTGCACTGGCAATAGACAGGAACTAGCCAGGAGTCCTCTACAACATTTAGAAGCCACTGGTTATGCAATCAGGTCAAAGAAAAACAAGCAATTTATCATGAGTTGACATGGCTTTCCTCTACTGTGGACCTTTAAGTAAGTGATAATGATTTTTAAAGCTCTCTGTTTACTCATTTTTATTATGTAGCTGTAGCTTTCTGAATGAATTATTAAATGAAAAAGACCTGAAAATGAAAGAGAACACACACACACACACACACACACACACACACACACACAGAGGTATGTTTGCTTTTCATCTTTTGTTACATAACACACCGGTCTTGGGATAAGTCCATAGCCATTGGAACGAACATAAAGCAAAGTTTTCTCATCTTCACATAAGGTTAGTTGAACACAATGAGGGCCCCAGATACCCTCAAAACCCCCGCACTAGGAGAGGATTGGCACAGACTATTCAGGACAGTTTCTTAGCATTAACCCTCCCACCCCCCAAACCCCCCAGCAGCAATTCTTGTTTCCCAGCTCCTGCAGCTTTCACATTCTAGAGGCGGGGCTGCTAGGACAACAGCCGAAAGTATCAGCCTATCTTCAGCTGAGATTTTAAAAGGAAATGCCAGGACCGCTGAAGAGGTATAGGTAAGGATGTCCCCAAAATCAGCAAAGTATGGCACAGGAAGACAACTATTTCTACAGGCAGGAGATGTATGATGAGGGCTGGAACAAGTCCTCATTCTTCTCAGGAATGAATGTGCTTGGCTCTCAGGTAGTTTCTGAAGCTAGTTGGTATCTGTAGGCTGGATTCTCTGATCACTGGCTCTTAACAAATGTTTGTTATGTGAAGAGTTCTGCAGTCTCCCCATGAGAGGTTCTCTAGTTGTCTCATACATGAAGCCACCCTGAGGGGAAGGTGGCAGTCTACTGATTCCATCTATTGGCCTAGTGAAGTCATATAGGGATAGGAGAGATTACTAAGGACTAAGGTTGACTGTCTATGTACGTGGTGGATCACAGATATGTGTGTGTGTGTGTATGTGTGTGTGTGTGTAAGTTAAGTAGTTGTGCTTCAAAGTTTACTTTATCTGAAGGATTTGCAGATACCTTTTTATCCCTGTAATTCATGGAAGACCTTACTACCATTAGCAAGTCCAAGGAAGAAGTCGACAACTCAAGAATGCTAGGGAAACCTACAGGATCGTTAGGTCACTCACAAGCCATCCAACTGTCACCACTGCTACTTGGTCAGCCTTCCCTCTATTACCAGCAAAGGTCGCAGTTCAACAGTCTGACGTGGCCAAGTACCATGTGCCACTGGATGGCAGAACAGTGGAGGCTGTGGCTCCTGACTCAATGTTCTCCACACAAGACCATGCTTGTAGTAAATCTCTCTTGGAGAGATGCTTAGGCCAGGAATGAAAGAGCAAAATGAACTTGTCTGGATGAATCCATAGTTAATTAGGCAGCTCCACAAACCTATTTATACAAGGTGACAGATAAGAACTGCTGAAAGACAGATAGTGAAGCAAAACATTTATTATAAATAAATGCAGAAGTAAGGCTGATGTGTTAATTTTTAAGGCAATCATAATAAATCTAGTTGCAGCCTATTATTCCATTAATAGCATACCTATTTCCATATAATGTGTAAGAGTGATGAATATTTCTCATGTGTTCTTTTCAAGATCCCAACCAGGGAAGCGAACCAGGAAGAACTGCTGGAAAGGGGAGTCCTTCCCCCTTCTTTTCACCATTCCACTGACCAAGGAACCCAGATCCCACAGGGGCACCGATGTAAACAGCTACCAGCAGAGGCCCTTCTCCCCAAATCTTCTTACCAATGATCCTTTCCTATCTCCTCCTCCTAGCTGGATACTAATCTTCCTACTTCTACCCCAAGGCCAGAAACACAGAATCCCTGTTCGATGTGGTCCCTGGGACCCATCCACACTTCCTAATAGGGAAAGGCTAAGGCCCTTCCAGTCCCACAGTTCTACAGAGAAGACATGGACACTTATCTGACACCACTTGGATGAGCTGGGAGTCATCAACTATGATCCTTCCAGTAAGATGGAGGACCACCATCTGTCCTACAACTATGTCCTAAGGTTCCCTGGGTCCTAGTGGGCACTTCTGTCTGATATGCCAATCCATTCATGGAGCTCCGGGGTCGTGCATCTATGCCCCACTGGATCTGAGATTTCTAGGCCTTTCCATCTAGCCTGCAGCTGGACACAATGTTATGTCTCTCAGATAGTGATGTCCTCAAGAGTAGGGACTGTCTCCCTTTTTCTATTTGTATCCTCATCATTGAAAACAGGACTTGGAACATGGTAAGTGCTTAAAACATGTCTTTCATGCATCCATTTATTCAATTCAGGCTAAGCTGGAAATTCCCTTTTCCTGTTATTAGAAGCAACATGATTCACCAGTAAAAAGTTCACTGGATTAGGAGTGTCTGAGATCTACTTTCCGTTTGCCACACTGAGCAAGTCACTTCACCACTGGGGATCTCAGTTTCCTGATCTGTGACATGAGAGCTCCTGAGGTCCTCTCCAGCCCTCAGCCTCTGATCCTGTGATACTGCTGGACTTCAGTTTACTCATCTGTAAAGGGTGGCATGAGATGATCTCTGAGGCTCCTTCTAGCTCAAAAATCCTCCTATGTTTATATTGAATGATGAATCATAGAGAAAGTCTTTTGTAAACCTTATAGCACTATATTTAAATGCTAGGAATTATTGTTGACCTTATCTCAACTGATACTTACAAAAGCCCAGTAAAACACCCCGGAACTTTCATCCACATTGGACAGAAAAGTGAAGCCCACAGAGTTTGAAGCCATGAGGCAAATAAGTGAGGAAGACGGCACTAACATCTAAATCTAGTGACATTTCCATTATATCATACTGCCTCTCCTATACAGCATAAGGATAAAATAGAATGGAACAAATAGAACAGAACAAGAAAAGTCCAGATCAAATGAGCATTTTAGAATATTAATGATAATACTGTACTGAATGCAGTTGCTCAAAACTCTACAGACAGATTTATATGTTTAGTTCAAAAACGTCTTAATTTCTCTGTGCATAACTGGATCTAGGGAAACTTTAATTCTATCAAGTCTAAATATGCCTGATTTAAAGTTTTTAAATGCCTGTTACCTAGTAAAGAAATATGTTTGAACAAAAGTGGAAATTTAGGCTTAAAAGACTAAATTTTGCTTAGGATCAGTGCTGGGGAAAACATTCTCTTCCCTTGAAGAGTAATTCAGAAAAAGAAGAGTCAATAGGCAGGTGTCCTTTTTGCTAAGAAATGACAAAAACAACATTTTTCAATTTGCCGCCAGTGTTCAGAATTAAAAAACTTTGCAGGATTGGTTATGACAGTATACTCTCTTATGAATTGATGTCGACATTGTTTTTCATTCAGATTGTAAATGAAAAGTTTTTTCCCTTTCTTAAAAATAATCAAGACCAAATTAATAATAGATTCATTAAAAGTTTCATGCTTACTCAAACAAACTATGATACTTAGATTTAAAATACAGTGAAATCACTGAGTGAAATAACATCCCAGAAAAGCAAAACCCCCGAAAGACTATTCGTAATTTGCCCTCTTTCGTTCACATGGGGATGTTCATTTGGCTCACCAAAAAGGAGTCCCAAAATCACATTTACTGTGAATAAGGCCTAGCAACAACAAAAAGAATACAGAAGCAAAGATTCTCTATGCAATATTACAGGCATGTTTATATAGAACAGATACTCTGGGACAAGTTGATTCATCTGCCAAAGAACATTCTTTGATGCCTCAGGAGTATTACAATAAATAGCTGAACAGGAAGTTCAAGTGAACATCCTAGGGTCTTTGTGGATAGATAATCTTAATTCTGGGGTTTCCTCTGTTTTACTTCTATACATGGTAAAGGCTCTTTATCCTCCAGCCTTTCCTATACAATAGCATCTTTCATTGCAAACAGAAAAAATAACTGGCCCCCAGTAGCAGGGTTAGTCACAATTTCTTTCGCCTGCCTGTGGACCGAGGTGCTTAAGTCCTGAAATATCCAAGAGAAACTAACTCAAAAAGCCAGAAGTTAAGAAAAATCAAGTGGGCCCTGTAAATTCCAGCAGAAAACACCACAATTACCACTATCTGACTCAAATATAGTGACTATCAAACAAGTCCAAGAAAACATCAAGATGAGAATGAAGTTAATTTCCACAGTTAAAAAAGAAAAACAAGACAGGACACTTGGGACTCTACCACAAATTCTTAAAATTGTTTTCTTTCTTAGCTGTAACAAGGCTGCTTTTATCCAAAGTTATTATTATCATGACATTTTTGGCATTTGTCACCCATACCATCTGCCCTCAGGATACACAGGCACACTTTAAAAATATACAGTTTAGCATTAAATCACTGAAAACACCTTTAAAAAAAAGCAGCAAACACATGGCCTACCTGTTTGGGCACATTAATCTGAAGAGAAAAGCTCTGCACCATGGCCTGAAGGTCAACAAATTATGTCTTTGACAGATTTAGCAAGAAGAAGGAGATACACAGAATAAGGCAATCTGTTTTCTTTTTCTTTTTTTTTAAATGCCCTTTCTTCAATTTTCTAAAATCACATTTGAAACTCTGTTAGTAGATGTGTTGAGAGTCTTGTAACTATCATGAGTGTCAAAAAAGATAAAACAGGAAAAGTTGTTTCCAAAAAAATGTAAAAATGGGAGATATTTAATCAGGAGATTTCCATCTTCAATATTTCCCTAATTTAACTTCAGAAGGAGATGAGGAGAGCAATCAATGGACATTTTCTCATTACAATTAAGCCAAATTTCTAATATAGTTATGTACGAGAATTATGAGTCATACATGATCAAAGCACATTATTTGCTTTTTACATATTATTTCATCAAATTAGGACTTAAAAAGTCTACTTTCCCAAAACTTTTCAGATATAAGATCTTTGAGCCAAGTTAAAGAAAAAAAGCATAAGTATCTAATAATCCTCAAAAGTAAATATTCTGGTTAGTTCTTTAACACTCAATGTTTTTTGCTAAGAATCTGTGTAACTTTCAGACAAAATACAGCAAACGACAGATGCACGGGGGCATGGAAATTAATTGGCATCAAGAAGTAACCCTTCCTTTGAGTAATGGAGGAAATATAAAGTCACATGTTTTGATGAGCTTACTTTTCATAGCCTTAATAAAGCATATGCCCCATTAATGACATGAGCTGGAAACAGATGCCTAACCACATAAAATAAAGACTCTTGCTAAAATACCAATTTGTTGAGTGTCACGCCACCAACAACCACAGAATGGAAGCTGGTGTTACTAAATGGAGTTAGGTGTAAACAAATTTAGTCAAAGTTTAGTTGGTATGACTCGGTTTTCTGTGTCATGATGCTCTCTTTCATATACAACGATGATGTTACTGGTTAACTATTAGTAAGGCACATATTTTGAGCTGTTTTCCAGTAGTGATGATAAATTTAGATTAATCCATCTTACGTTCTCTCTAAAATAGAGCTTCAACAAATAGCTGTCCTTAAGAACAATGGCATGAATTTAAGAGACACCTGGCCGGGGTTAGGAGTATGGCCATAGAACAAAGTAAAGCTAAATAACATGCACAAAGTTTAAAGTCATGACCTTGGTCTCATTAGCATCATGCTCTAACCACCTAAATTAACCTTAATCATAGACCTAGTATAATCCAGAATAAATCTCTGTGAGATGCAACATGTTCTAAAATCTTAGCAGCTGTGTGGCCTTTTTTATATTGAAGGAAGTCCAGACTGACTCCACAATCACCCAATCTTTGCAGGGCCTAAAAATACAAGAGTAATAGGTGACTGAGTCTCCATGAACAGTGACCCTAAGGCTAGAGAGGCAGAGATGCCAATGCCAATTAGGTACAAGAAGTATTTAATTCCATCATCTGAAAGAGGGTCTGCTGATTCCTGCACTGATGAAAATATCAAAAGTTGAAGAATTACATAGAACATAGATCCACAAACCAGATTTTCAAAAAAAACCATACAAACAGTAAATTACCTGGCCATCCCCAGACTTGCAAAATTGGCAGGGACAATTAGCACATCGAGCCTAGAGAAAGGGTGAGTCCCCAGCGTTGAATGTGCTGCTGAGAGGCACTGAGGGAGCAGCGGAAGCAGGCTGTCCTCACAGCAGTGGCGGAGACACTCCGGGGCAAACACCCGGTGAGGAATAATTGCTTGAGAAGCAGCAGCAGGATTCTGGAAAGGGCAGGGGTACTCCGTGTGACCACACACCAAACTGGCACACCTGAGAGGAACATAAAATAAGTCAATGCTGTGGAAGATCTGATGATAATCTTAAGTACTGGTGTTGGAGAAAAGCAACATCTGTGGACAAGAGACACATCCCCAAGAGGCAAGAGTCCACGTGGGCTTCCAGGGAAGACCTCTCTTTTGTAGTCTTGCTTTTCTTTATGTCAAGACAATAGTTTAAAAAAATACAGGGTATCAACATTATTGATGTGCTTAAGTGGAGCTGATCTGGTTCCTTCAATCCGAGCCACGTGAAAAGTGGCAGTATCTTGTCGATAATAAATGTGAGGGGGGAGGGGAAGGATCCTAAGACTCAAATGAATTCAAAAGAAAAAACTAAAAGGCAGGAACAAATTCTGTCTTTAGTGATGTACTGTTAACTCCCATTATGGAAAGAATTTTCTCAGAAGTAGTGTATAATATATAGCCCAAAAGAAAAGAAAAAGAGACAGTAGAGAGCAAACTAAAGATTCCACTCTGAAAGTTCCCGGAATAAAAGACTTAGAAGCCATTTGTAACAATTAACCAAATTAATGCAGGTATGGTCTTTTTCAAATGAACACAAGCCTTTTTACTGAAAAGAAACCTGCATGCTCTGTACAAAAGCCACTAAATGGCATTTCTATTAAAGCAGGAACATGAGAGCCACTTCTGACACAGTCATTTTCAATCAACCTATAATGAAGGTTTGACAATGCAAACACTTTAAAGAAGCAGATCAGGGCTCAACCTGTACCATCTGACCACCACCGGCTGTTTTCAGTTGAGCTACAGTGAGCCTTGCATTTATGAAATGCCTTTTATGCACCCGAGTCCAGCTCTCAGGAGATTCATATATCAGCTATATAAATAAGCCTCACCCATCACTGAAATCAAGTGGTAAAGGACAACCAGCTTCCTGCCCTAGTCACATTATACTCTTAGGAAACAAAGAGTGGTGATGCATTAAACTTTCATCTGGGATAAGAGCAGGGGAGAATACAAGTATGAATACTGAAATCCAGTTCAAGCACAACGAGCAACTTCTCAGTTACTTCTTGCAGAAAGTGTTAAGGGTGACGTAGACACACGTGTTCTCAAGTTATATGTCATACATACTACTTATTTTGTCTGTCTGTCTGTCTAACTATTCTTTCTTTTTATCCTTAGTACTCAGGACAGCGCCAGGCACACAGTAAACCCTTAATGAACGCTTGGTGATACGAGACAACAACAACAAAGCTTATTTTATTTCAAAAAGTGGAGGACCTGAACTACAGTGACGAAGGGGAAAGGGAGGAATGGAAGTGAAATATGTAGAAGTGGGATTCACAGGAATTAGCAAATGACAGATATGGAGAGCTGACAGAAGGAACAGTAAAGGATAACTTTATATGTATGACTGGTAAAATGACAATACCATCAAAAGGATAGGGTAAGGCAAGAGGGATGGAAGAAGCAGCCTGGCATGATGGGTACAGGACTGGCCCTGGAGCTGGAAAGACCTGACGTCAAGTCCCACTTTGGATACAGATCTGCTGTGTGACCCAGAGAAAGTCAATTACCTTTCAGTGCTCTAAGTCTCTCAAAGTCTATAAATTGCTAACAAGGTGCTGACCTACCTGCATAGGTGAAAGGAGTTTCATCCTCTCAGAGTTCCTTTACTAGTAAAAGCAAAGGTCTAGTCTCTATCCCTGGATTGCTTTGTTTTATTTGTACCCCAGCATCCACTATAGTGCCTGGCATAGAGTAGGAGCTTAATAAATACCTGTTGATTGACTGACTGATTGCCATCACTAGGAAAGATGGACAGATTTTTAAGTTTTAAAAAGAAGATCCTTTAGACATACTGACTGTGAGATGCAACCAGGAAATCCAGGTAGGAATATCTAGTAAGTGGCAGGAAAACTAGAAATGGAGTTCACAACTAAAGGTATAGCTTTGGCAGTGCTCTACATGCAGAAAATAAATGAAACCATAGAAGTATATGAAATCTCTAAAGTAAAGGGATCAAACTCAAATCACAATTGGCCACTTAGGATCCCTAAGGATACCTGCAGCTGCACACGAGGGAATTGAGGCAACAGGATGAACCTCCATCTTGTGACCCAATTCTGGATCCAGCTCAATTCCTTTTCTATCCAATTAAGGGTCTACTCCAACTTTTGTCTTGTGAGAACACTTTTATTCAATGGTGGGAATTGTGAGAAAACTTTATTGTACTCTTTGAACCTAGCCCTGCATGGCCAGGAAACTGGAACACCTCTACCTGATGCTTAGAGACTCTTAACTAAGGACCTAGGTGATGCTAAACAGAAAATCAGTCAGATCCAAGAATTTTCTCAAAACCACACCTCTCATGCAATCCGTCTGTTTTATCTGAAAAACTGGTCCCATACTGACCAATCAGTTATTATTTCCATGTTCCTTTGATTGAAGGCAGATACTTGCAGGGAGTGAGACATCTCTTTTCTGAATTCAGCTAACTGTACCTGTTGACTCTCCCCCTTCCAACTTGGAAAGTCCCTAATCTTTTCTCCAATTAGAAATCAGATTACCTAAATTTTGCTTTCTGGTTAATTAGTTTTACTGATTTTTTTTTACTTATTTTTAATGTATAAAAATCTGTCTCCCCCTATATTTGGAGTCTAGTGCCAAAGCTGAGGAAGGCTACTGGAACCAATTTTGGGTGCAATTGGCATGTATTGCTTAATAAATTGATATGCTCAGAAACTTGAACCTTTGTTTTCTCAGTCATTTGATCTTTCAGCAGTCACACATATTGACTTAGAAAACTACATGTAAAATTATCTATGTTCTATCATTTTTATTTACTTTGTTGGATTTCTGTCAATTACATTTTAATCTGGCTAGTCACACTAGGGAGTGTTGGCATGTCTGATACCTCTGCTCTAAAGGAAAGAATGGAGAGAGAAGAAAGCCGCAGGTGGAAAATTAGAGACGTCTATACTGGGGATAGGGGGAGGTACAGAAGGAGAAGGAGAAGAATCAGCAAAGGGGACTGAAAAGGAAAATTAATTTGTAGGAAGGAAGTCAGAAGATAGCAATGTCCAGAGAACCAAGAGAGTATAGGAATGGAATGTGAGATCAATACTGTAAAATACTACAGAAAGATTAGGATGAGGAGTGACAAAAGAGCCAGATTTAATGGTTTTAGGAAGCAATAACAAAAAGCAGGTTCAGCAGAATGGAGGAAAAGAAGTCAGATTGTGTGATAGTAATGGAATATAAAGATCCCCCTGTATTGGCTTGGTTTTTGGTTTGATTGTGTTAAAACCCAGAGCTTGTTAATGCCACTTGTGGGATGGACTTGTTGACATGAAAAGAGAGTGCTGAACTGGGAGGAGCTGGTGACATAGATTTGGAGAGACACAAGAGAGAGGCAGAAGAACTTTTTGGAAGCAGCACATTTGGAGGCAGAGAGAGAGACTGAGAGGATTGCTGAGGGCCACTTTGAATTGCCCAGGACTTTTGAGACCTGCCACCCAGAGCTGCCAAGGACTGAGGAGACATGAATGTTATGCTGGTACTTTGTCTGTTTTGATGTTGTTTTGCCAGATTTGTCCACTGGTGAAGGACAATGCTGTTGTTGCAGAAGGTTGGGAACCTTTCTGTTGGTTCAGAGCTCCTGAGACAGTTCTGCAGACAGAGAGTGAATACTGTCCACTGGTGAAGGAGAGTGCTGTTGTTGCAGAAGTCTTGGAACCTTGCTGTTGGTTCCGAAGCCCTGAAGAAGGATTTCCTAGTTGTATGTTTACAGAAATCCTGGAAGGGGGTTTTGCTAATGTTTTCAGGGGTCCTAGGACTGTTCTGCAGACAGAGAATGAATTAAGAGACTGGCAATGTATCTTGTGGCTTTGCTAAGCTTTGTCTCCCCAGGAACAAGGATTGCTGAGAACTTGCCTCTGTGTAAGGATGAAGAAAAGACTTCCATTTGGGTATTAAGTGCTGTGCTTAAACTGTTTGTAACTCTGGGGTAGAGTCAACTGTGATCCAGGGGTGGGGAACTTTTGACCTTTTTGTGTTCTATGATTGAACAAATGAATGTACTTTACTTATGATTGGAAACTAATCTCCATTTGAGAAGAGGGGCTTTGTGATGGACTAAATGAAGGTACAGCCTAGGGGTGGAGTAGTATTTAGAACAGGGACTTTGTAATTGATTGAATGAATGTAAGGTCCTGGGGTGGGGTAGTACTTGGAGATTATTTAATCACACTTAGTAAATGCTGTATTTTGAATGATGTCATATTTTGATCTTCTCTGTTCTTAATTTGTCACTGAATAAAATGGAGAGCCCCTATGCTGGTATTTTGGACCTTGAGAAGTTGCCTTTGCTTGGCTTTACATTACAGATTGCCATACTGCAGGATACTGCATAGTGCTTTGCCTATGAATCCCAAAGTTTAAGGTATGAGTTGTGAAGTAACACAAGATACAAAGAGAGAATCATCACATGCACCTCCTACCCCCAAGGTCTTCTTCAGGATGGGGAAAGTATACCTCCTCCTAACCAGGCTCCCAGACTTCCTTCCTGCTCCTGCCTGCTGTGGGACAGGCTTGCTGGGTCCTCACAGGACACAACATTACCCCCTACTGTAATATGGACCTCAAGGAAGCACCTCAAATAGTCTAATCACATGCCTCCCTCAGTGGGCCTTTCTCCAATCACCATGCCTGAATTCATTCTTCAATGGTTTAGCACATCCTCACTCTCTGATAATTCAAAAACCCCACTTACAGATGTACAAAGCCCATTCCACATCCTCAACTTCAAACTGCCCATTTATTTCCATTCACCAGTGAAAAGAGGAGTGGTTGTAGGCTGAGTACTGAAGAGCAAGTACAGAAGTAACTGCAGCTGGGAGGGCGGGGGAGGGGGCAGGGAGATCCCATAGCCAGCGCTTCCCATGACCAAAGGCTCCAGCAGAATAACCATTTCTGCCACTCTGAACCTGCAGAGCCTTCCACTGGACTGACACTTACTGAATCTAGCAGCAACCCACTGGGGTCCAGAATTGTGTTGCTCAAACTCTGCCCCAGGTCAGGAACTTGCAGAGCTCAGATCAGGAAGACAGGGCTCAGAGTATGCCAAGAATCACACTACTGTGGGGTGGGGGAGAGGGTAGATATGAAGGGATTGAAGACTTTCAAGTGCCCAGCCCAAACTGTCCCAGAGATCCTGGAATGATGCAAAACCCAATGCCCTAAGAAAATAGCAAGAAGTATCAAGAGGTCATAAAACAGGACCCAAGTACAATCCAGCCATTCCGGTGAGAAGTATGCAGAGCCTAACTCTAACACAAAATCCAAAATCAGGAAGTAAAGCTGGAAGAATGAGTAAACAAATAAAAACTTAAGATACACACTCAGAAGAAGGGACTAGCTCCAAAAACCCTACCTACAAAAAGATACAGTTTGGGTACAAGTTCAACTAGAACTCCTGGAAGAGGTGAAGCAAGAGTTTTGGGTTTTTTAAAGAGTGAAAATGATTTTATAAATGAAATGAGAACACTAGAAGAAAGAATTATAAAAGAAAAGAGTATGAGCTATGAAAGAAAGAAAATTAAGCTTGGCACAAGAGATACAAAATCTTATCCAAGCAACAGACTCCTTCAAAATTAGAATCAAAAATAGATGTTAATGACTCTGAGACAAAATATTAAAAACAAAGGGCTTAGACTTTGTTTTTAAGTTTATATTAATTTTTATTTAATATAAATTATGCTTATTTATACTTGCTATGTTATAATACATTTATATTAAAGTGTTCTGTACAATACATACACTCACACCCTCCACCAAAAAACGAATCAAGGAAAGATATTATTGAAAGAATTATCGAACTATATGAAAGTCATGACCAAAAAAAAAAAAAGAGAGAGAGAGCCTAAACACCATATTTTAAGAAATAACAGAAGAAAAGTACCCAGATCTCTCAGAACCAGAAGGCAGGGTGGAAATAGAAAGAATCTACTAAAAGAAATCGCATATTGAAAACTCCCAGAATCTCCCAGAAAGTCAAAATCCAAAGCTATCAGCTCAAAGAAAAAATACTACAAGCATAGAGAAAGAATTCTAGGTCCAAGGAGCCACAGTCAGGATCACATAAAATATAACAGTCACCATCATAAAGAAATGGAGAATATGGAATACTTTATTGCAGAAGGCAAAAGATAAAGGTTTACAGCCAAGAATAATGTACCCAGTAAAGAAGAGTGTAATTCTGCAGGTTCATAAATCGATTTTTAATGAAACAAAATTTTCAAGCATTCCTGATGAAAAGATCATAGATCTATAGAAACTCTGAAATATAAACTCATGAGTCAAAAGAAAAAGAAAAGGTAAATTATAAATGACTAAACAAGGATGAATCATTTACATTCTAATGTAAAATGATACATGTGTCTTCTCAGAACATTATCATCAGGGGTCAATAGAGGGAGTCTATAGGACAACAGGCCTGGGATTGGTTTTAAAAGGGAAGGGAGAGGAAAAGGAATATACACTAAATGGGAAAGGTAGAGGAAGAAGAAGTTATTTTACATAATTCAGGCATGCAAATAGAGGACTATAAAAACAAGGAAGAAGGTGCAAGGGAGTAGGTAACACATGAACCTTACTCACACCTGAACTGGTCAAAGGTAGAAAGAATACACACAGTTGGAGGCTGAAATATATTTCATTCAACAAGGAAACAGTAAGAAAAGGGGAGAAGGCAGAAGATGGAATAAGAAGAAACAGGGAATTGAAGAGACTGGAGTAGCAAGTAGTGGTGCAAACGGAATGAACCATACTGTGACTCTGCCTTGTGATTCAATGCTGGAGCCAGCTCAGTTTCTTTTATATTCAATCAAGGGTCTACTTCAACTTCTGTCTTGAGAGAAAATATTATTAAATTGTGGGAATTGTCAGAAAACCTTATTGTATTGTTTAATCTGAATCCTGCATAGGGAAGCTGGCCCACCTCTACCTGCTATTTAGAGATTCTTAACTAAGGACCCAGGTTACGCTGAACAGAAACCCAGTCAGATCTGAAGACTAATGCAAGGAATTTTCTCACCATTATACATCTCAAGCAACCCAATTATCTGAAAACTGACCCAATTATCTGAAAACTATACTCGTCCTTGTTTTCAAGTTCCACTGAATGCAGACATTTGCAGGGAGTAAAACACCTCTTTTTTTCTGAATTCAGGCTAATGCATTGGTTCACTCTTCCTCTTCCAACTTGGAAAGTCCCTAACTTTTCCTCCAATTAGAAATAAGATTACCTGATAAATTGTTTTCTTTTAATTAATTGGCCTTATTTTATTGTTTTTAACGTATAAAATCTGTCTCCCCCTATACTGGGAGTCTAGAGCCAAAGTTGAGGAAGACTATTGGACCAAATTTTTGGAACAATTGGCATGAATCACTTAATAAATTGGCTTTGTTTCCTCAGTCATTTCATCTTTCACCTGACATAGAGTATAGATTAAGGAGGAGATATGTCCAAAAACAGACTTTCTCAAACCTAAAGTACCAGTGCTGAGCACATTCCTCTCTCATCTCTATCTTCTTTATAAAGAGAGGTAGGAAACAAAAAGAAGGGAAACCGTAAAAGAAGAGGAGAGAAAGGCACAATTAATAATAATTTCTGTGGATGTCAATAGGATGAACTCACCCATAAAATGAAATACAGCAGAATATATTAGAAACCACAATACAGCAATATATTATTTATAAGAAATATGCTTGAAACAGAAGGATTAACACAGAGTCAAAATAAAGGATTGAAGCAAAATATATTATCCTTCAGTTAAGGTAAAAAAGGCAGAGCAATCATGACCTCAGACAAGGCAACAGCAAAAATAGACTTAATCAAAAGAGATAAAGAGAGAAAATACATTTTGCAGATTGACACCACATACAATCAATTAAAATGAAACATATATGTACCAAATAGAATAATATATAAATATTTAAAGGAAAAGTTATATGAGGTATAGGGAAAAAAGACAGTAACTATAAAAAATAAATAACAAGGATCTCAATTTGCTCCTTTAAGACCTAATAAATATAATTTTTAAAAAACAAGGAAAAAGTTAAGGATCAAAATAGAATTTTTAAAAAGTTAGATATGATAGACCTCCAGAGATTACTGAATAAGAAGAAAAAGAAGTATACATATTTCTAAGCTATGTGTGGTACCTTTACAAAAACAGACCACGTATGAGAGCGGGGGAGGAAACAAGAATATATATAGCATTTACTCTGTGCCAGGCACTGTGCTAAGCACTTTTATCAATATTATTTTATTTAATCTCATTGATATTAGGGTATAAAAACTTCATAAACAAGTTGAGAAAGGTCAAATGTTAAACCAGTATTTTATTGACCACAGTGCAATAAAAATTATATTCAATAATAGGTCTCAAAAGAATCAATTAAAAGTTAACTAAAAACTAACTTAATTACTGATCACCTTTAAAGAGTCATAACACTTCTTTGCTCCCCAATGCTACTTACGCACTCTCTATTCATATCCCCCAGCAATCTTTTATCCTTTAGGGTTCTTCTTTATCAAAATTTATTACCAAACTCAGATTTTGGTAGCCTTTTTCTATAAACCCCGAGGGAATTCTCCTTTCTTCCTCAATGAGTTCAATGCCTGGTTCACAGCATTTCTCTTCTCAATGCATGCCTTCATACTAATGGACTTCAACATATCTTTATATCTATGTCTAATCTATATCCATATCTATCTCTCTATCTATTGATGTTCCCTTAAATACCCTAACTTTCTAGTTTCTAAATCTGTTGAATTCCCATGATTTACTCCTCACCACCTCAGCTACACAAAGAGATGGTAAAACTTTTACACTTGCCATCACTCACAAATATTCCACTTTCTATATTAACCAACTCACAAATTCATTTTCCTGATAAAAATCTTCTGGCTTTTCATTTTCCCCTATGCAGTATGACTTCTCTCCTTTGTTATTCATCCTTACTGAGACCTCCATTCCCTCCACCCCTGTCCTTATCCTATGGAATCTTCTTATGATGTCAGGATGGAAAGAAACTGAAGGACATAATATTCAGAGCAAGCCCCCAAGTCCCAGTTCAGGTATCATTAAGAGAAGAGGAGAGTCTTTCCCCTTTGGACATGGAGTTCACACTTTTAGTCACTGTTCTCTGAAATCCCTAAGAAGAATCTTGTGAGATGGGTGAGGCTACAGGGACCTTTGATCAGGTCACCAGTCAAGGGCTTACAGGACTAGGAAATCAGGATGCAGAGCCCAAGAGTCAGGCATGGGTAGGAGAATTACCATGAGATGCTCAGTAGGGGGCTCTGGGACCTGATGCAAGTAGAGAAAGCAGGTATATTTAGCACAAATGACCAGAAAGAACTCAGGCAAGGGATACTAGGCAACAGAGGTGAGTCATTCTTGGGTGAGGAATGGTGTCAGGGATTTGGAAGAACTTATATAAGACCCCAAACATGGTCAGGCTCATCTACTCTTTTCTTCACCGTTAGTCAGAGGGTTAGCCATGGCTGAGGCCTGTTACCCAGTCAGGCCCACCAAGGCAAAAGTATTTCCTGGTTTGAGGAGTACCATTAGTTGATGCAGTAGAGTGATAAAGGAATCCTAGGCTAAGGTTCTAATATGTTCATTAGGGAAACCTATTACAAAAGAATTGGAGTTAGGCCATTATGATCACAGGGTGCCTTAGGATGAGAGGGCCAATGTAATGGTAATGGTAACTTGAAGATCTTCCCTGCCCCTTAATAGGAGTAAGGGAATTTGCAGAGCTTCCTTGCTTTGAAGATTTTCCCTGTCCCTTAATAGGCCAAATGTAATCACATGGAGTCTGTGGTGAGAGGAGCTTGCTGAACAGGTTGAAGCAGAGCCCAGAGGAAGCTGGGAGTCAGAGCAGTTAGACAGAGGGAGGAGAAAGGATGCAGGCAAGGAGACAGCTAGGTTTCTGAGTGTTTGTGGGAAGGTTAAAGGATGGTGTGGCTGCCTGCTGTGTTATACTGAATTTACTTCTTTGTTGCTATGATGGAATTGGTTTTCTGGTATTGTGATTCGGTTTTCTGGTGTCTGAATAAATGTTTGGCTTCTGTCTCCTATATAGAGAGTCTGTTACATTTTTCAATTGAGAACTATACCAGCATATTCTGATGCTGGTGCTGTGAATATTGTGTTGGCACTACAGGCAATGGTCATCATAGCCCCTCAGTTCTTTCTCATGTTATTACCTCTACATTGGCTATGCTCCTCTATTTCCTATCTCAACCCTTTGGTGAATGAAGCCCCAATCTTTTTTTACAACAACTATCTACCTCCTTTGCTCCTACTCACATATTGCTGAATGGAGCTGGAAGAAATCATGAAACTTCTGAAAACTGAGTCTTCTACAAAATTATATTATATAATCTTATCTGGACCCTCACTGCAACAAGATAATTCTTCTGCTCCTCCCTATCAGTTCCTAATCCCATTGTTCCAATCCATATCATCTCTACTGAAGCCTCCCATAGCACCCCCTCTCTCCATATTCTTGACTGAGGACCTAAATCTCAGTGAAAAAAAATGGAGGTGATTCATCAAGATCCTTCCTTCCCATCTCATCTCCTATCACTCAGACGTCTCTCCCTACTATCCTCTCCTTTACTCTGATCTATGGTGAAAAGGTGGCCCTTCTCCTTGGCAAGGCGAAATCACTCTACATAAACTCTCGATCCCATTGCCTTCCATCTTCTCCAGCAGACTGGCTGTGTTATCACCTCCACCTTCTTCTCTTCAGTATCTTCCTATCTACCGACACCTTTCTTGTTGCAGCCAAACAGCTCAGGTCTCCCACATCCTTAAAGAAACCTCACCTAAATCACATCACACTTATCAGATTAGCTAACATGACAAAACAGGAAAATGATAAAAGTTGGAGAACACATGGGAAAATGGGAACACTAACTCACGGCTAGTGGAGTTGTGAACTGATCCGATCATCCTGGAAAACAATGTGGAACTATACCCAAAGGGCCATAAAAATATGCATGCTCTTTGAACCAGCAATATCACTTCTAGGGCTGTGACCCAAAGAGATGATGAAAATGGGGAAAGGACCCACATGTACTAAAATATTTACAGTTGCTCTTTCTGTGGTGGCAAAGAACTGGAAATTGAAGGGATGGCCATCAATTGAGGAATTGCTGGACCAGCTGTGGTATATGAATGTAATGGAATACTACTACTGTGCTATAAGAAATGATGAGCAGGGGAGCAGAGTCAAGATGGTGGAGTAGAAACAGGACTTCCTCAGAGCTCTGGCTTCCACCTCCCCCAATTCGTGTAAAAAATGACCCTAGAAAAACTTTGGAGCTACAGAACCCACAAAATAACACAGAGAAGTTAACCTCCCACTGAGGACAGCCCAGCAGGCCCGCAGCAAGCGGCCAGTGCAGCGTTCTGTGAGCCAAACCCAGCCACGCTGGAGCTGAAGGTCTTAGCCCCAGAGAGTCCTGACTAGCCACTCGCTGCAGGGACTTCAGATCACCAGCAGCTGTGGAAGTTTCCAGAATTATCAATCCATAGATGCCAAGGACAAAGTGAGAGATTAGTGCAGTGTGGATTTGCGGACCTATGAATTTGGAGTGTGGTCAGCATTTGCCCCTGGGGAGAGAAACGGCGAAGTGCCACAGCCCTGCAGCTACCACCATGTGGCAGCTTCAGCTCCTGGTCTGAAGATTGTAGGGGGACCAAGCAACCAGTCTAAGGGATAATTGCTCTGCCTTTAACCTGCTTGGATCTGTATTGCTGTCTAGGGTAGAGGTCCTGGGGTGTGCGACCAGCTTGCCAGAGCAGGTGGAGGCTTCAGAGAGGGCACCCAACTAACACCTTCAGCAGCTGAGAAAACCTCAGTGTTTGGGATAAAGCTCCCATTTCTGGTAGCAGAGTTCTACTGTGGCAAAAAGCCTAAAAGTCAACATGAGTAGCAACATGAGCAGGCAAAGGAAGCAAAGCAAACAGAGCAACCCAACTTTACACTCCTATATTGGGGACAAAAAGGATCAAAGCATGGTACAGGAGGAAGACAACAAACTCAGAACTCCTGCACCAAAAGCTTCCAAGAAAAATATGAGCTGGTTACAGGCCATAGAGGAGCTTAAAAAGGATTGTGAAAATCAAATAAGTGGAGGAAAAATTGGAAAGAGAAATGAGAATAATGCAAGAAAATTATGACATGAGAGTCAACACCCTGACTGAAGAAAATAACACCTTAAAAAATAGACTTAACTCAGGGAGTCTAGGTGACGCAGGAAGTAAGAGCGCCAGCCCCGGAGTCAGGAGAACCCAGGATCAGTTCAGGCCTAAGATACTTAACACCCACAGAAAATAATTGGCCGTGTAACCTTGGGCAAGTTACTTAACCCCAACTGCTTTAAAAAAAAATAGAAGAACTCAAATGGCAAAAGAGGCTCAAAAAGCCAATGAAGAGAAGAATGCCTTAAAAAGCCAGATTTGCCAGATGGAAAAAAAGATCTCAAAAGCTCACTGAAGAGAATCATTCCTTCAGAATTAGATTGGAGCAAATGGAAGCTAGTGGCATTATGAGAAATCAAGATACTATTAAACAAATCCAAACAAATAAAAAACTGAAGGCAGTGTGAAATATCTCACTGGAAAAACCACTGACCTGGAAAATAGATCCAGGAAAGAGAATTTTAAAATTATTGGACTACCTGAAAGCCATGATCAAAAAAAGAACCTAGATATCATCCTTCAAGAAATTCTCAAGGAAAATTGCCCTGCTGTTTTAGAACCAGAGGGCAAAATAGAGGTTGAAAGAATCCACCGATCACCTCCTGAAAAAGATCCCCAAAAGAAAACTCCTAGGAATATTATAGTCAGGTTCTAGAGTTCCCAGATCAAGGAGAAAATATTACAAGCAGCCAGGAAGAAACAATTTCAATATTGTGGAAACACAATCAGGATAATTCAGGACCTGGCAGCTTCTACATTGAGGGATCAAAGGGCTTGGAATATGATATTCCAAAGGTCAAAGGAGCTGGGATTAAAACCAAGAATCACCTACCTAACAAAATTGAGTATCATGTTCCAGGGGAAAATATGGTTATTCAGTGGAATAGAAGACTTTCAAGCATTCTTGATGAAAAAACCAGAGTTGAATAGAAAATTTGACATTCAGATACAAGAAGCAAGAGAAGCTTGAGAAGGTAAACAGGGAAAAGAAATAATAAGGAACTTAGCAAAGTTGAACTACTTACATTCCTAAATAGAAAAACAATCATTGTAATTTATGAAACTTTTCTCAGTATGAGCATAGTTGAAGGGAACAGATATGTATATGTGTGTATGTATGTATGTATATGTGTGTATATGTATACATCCATATATGTCTATATAGGAGGGTATATGAATACATATGTGATTGTGTATATATATATATGTCTACAGGTATACATAGACAGAGGAAACAGTACCAACTTGTAATAGTAATGGAATTTAAAGATCCCCCTGTATTGGCTTGGTTTGGGGATTGATTGTATTAAAACCCAGAGCTTGTGAATCCCACTTGTGGGATGGACTTGTTGATGTGAAAAGAGAGTGCTGAACTGGGAGGAGCTGGTGAAGTAAATTTAGAGAGTCACAAGCAAAGAGACAGGCAGAAGAATTTTTTGGAAGCAGCATCTTGGAGGCAGAGAGAGGCGGAGAGGATTGCTGAGGGCCACTTTGAATTGCCCAGGACTTTTGAGACCTGCCACCCAGAGCTGCCAAGGACTGAGGAGACATGGCTGTTATGCTGGTACTGTGTCTATCTGTTTTGATCTTGTTTTGCCAGATTTGTTCACTGGTGAAAGACAGTCCTGTTGTTGCAGAGGTTCTGGAACCTTGCTGTTGGTTCCGAAGCCCTGAAGGAGGATTTTCTTGTTGTATGTTTACAGAAATCCTGGAAGAGGGTTTTGCTAATGTTTTCAGGGGTCCTAGGACTGTTCTTCAGACAGATAATGAATAATGAAGACACTGGCAATGTATCTTGTGGCCTTGCTAAGCTTTGCCTCCCCAGGAACAAAGATTGCTGAGAACTTGCCTTGGGTCAAGATGAAGAAAAGAACTCTCTTTGGGTATTAAATGCTGTGCTTAAACTTGTTATAACTCTGAGGTAGATTCAGTTGTGATCCAAGGGTAGGGAACTTCTGACTTTTTTGTGCTCTGTGATTGAACAAATAAATGTACTTTACTAATGATTGGAAACTAATCTCCATTTGAGAAGAGGGGCTTTGTGATTGACTGAATGAATGTAATGTTCAGGGGTAGAGTAGTACTTAATTGAATTACACTTGGTGAATGCTGTATTTTGAATTATGCTATATTTTGATTTTCTCTGTTCTTAATTTGTCACTGAATAAAATGGAGAGCAGCTATGCTGGTATTTTGAACGTTGGGAAGTTGTCTTTGCTTGGCATTACACAATTCAATAGGAAGGGATGATACTTAAAAGGTGAAATTATGAGGTGAGAGAGGAATATAATGAGAGGAGATGGGAAGAGACAGAATGGGGTAAATTATCTCATATAGAAGAGGCAAGGGAAAATTGTTACAATGAAGGGGAAGAACAGGAAGGCAAAAGGGAATGAGTCAACCTTATTCTCATTGAATTTGGCTTAGGGAGAGAACGACATACACGCTAAATAGGATATCTCACCCTACAGGAGAGTAGAAGGGAAGGGGAAGAGAGGGGGAATAAAGGAAGGGAAGGCAAGCTAGGGGGGAGGGAACTTGGAAGCACCCACTTTTGAAAAGGGAAAGAATCAAAGTAGAGAATAGAACAAGTGTGGGGTGGGATAGGATAGAGGGAAATATAGTCAATCTTCCACAATATATCCACTATGGAAATGTTTTGCATAGCTACTCATGTACAACCTATATTGAAATGCTAATCTTCCCAGTGAAGGTGGGTGACTAGGGAGGAAGGGAAAGAATCTGGAATCCAAAGTTTTAAAATCAAATGTTTAAAAAATATATATTATTAATATTTTACATGTAACTAGGAAATGAGATATACCGGCACTGGGCCATAGAGATCCACAGTGCCCTACTGGAAAGTCAAAGGGAGAATGGGGGAAGATATGGGAGAGAGCAGATTGGGGGAGTTGATATTCAGTGGGAATGCTGTTTTGGGGTGGTGGGTAGGGAAAATTGGGGAGAAAGTTTGTAACTCAAAATCTTGTGGAAATGAATGATGTAAACTAAAATATTTTTAAAAAGAAATGATGAACAGGTGGGCTTCAGAAAAACCTGGAAAGACTTTCATGAACTGACACTGAGTGAAGTGAGCTGAACCAGGAGAACACTGTTCACAGAAACAGCCACAGTGTGCGATGACTGACTTTGATCGACAAAGCCCTCCTCGGAAATGAAAGGACCTTAAAGGATTCCAAAGGACTCATGATGGAAAATGCCATCCACGCCCAGAGAAACAAGTGTGAAGTCAGATGCAAAGAGCAGCAAAGGATTTTCTTTTTGTTTGTTTTTCTCATGGTTCCTCCCATTCATTCTAATTCTTCTGTACAACATAAATAATGTGAAGATATGCTTAATAGGAATGTATACAGAGAGCCTATATCAGATAGTATGCTGTCTTAGGGAGGGAAGAAGGGAAAGGTGGAGAAAATTTAAAACTTATGGAAGTGTATGTTGAAAACTAAAAATAAACTAATTTTTTTTAAATAAAAAAGGGAGAGAGTAGGTAGGAGAGAAAATATATTTTTAATTAAAATATATTTTATTAATAAAAAGAAATAAAATCTAACTTCAAAAGAAAAAAACCTCCATGGACACATTTGTATTATAGGCACTGCTCATAGTAGAATTTTAATGTATATTAATTAGCAGAGCTGAACTACCTTGACAGAGGAGGCTAGGCATCATTCAAAATAAAGATTTTTTTAAAGTGTCACAGTATTTAACATAGTAGAAGAATTTCCTGGTGGTTAATGCATATATATATATATGTTCAAAAAATTCAATAAAATAAATAGAGTTTGGACTTTATCAGCCTAACAACTGATTTATTTACTAAAATGTTCAGCCAGAGTGGGCTAAGATACTTCATGGAGCTGATCTTGGAGAAAAAAAAATGTTCTTTTTTAAATTTAACCCACATGAAGAGTGATCAAAAGTTCAGTGACCAATAAATACTCTGGCCAAATTTCTGGACTCCAGATGAAAACTTTAGGCAAAAGAAAATCTGTAGCATATTAGACTCCCTGTAAAAGTTACATTTATGTGAAATGATTTGGTGGTCTTATGAAGGGGTGAAGTGGTGGGAGGAGCAAGGCAAAGGAGACCAGATGTGAACATAATCAAAACCACCACTACACTTGGCACTAAATGATACCTTTGTTAGAAAGAGTAGCAAGGAGTCAAGGATTTTGTGAATCAAAATATGCCATCACCCTGAAACTTCTAAAGAAAATCTTTGAAAAGCAGAGTAGAAATACAACTTGAATAGAACTCAGTAAATTAAACTATATTAACTACATATAATTATAACAGTGCACATTTAGTGAAGACAGGAAGGTCAATAAATGAAGGAAGGTCCAAGTCACAAAATCTTAGAATTGCACAATATACTTTAGGGACAATCTAGGACTTCTTAACTATGATAAATCAAGATAATTCAAGACCCAAGTGGTGTTTGCTTACAGGGCTACCACTTTTAGCTATACTCACACTTTCTATAGTCTCAAAATATTTTAAATTCTAACTTAATATAGTAGCAATATTCCACTAAGTCCCCAAATGCTATAAAATCTCCTCAGTGAATGTAATGGGAATGCAAATTTGGAAGATCTTCCCTGCCCCTAGGCTAAAGTGCACCAGAAGCCTGGGGAGGGAGGCTTGTTTTTCAGTAGATACTTTTTGATTGGCCAGTGGGTCAATAAGGTTGTTACATTCTCTGAGCCAGGAGAAGGCTATATAAGCCCTGATGTGTAGCTTTGTTTTGGGACTCACTTTGAGAAGTGTTCTGTGACTTAATCTGAATTCTGGGAAGCCGTTGTTGAGAGTCCCCCAGCTTTGAAAAACCCAGATGTGGAAACCCAGATGTTGACTGGGTATGGATGTAATGGTTGGACAGTTTGGAAATCTGTCTACTTGATCTGTTTCTGTCTTGATAATTCTGCCTATATGCTTTGAAGTTCGGGGTGCTGACCTTTTTCCCCTGAACAAGGTAAACAATATATGGTCTGACTGATTAAAGTAAGCTTGTTAACCCATTTTGAGTTGCTTCCCTTGAACAAAGCAGATCCAAGAACCTGTGGTAGCTGCAAACCCTGAGGACACTTGGGGTGCTTGCTGCTACAAAATGGCGTCACGAACAGGATTATTCCATCTTGTGGTTGTAGGGACTAACACTCCTGCTTCAACATATTCCTTTATAGTAGTGGTAATTTCATCTTGCCCACCTGGCACACGATACTGTTTTAAAGTAATTACTTCAGAAGGTTCAGGTAAAGTGATTGGGTCCATTTTTAGTTTTCCTACTAAAACTGTATTAATTCCTATCTTCCTCACAGCAAATTGATATCTTCCTTCAGGTGAATTCAGAGTCATGCCTCTCAATACATCTATTCCAATGATGTATTCAGGAATGGGTACAACAACCACAGTATATTCCTTCTTAGGTAACTGCCCAATTTTCATTGTTATTTTAACCTGTCTGGCTGATATTTCAGTGCCTCCTAGACCTGTGATGGTAATAGGAGTTCCATGTTTAAACTTATCAGGGTTTCCATAGATAAGTGTGGCCTCAGCCCCAGTATCAATCAGTGCCCTAGTCACAGTAGTTGATCCATTCTTCCAATATATTGTTGAACCAATATGGGGTCTGCAATCTCTTCTGCATATTTCTTTTATCTGGGCTGGGGCTTGGCCTATCTCCTATTCCCCCTGAAGGTGGGGCAAACTTGGATACAAAGATTCAGATTCAGAAATACCTGCGGGGGTGGTTCCTGCTTCCCTGTTCATTCTAATGCTAAGTACCTTTTCTTGGTACAGCTTATGCAGCTCTTCAGTTGGAATACCATCTATTCTTCTAAAGTCCACCCCAGCTCTTAATAGAGCAGTAAACAGTTCCCTTCTTGTGGGTCTATTTTGTCTCTGAATCCTCTGGCTGTTTACTCTTCTCTCTCAAGGCAATTTGTCTTTTTCCCATTCCCTAAATCGCTTAATTGTGAAATCTTATCCAGCACCTCTGAAAGAGGGTGCCCTATTTCTCCAATTAACAGAGTCAGAGTTAGGTGCTTATATGCAGGAGGAGCCGTCTTCACTATGATATTTCTATGAGGAACTCCTAGGGGGGTATCATAATATGCATTTGCATCTCCAATCAGGATAGCAGTTTTCATTACCTCCTCCTTTAGTTTTCTCATACAGTCTCTAAGTGAGTACCAGGGTCTGTCTCCCCTAGGCCACATAGATTCAGTTGGATATTGCTTTTTGCAACCCTCTGCAGCTAAAGCTAGAAGATTAGTTTTGTTATTTCCTCCTTGCATATGGTGATCCCTAAAAGCCAGGTGTACAAAAGGATTCTGACTGATACTTATGAATTTTAAACAGTCCTCATTGTCCAGTGTTATTCCTCCAGCACCTTCATCAGTGATTCTTACTATCCAAGACACTAAAGACTCCCCCATTCTTTGGGTAAATCTACTCAATATATCAGTGATCTCCTGTTGAGTGAAATCCTCAATTATCTCCCTGGACTCTGTTTTGCCTCGGTGGTTCTCCTGCCTTCTTCTTCGTATGGGGAGAGCTTCTACATTAGGAGACTCCTCATCTAACCTTGTTCCATTCTCCTCACACACATTCTCCTGGATGCTGTCAGGGCAATTCTGCCCAGCCTATACAAAAGCTGCATGCACATTCGTTCTGCTAGTTTTTTGCTTCCTTTTAGCTACATGAACAGTAGCTTGCTCCTGGAACACATGAGTCCCTCCAGTTTGGTCTTCTGAGTGCTGTGACACAGAAGAATCCTCAGGCAAACCAGCTGATTCCCTAGCCATCTGAGCTCTTTCCTTCAGCAGCTTATCCCTACTTTTACACATAAGGCGATAACTTGTTAGCAGCACCCAGCCTCTCCTGCACACTCCTGCCAGTTCTTTGCCTGGTTCCATGGGTATTGCTTTCAAACATCTTTCCAAATCTCCAGGTTCTCCCTCTTTTAGCCTTGGTTCCCAGTTTTCACAAGGCCCTGTGCTTTTAGCCTATTCTCTGGCTAGAGAGGAATAAGGCAAATCCTCCCATCCTGGAATAGCCATTTCTCCCTCTAAAGCCCCACTGCTTCCAAATAGAGGCCTGACATTTTGTGATCCCGTAGCAGCAAGCACCCCAAGTGTCCTCAGGGTTTGCAGCTACCACAGGTTCTTGGATCTGCTTTGTTCAAGGAAAGCAACTCAAAATGGGTTAACAAGCTTACTTTAATCAGTCAGACCATATATCGTTTACCTTGTTCAGGGGAAAAAGGTCAGCATCCCGAACTTCAAAGCATACAGGCAGAATTATCAAGACAGAAACAGATCAAGTAGACAGATTTCCAAACTGTCCAACCATTACATCCATACCCAGTCAACATCTGGGTTTCCACAAGCTGGGGGACTCTCAACAACGGCTTCCCAGAATTCAGATTAAATCACAGAACACTTCTCAAAGTGAGTCCCAAAACAAAGCTACACATCAGGGCTTATATAGCCTTCTCCTGGCTCAGAGAATGTAACAACCTTATTGACCCACTGGCCAATCAAAAAGTATCTACTGAAAAACAAGCCTCCCACCCCAGGCTTCTGGTGCACTTTAGCCTAGGGGCAGGGAAGATCTTCCAAATTTGCATTCTCATTACAGTGAAATAGTCATTTGAAAGAGATAAATCCAAACATCCAGATGAAAAAACAAAGTGGATGAAAAAATGCAAGAAGTAGGATAGCCAAAGGTCTAATACTCCTTCCTTTGGCCTATGACCAACAGATTAAAGGCCCGCAACTCAGTACAATTTCAAATGGCAGTGGGCCAGAGGTAGGAGGTATATCTGAAGACTACATACAATATCTATTTTCTTGCCATAAATGCTCAGGGAAAAGGGTCCCTCCTTGTATCCCCGAGCATTCCTAGGAGAGAGTAGGTTAAAGGAACAAGTGCCCAAACTTTAAATACTAGCAGATGCCAGGATATACAACTTAGTATAGCTTGTCAGGATTATTTTCTCTTCAATTCACACAATTCTCTGTCCCTCTCCCCACCAATCACACATTTTCCCATCAGCAAAAACCTCCCACTTCCATTCCAGTCAACCTAAAAATAATTCCTCACCATAAAAAAAGGGCAGCTAGGTGGCACAGTGGATAGAGTGCCAGACCTGGAGTCAGGGTGCTGAATTTGGTGATTCTGGGCAAGTCACTTAACCCCATTTGTCTCAGTTCCCTTATCTGTAAAATAAGCTGAAGAAGGGAATGCCAACCACTCCAGTGTCTTTGCCAAGAAAACCCCAAATGGGTCATGAAGAGTGAGGCACAACTGGAAAATGACTTGAACAACAACAACAAAAAATGAGGATCACTGATCTAGTCTATCCTGTTAGTTTTACACATGGGGAAACTGAGGCCCACTGAAGTTAAGGAACTTGCTTACGGACACAAAAATGCAGAGTCCCATTTCCTGGCCTCTTCCTGCTAGTGAGGTGAGAGACACCACCCTCCTACCTTCCCCAACTGGACCCCTTAGTGAACCAGCTCACCTCTACATTGAGCTCTTCTCTTGATTCCTTTGCACTTTATCCTACTGCTGATCTTGCCCTGCCACGCCTCTGCCTTGAATTACTCTCACCATCTGCTCGCTATCTTTGTTCCTACTCACATGCTTCTGAAGAAAGTTAGGGGAAAAATCATAAAACCATGCTGATTAGATACACTACAAATGTATGTTATGTGATTTCAACTGGGTCGTCACTATGGCAAGGCAATCCTGTATTACCTTCCTAATGAACTCAATACCCCATCACAATGGCTTTTCCAAACCTCGTCATCCCGGCTCACACCTCCCATGTCTCTCCTTCCTCCCACCATTTCTGCCAAGATCTTTATATTCCTATGTTACTTAAGAAACTGGGACCATTTTCCAAGAGCTCCCTCATCTCCTCTTCTTCTCATCTCGTATCACTCAGATACTTTCTATTTCTATCTCCTCCTTCACCCCTGTCTCATATGATGAGGTAAGTGGCCTTCCTCCTTGATAAGGTTTACCTCTCTACTTGTAAGAACAATCCCATTCCCTCCTATCTTCTGCAGAAGACTGTCACCTCTATCATCCCTACTCACTCATTTATCTTCATTCTCTCCCTGTCTGCTGAATGCTTCTCTATTGCCTACAAGCAAGCCCTTTCCTCTTCCTCAAAAACCCTCACTTAAAAGCAGCTTTTTTTTGTGGTGGCAAAGAATTGGAAATCTAGGGGATGCCCAACAACTGGGGAATGGATGAACAAGTTGTGGTATATGATTATAATGGAATAGTATTGTGCTATGAGAAATGATAAGCAAGATAATTTCAGAAAAACCTGGGAAGACTCACACGAACTAATGCAGAGTGAAGTGAGCAGAACCAGAAGGACACAGCACACCATAACAGCAACATTGCAGGATGAGCAACAATGTGAATGGCTTAGCTATTCATAGAAATACAATGATACAAGACACGGCCAAAGGATTCATGAAGAAAAACCGTGCCTCCCTCCAGAGACAAAGCTGACGGCGTCTGAACAGACAAAGCGTGTCTTCATTTCTTTCTTTGTTCATTTGTACAGAATCACTGATGTGGAAATATGTCTCACGTGATCACACCTGCACAGCCTACATCTGATCACTTATCATTTTCAGGAGGTAGAGGGAAGGCAGAGAGTTTGGGACTCACATTTTTTTTCAAAGACCATTAAAAATTATTTTTACATATAACTGGGAAAAAATAAAATAGTATTTAATAAGATAACCCCCCAAAACACCATCACATGCTCCATCCATCCTCAATAACTGTCATCCCACACCTCTCTTCCTTTTCGTGGCTAAGCTTTGAGAAGGCTTTCCATGACTGATGCCTCCACTTCCTTTCCTCTCACTCTTTCAACCTCTCTCCAAAGTTACTAACGATCTCTTTGTTCCCAAATCTAAAGGCCCTTTCTCAATGCCCATCCTTCTGCAGACTTTGACACTTAATCATTTTCGTCTCCCTGACCCTCTCTTCCCTCTGGGTTTCTGGGACACTCCTCTCTTCTGGTTTTCTTCCTATCTAAATGACCACTCCCTCACAGTCTTCCTTGTGGACCTGCATACAGGTCATAGCCAATAATGGTGAGTGTCACTAGTGCTCTCTCTTGAGTCCTCTTCTCCTCTCTGTCCATAGTATCTCGTTAGCTCCCATGGATGCAATCATCATCTCTACACATTCTCATACATTATTCTCATATCTATTTATCCAGCCTTTGTGTTTTTTCTAACTTCTAGTCTCGTATATCAAGCTGCCCACATGACATCTTGAAATGGATGTCTTATACTCAGTATACTGAATACAGAACTTAGTAGCTTTCCCCCCAAACCCTCCTTTCTTCCTAAATTCCCAATTACTGTTGAGGTTGCTACTGCCCTTCTAGTCACCCAGGGTAGCAGCCTATGTGTGATTGTTAACTCCTCACTCTCATTACCCATATTCAATCTTTTGCAAAGTCCTGTCAAATTTATCTTCATAATATCTCTCCCATATACTCCCTTTTCTCCTCTGTCATCACCACTGCTTTGGTAAAAAGATCTCACACTTGGGCTATGATAATAGTCTGCTGGTTGGCCTCCCTGCCACAAGTCTCTCCCTCCACTCAGCTGTCAGACAGATGTTGCTAAAGGACAGGTCTGACTATGGCACACCAATTCCTCCACACCCCATTTAATAAGCTTCAGCAGCTTCCTACCCCCTCAGGGTTCAATTACAAAACACTCTGTTTGGCATTCAAAGCCTGGACCCCTCCTATTTCTTCAATCTTGTTATACCTTACATCCCACAAATATATTCCTTGATCCAGTGAAGCTGCCCTCCTTTCCTGTTCCTCACACAATACAACCTAGATAGTTAGGTTAAGCAGTGGACAGAGTGCTGGACCTGATTTCAGGAAGAACCTGAGTTCAAATCTGTCTCCAGATATTTCCTAGCTGAGGGACCCTGGGCAAGTCACTTAACTTCTGCCTGCCTCAGTTTTATCAACTGTAAATGAAGATAATAATAGAACCTATCTTTCAGGGCTTTTGTAAGGTTCAAATGAAATAATATTTTAAAGCACTTAGCATGGTAGATGCTTAATAAATGAGTTTTCCCTTTCTTTCCCTTCCCCCCATCTCTTGGTTCTGGGCATTTTCTCTGGCTCTCCTCCCGGCCTGTAATTCTCTCCCTCCTCATCTCTACCTCTTGACTTTCCTGGATTTTTTTAAGTTGCAGTTAAAGTCCAAAGCCTTTCACGATCTCTCTGAATGCTAGTAGTTCCCCTCATATTGATGATTTCCAACTTATCCTGCATATATCCTTAAGGGACTTATCTTTTATTGGGAAGAGACTACATATTCACAAATAAGTGAATTTATGATATATACAAAGTGACATCAGGGAAGGAGGGGATGGTGAACGGACTTTCCATTATTGTTGTTCAGTCATGTCTGATTCTTCATGACCCCTTTTGGGCTTTTCTTGGCAAAGATACTGGAGTGGTGTGTCATTTCCTTCTCCAGATCATTTTACAGATGAGAAAACTAAGACAAACAGTTAAGTGATTTACCCAATGTCACCCTTTAGTAAGAGGCTGGAGTTGAACTCAGAAAGAAGAGTCTTCCTTTCTGGGTCTAAGCCCAACACCCTATCCACTGCATTACCAACCTTTCTGGTAAATGGATTAACAACAAATTTAGAAATCAGGAAAGGGTTCTTGAAGGAGATGGCACTAAAGCCTTGAATAGATCAAAGGGTATCAAGAGGTAGAGGTAGAAAGGAGTATGTTCCAGGAATTGGGGACAATCTGCGCAAGGGCAAAGAGAAAAGAAAGGGAATGTGGTGCATAAGGAACAGATAAGTAGGCCAATCTGGCTAGAACATGATGTGTGAGGGGGAGTAATATCAGCCTGAAAAGAAAGGTTGTGGCCACATTTTGAAGGGTTCCCAATGCCAAGAAGAGGAGTCTAAATTCAATCCTACAGACAACAGGGAATGACTGAAACTTGCCACTCTAGAGTCCATCAATACATTTCAAGTTTAAGGGTACTCTGTGGCATATTTACTTTTAAAAATGATGGCCTAGCTTCATAGATTATCTGCCTGTTATTAGTCTAGACCTGTGATTTCACTGGTGTTGGGAACTCCTAGTTGGAGAGATCCCTCTACCAATGCAGATCAGCAAAAAATCAGCAGTTTAGAGTCTTAGAGAGATGCCTGGAACATTGAGAGAGTAAATGACGTTCACCAGGTTCACACAGTCACTGATAGCATGTGTTTGACAAGACTAGAACCCAGGTCTTCCTGACTCTGAGGCTGACTATCTACTATGCAATCCTGTCTCTGAAGGCTTATACATGGCTCCATGGAGATATGTATGGATGTATTGGATATCCTAAAAGGTTTAGTGTGAGTTTAAACTGTAAAAACTTAAACCTACACTAAAACTTTTGGGACATACTGTATACACATATTTCTGCATAAGAAACAAATCCATTCTCCTGCCTTCTAATTGTGTATTTTTCCAGTAGCATTTTACCCTGTTCTTACTAAACAAACTCTGGATTAGAGTTCCTTAGCTATGATGACTCACATTCACAATGGATTAGAAAAAAATGGGTTTTATTTATTTCCTCAAGTGTGTATTATTCAGCAAGAAGCCAAGCACCAACCTAGAGTCTGCCCCAGAAGATGGAAAAGATGTCACAGTTGCTAGTTCATTTGATGAACAGGGTTCCAGTTTCACTTCTCTCCAGGACCCAACTGCAATTGTGAAAGTAGAGGCCGGCATTGGCATGGTTACATAGTAATTCCAGCTCACGCGCCCTACAAGCAAGAAGAGAACACTGGGTCATTTAAGTACAGACAGTGGTCTTAAGCTGTATTTCTTTTCCTGTAAACATAGTTGAAGAGGTTAGTATGACAAACCAATAAAAGTAGCTCTTTAGAAGTTATTTCAACTATAAGAATGTTGTCTTGGATTCAAAGTACCTATGGAATACCAACTAGGTGTCAGAGATACATACTAAGCTTAAGCTTTTCTTTTTTCCAAAATTTAATTTAATTTTTACATCAACAAAATGTATTTTCTCTTTCTCCCTTCACCCCCACTAGGCATAAACAAAGGAAACAAAACTTTTCCAACAAATATGTACAGTAAAGGGAAACTAATTCTCACATTGAACATGGCCAACAAATGTTTGCCTAATTCTGCATCCTGAGTTAACCACCTTTCTCTCAGGAACTATTTATCAATATGTAATTTATAATATTTTGAGTTCCAATTTTTTCTTCCTCCCTCCCTCCCTAAAACAATAAGCATTTTGATATAGGTTATAGACATATGATGATATTAAACATATTTCCCCATTAGTCATATTGTGAAAGAAGAATCAGAAGAGAAAAACTATGAGAAAGAAAAAACAAAAAGTGAAAACAGTATGCCTTATCGTATCAGTATCATATACTTATCAATCATCTTGGTTCTCCAGAATCATGATTGATCATTGCATTGATCAGAATTCTTACATCTTTCAAAGTTTTTTTTCCACATTTTAAACGTTTTGTGAATGTCGTTTGTTTTGTACATTACCATTCTTTTCCCCAGTACCCTTCTCACTCTCCCCCCCAGAGTGCCATCACACATAACACATATTTTAAAAAAGCAAAAAGAGAAAGAGGAAAAATCTGCATAACAAAGCAACACACTGAACATTTTTGAAAACAGATGAAATGAGCAACATGTGTGAACATCCTATCTCTGGAAAGGACTGAATGGGGAATATCTTCTAGAAACAATTCTTTCAAGTTATGCTTCTTTTTTATAATTTGTCACTTTTGATATTTTGTGTGTGATTGCTCCGTTTAAATGTAGTTACTATGCATATTTCTTTCCTTGTCTCTGCTTTCTTCACTCTGCATTGGTTCAAGTACCTCATCCTATGCTCCTCTGTATTCACCACATTCATCATTTCTTACAGCACAACAGGATTCCATTAGATCGATGCACTGTAACTTGTTCAGCCACTCCCAATAGATGAGTATCAAAACTGTTTCTAATTTTTTTGCTATTGCAAAATGCTGCTATAACTAGTTTGGTGTACATGGTGATTTTCTTATTAGTGGCATCCTTGGGGTATATGCCCAGTAATGGAATCTCTGGATCAAAGTATTGGATGTTTTAGTCACAATTTGCATAATCCCAAATTGCTATCCACAATGATTGTACTGATTTACAACTCTACAAAAAATAAACCACTGTTGTGTTCCCACAACCCCTCCAAATACCAAATCCTTGGATACAAAATCCTTACTAGAAAAATTTGATAAAGAGATTTTTTTCCCCATTCAACTGCTTCCTGGGTACATTAACTGTATCTGTAAAGAAGCTCTTTAGTTTCATGCTTCAGTAAATCAATCAATCCAGATGCTTTATACATTCTATAGTTATTGGAATGGGATTCTGCTTTTTATTACTGCTTCTTATGTTTTGTTACTATTACATAAAAATGTTACTGATTTTTCAGGGTTTATTTTCCAGGTAGCCTGGAATTGTTGAATCTATTAATTTTTTCAATTAGTATCTCTGCTGATTCCCTAGGATTTTCTGAATATACTTTCATATCATTAGCAAATAAGGTTAATTCTATCTACTCTTTACTTATCTTTATGCCTTTAATTTCATTTTATTCTCTTATTGCTGTTGCTAGAATTTCCAGAATTACATCAAATTATGGAAAGGAGAGAGGATATTCTTACTTTATTCCCATTTTCCCCAGAAAGGTTCTAGGATATGCTCATTCCAAATGATGTTTTATTTTGGTATTAGTTTTTTTTAATGCTATTAAAGAAAGGTCCCTCTGAGTCTATATTTTGAAGCCTAAATACTCCTAGTATAAATTATTATTGTACTTTGTCAAGGATTTTATCTGCATACATTAAGATAATCATATGGTTTTGGATGTTTTGGTTTTAATATGATAAATTATGTTGACTCTTTTCCTAATGTTGAAGCACCTTTGCATCCCTGTTATGAATTCTATTTGATCATAATGAATGATTTCTTAAGAAAAATCACTGTAGTTTATCTGACAGGATTTTGTATAAAATTTCTGAATTGCTATTTATTAATGACATTGGACTGTGGTTCTGTATTTTATCCATCAAGGGTTTAGGGATTAGGTATAAATATAGGATTGTATCTCACAAAAAATATACTGGTGGGGTGAATTCTTTTTCAATTTTTGAGAATACTTTTTGTAATATACATGCTAAATATTGTCCAAAAGTTTGACAGAATTCTCCTGTGGGTCCATAATTACGATGAGTTATATTTCCCCCTTTGGTAGTTCTTTTACATATAGGCCTATTACTTTTTCTGAAATTAGAATGTTTCCCCCCCACTTAATAGTATTTTATTTTTTCCCAATTACACTTAAAGTTAGTTTTCAACATCCATTTTTATAACATTTTGAGTTCCAATTTTTTCTTCCTCCCTCCCTCCCTCCCTAAAACAATAAGCATTCTGATATAGGTTATACACATATGATGATATTAAACATATTTCCCCATTAGTCATATTGTGAAAGAAGAATCAGAAGAGAAAAACTATGAGAAAGAAAAAACAAAAAGTGAAAACAATATGCCTTAATCTGCATTCAGACTCCATAGTTCTTTCTCTGCATAAGGATAGCATTTTCTATCATGAGTCTTGGATAGCTGTATGCTGAGAAGAGCTAAGTCTATAATAATTGATCATCATATAATGATGCTGTTACTGTGTACAGTGTTCTCCTGGTTCTGTTCACTTCACTCAGAATCAATTCATACAAGTCTTTCCAGGTTTTTCTGAAATCTACCCGCTCATCTTATAGTGCAATACTATTCCATTACATTCATATACTTGTTATGGGAATGGGAATTTAAGATCTTCCCTGACCCTAGGCCCTTTGATAGGTTTAAGTGACTCTGAGAACCTTCCTTGTTTTGAAAATATACTCAGGCCCCTAACAGGCTGAATGTGGTCACATGGAGCCTGTGGTGGGAGGCTTGTTTTTCAGGAATGCCCATACCTTGATACTTTGTGATTAGGCAGTGGATTCAAGAGGGTTGTCACATTCTCTGAGCCAGGAGAAAGCTATATATACCCTGATGTGAGATTTTGTTTAGGGGCTCACTTTGAGAAGAGTTGTGTGATTTGACCAGATGAGACTCTGGGGAGCCATTGAGAGCCCCCTGGCTTTGAAAACCCAGATGCTGGTGCTTCCCTCTCTGGTAACTGACTAGGTATGGATGTAATGGTCAGACATGTGGAAGTCTGTCTGCTGATCTGTTTCTCTGTCTGATTTTAACTTGATTGTATTCTCTGAAGTTCAGGGGGCTGACCTTTTTTCCCCTGAACTAGGTAAATGACATATGTTGGATTAAAGCAAGGTTGTTAACCCATTTTGAGATGCTTTCCTTTAGAAAAGCAGATCTAAGAACCTGTGTTGGCAGCCACACTGGGTATGCTTGGGTGCTTGCTGCTACAATACTACAACTTGTTCAGCCATTCCCCAACTGATGGGCATCCCCTCAATTTCCAATTCTTTGCCACCAGAAAAAGAGCTGCTATATTTTTGTATATGTAGGTCCTTTCCCCTTTTTTATGATCTCTTTGGGATACAAAACTAGTAGGGTTATTACGAGATCAAAGGGTTGTAATGATAATGTAATTTGAATTTGAAGATCCCTTTGTGTTGGCAAAGGTAGCAGGTACTTAGCACTTAGTAACTGATCAAGTCTCTGTTGGGGAAACAGAAGGTATGAACTCCTGTCTCCTGTTACTGATGTAAGAGGAAGAGGTTGGCTGAAACAGGAAGCTAATGCTGTGTGTATATAAGAAAAGGCCCAGAGAGGCACAGTAAGAATTTCTTGGGACCAGCATCTGGTGGCAGAGCAGCTACAGAAGAGAGAATGGAGAACTGAGCCAGAATTTCCTGAGAACTTGTGGTGGTGGAGCTTCTTCTGAACGGGAGCCAGGAGTCAGGAGCTAGGAGCCCAGAGCCAAGAGCCAGGAGCCCAGGTGACAGAGGAAGCATGACTGGGATGCTGAGACTTTGTTTTGTGTGTGGCTTAGTTGAGTCTTGAATTCCCTGGAGCAGCAATGGTGAAGGATCTGACATGGACCAGACCCTGTGAACGCCAGTGTGGAGCAGGACCTCCCCAGAGAGCTGGACAAGGAACTGGGAGATGTCTGCCATTGAACCCAGGTGACAATCTGGTGAATCCAGGTAGAATCTGGGACCATGGAAGGCGATCCTGGGAATCTGAGAACCAGCCCCAAGTCAAGAAGAAAAGACCTCTCCCTGGGTACTGAGTAATGATGAAATTGTAGTTTACTAGTGACCCAGGGGTAGAGGGTTTTGTGTATGATACTTAGTAATTGGTTGCTGAATAAGTGACTGATTGAGTTAACTTAGTTGCCCTATGAGTGGAAGACTTTGACTAATGTACTTTGAGATGACTGTTCTTTGTTCTAAATATCGTGACCACTTTGGTGAAAACTATGTGGCCATTTTAACGATAAACTGTTGTGAATAGTATATTGTGATTTTCTGTGATAAGCTGCAATATTGTGAATGCTGTACCTTGATTTTCTGTGAATGTTTTGCTTTGATTTATTATGGAATAAATAGAGAAAATAAATAAATATGGAATAAAAATATATGGAAAAAATAAATTATTATGGAATAAATTCACTACACTGTGCAATCAGAACCTTAAAAGCTGTTCACAGTAGCAGTTCTTCTGGAAAGCTGCTTGTGCATGGCATTACAAGGGTATGCACAGTTTGGTTGTCTTTTGGGTTGAGTTCCAAGTTGCTTTCCAGAATGGTTGGATCAGTTCACAAGTCCACCAACAATGCATTAGTGTTCCAATTTTCCAACATCTGCTCCAGCATTTACCATTTTCCTTTCCTGTCATATTAGTCAATTTGATAGATATGAGGTGGTAGCTCAGAATTGTTTTGATGTACATGTCTCTAATCAAAACTTATTTAGAGCATTTTAATATGATTACAGAGAGCTTTAATTAATTTCTTTATCTGAAAACGGCCTGTTCAAATCCTTTGATCATTTATCAGTTGGGGAATGACTTATATTCTCATAAATTTGACTCAGTTCTCTACATATTTAAGAAATAAGGCTTTTATCGGAAGTACTGGGAATCTTTCTGCTTTCCTTCTAATCTTGATTGCATTGGTTTTATTTGTGCAAAACCTTTTAAATTTAATGTAACCAAAATTATCCATTTTGCATGTCATAATGTTCTCTGTCTCTTGTCATAAATTCTTCCTTTCTCTATAGATCTGACAGGTAAACTATTCCTTGCTCTCCTAATTTGCTTATAGTATCACCCTTCATGTTTAAATCATGTACTCATTTTGATCTTATCTTGGTATATAATGTAAGATGCTGGTCTATAACTAGTTTTTGCCTTATTGTTTTCCCATTTTCTCTCAAACAGTAAGTTCTTATCCCAGAAACTGGAGTCTTTGGATTTATCAAACAGTAGATCATGGTAGTCACTGACTACTGTGTCTTGTGTACCTAAACCATTCCACTGATACATCACTCTGTTTCTTAGTCAGTATCAAATAGTTGTGATGATTGTCACTTTACAATAGGTTTAGATCCTAGTACAATTATGCCACTTTCCTTTGCACTTTTTTTGCTTGATATTTTTGACCTTTTGCCCTTAAACATGAATTTTGTTATTATTTTTTCTAGCTCTATAAAATAATATTTTGGTAGTTTGGTATAGCACTGAATAAGTACATTAATTTAGGTAGAATTGTCATTTTTATTATATTAGCTCAGCCTACCCCTGAGCAATTGATTTTTTCCAGTTGTTTAGATCTGTCATTATTTGTGTGAAAAGCATTTTTGTAATTGTGTTTATATAGTTCATATACTTATAGATTTGTCTTGGCAGGTACACTCCCAAATATTTTATACTGTCTACAGTTAATTTAAATGGAATTTCTATATCTCTTGCTCCTGTGTTTATTGGTAACATATAGAAATGCTGATGATTATTGTGGGTTTGTTTTAAATCTTTCAAATTTGCTAAAGTTGTTAATTATGTCAACTAGTTTTTTTACATGATTCTCTAGGATTGTCTAAGCATACCATCAGCTCATCTACAAAAAGCGATAACTTTATTTCTTCTTTGCATATTCTAATTCATTCAATTCTTTTTCTTCTCTTACTGCTAAAGCTAACATTTCTAGCACAATATAGAATAGGAGTGGAGATAACAGACATTCTTGTTTTACTCCTGATCTTATTTGGAAAAGCTTCTAGCTTATTCCCATTATATATAATGCTGGCTGATGGTTTTAGATACCTCCTTTCATTTTAAGGAAGACTCCATTTATTCCTATGCTCTCTAGTGTTTTTAATAGGAATGGGTGTTGGGGTGGAGCCAAGATGGCGGAACAGAAGCAATAACTTTTCTAAGCTCCTCCATGAATCCCATCACTAAACTTTAAAAAGTGAATCTGAATGGATTTTGGAGTGTCAGAATCCACTGGGAGACAGAGCATGGCAGAATCCAGCCCAGGAAAGTGCCCACATGGGTCTGGGCAAGGGGAGCACACAGCACTTGGGGGCTGCAGCAGCTTGGACAAGAGAGCAGACTACAGCAGAGAGAAGGAAACCCAGCCAGGAGACTCACCCACCCCAAGGGCGATTCTCAGCCATCTCACCACAGGATGGGAGGATCCATTGGAGCCAGGTAAGAGAGGGCTCGGGGCCCCCAGCAGAGACAACAGCTTCTTCTGGGGCTATCAGCCCCCAGCCTGGAAGTTTAGAAACCGCCTGCCTTACTTTCCAGAACCTAGGATGACAAAGTGAACTCTGGCTGCTCAGATTCCCTCTCCCTGACCTAGAAAATGTTGTAAAATCCTGAGACAGTGGAAATAGCCTCAGGCTTGGGAGTCATTGAGAAGGGGTGTAACTGAGGCAGCAAGGAGTCTGAAGAGAAGAGGGGGAGGGGTCCCAACAAGCCCTACCTCAGCTGACCAGCAAAAGCCTGCCAGAGTGGTAGCCCAGGGACATAGAGACAGAAATCTGGAATGGCCAGACCACCCCTCCTCCAAAGAGTACTCTGTGAGCATCAGTATAACTTAACAGAAACCCTGAGAGCCCTTGCCTTGGCCTCAATCTACACACCCAGAGGCTACAGTACACAAAGCCAAAAACCAGGCACCTAGCTCCCAGCCTGAAAAATTAGGAAATAGGAAGTTACAATGGGAAGGAAGGAAGCTGAGAAAGAGAAGGGGAAGACAAGTAAATCGATTAGAGCTTATTATAGCGAGCAAGAAAAACAAATACAGAGGACAACATGGACTCTATACTCACACCTGAGACCACAGAAGGAAAGATCAATTGGTCTCAAGCCCAAAAAGCACTCTTGGAGGAGCTCAAGAAATATTTTAAAGGCCATATTAGGGAGGCAGAAGACAAATTTAAATCTACAGTGATCAAATTGAAAAAAGTTTCACTGAAGAAAACAAATCCTGAAAAAGTAAAATTAGTGAAGTAATTGGAGAAATACCTCCCTAAAAAAAGGACCTTCAAAAACTAACCGAAGAGAAAAATTCACTAAAACATAGAATCAGTCAAATTGAAGCTCAGGTCTCTACGATGCTTCAAGAGTCAATGAAACAAAACATGAAGATTGAAAAATTGGAAGAAAGTGTAAAATATCTCACTGGAAAAACAACTGACCTAGAGAACAGATCCAGGAGAGATAACATAAGAATTACCAGTCTACTGGAAAGCCATGATGAAAAAAACAGCCTGGACAACATCCTCCAAGACATTGTCAAAGAAAACTGTCCTGAAGTCCTGGAATCAGAAGATAAAATAGTTATCGAAAGAATTCAATGGACTCTCCCTGAAAGAGATCCCAAATTGAACACTCCAAGAAATATAGTAGCCAAATTCCAGATTTACAAGATTAAGGAGAAAATACTGCAAGCAATCAAAAAGAAACAATTCAAATATCATGGAACTACAGTAAGGATCACAAAGGACCTAGCAGCTTCTACATTAAAAGATGGGAAGGATTAGAATTTGATATTTCATAGGGCAAAAGAGCTAGGACTGCAACCCAGGATTAACTACACAGCAAAACTGAGCATAATCTTTCAGGCAAGGAGATGGTCATTTAATGAAATAAGGGACTTCCAGACTTTCTTGATGAAAAAGCCAGAGCTCAATGGAAAAATCTGATCTCCAATTACAAGACTCAAGAAAGACATAAAAGGTAAACAAGGTAAACACACACTCACACATACAAATATGCACACACACACACACATGCACATAACTTGGGATGTAATAAGAGCAAAATATTCACATCCCTATATGAGAAGCTGATAACTGTCAATATCAAAATTTATATGATTATCATGACCCTTAAAAGGGTTATACATAAATAGAGGATATGGGTATAAATGAACTAACATGATAATAATAAAAAAACTTATAAAGAGGGTCAAAGGGACTGCAATGGGATAAAAGGAAAGGATGAGACAGGAAAAGGTAAATTATGCCATACAAAGAGGCATAAAACACACTATAGTAGAGGGGAAGGAAAGAGGGAGAGGAACGTCATTTGAACATTATTCTCACTTGTTCTGGTTCAAAGAGGGATCAATATAATCAGTTAAGTTTAAGATTCTAAAGTGAAAAGACACAAAAACTCGTTAAATAGAGGAAAAGGAGGGAGGGAGAGCAGCACTGTATGAAATTTACTCTCATGGGTTTGGGGTCAACGGGGGAATAACATACTCTGATAAGTATAAAAATCTATTGTGTCCTATAGGCAGTAGGAGGGTAAGGAAGGGATAAAAATGGGGGAAGTAGAGGGAAGGGAAATAGTAATAAGGGAAGAGGGTACGTAAAGAAGGAGGGTTACCAGGAGGGAACACTTAGGGAGGTGGTGGTCAAAAGGAAAACCCTCAAGGAGGGGAAGGGAGAAGGAAGAAACAAAACCATAAGCAGGGGAAGGAATAGGATGGAGAGGAAGGAACAGATAGTCATCATTACTGTGAATGTGAATGGCATGAACTCTCCCATAAAACAGAGGTGGATAGCAGAATGGATCAAAAAACATAATCCTACAATATGCTGTCTACAAGAAACACATTTGAAACAAGGGTATACCCACAGGGTAAAGATAAAAGGCTGGAGTAGAATATATTATGCCTCGAATAAAGAAAAAAAAAAGCAGGGGTAGCAATCCTTATCTCAGATAAAGCAAAAGCAAAAATAGACCTAATTAAAAGAGATAAGGAAGGAAACTATATCCTCCTAAAAGGTACCATGGAGAATGAAGCAATGTCATTACTTAACATATATGCACCAAGTGGTATAGCGTCCAAATTCCTAGAGGAGAAGTTAAGGGAATTAGAGGAAGAAATAGATAGCAAAACTATACTCGTGGGGGACCTTAATCTCCCCCTCTCTGAAATTGATAAATCTAACCTCAAAATAAACAGGAAAGAAGTTAAGGTGGTGAATGGAATTTTAGAGAGGCTAGATATGATAGATCTCTGGAGAAAACTGAATGGGGATAAAAAGGAATATACTTTCTTCTCAGGGTTCATGGCACATACTCAAAAATCAACCATGTTCTAGGGCATGAAAACCTCACAATTCCATGCAGAAAGGCAGAAATATTAAATGTATCCCTCTCAGATCATGATGCAACAAAAATTATATGGAATAAAAGGCCATGGAAAGACAGACTAAAAACTAATTGGAACTTAATTTAATACTAAAGAATGAGTGGGTCAAACAATAAATTATAGAAACAATCAGTAATTTCATTCAAGAGAATGATAATAATGAGAAAACATACCAAAATTTGTGGGATGCATTAAAGGCAGTTCTTAGAGGAAGTTTTGTATCCCTGAGTGCATACATGAATAAATTAGAGAAAAGGGAGGTCAATGAATTGGGCATGCAATTGGAAAAGCTAGAAAAAGAACAAATTCAAAATCCCCAATTAAATATTAAATTAGAAATATTGAAGACCAAAGGAGAGATTAATAAAATTGAAATTAAGAAAACTATTGGGGGCGGCCAGGTAGCACAGCGAGTAAGAGCACTGGCTCCAGTGTCGGGATGACCTGGGGGATTGAATCCCAGGCTCAGATACTTAGCACCCACCCAGAAACACCTGGCCATGTAGCCTTGAGCAAGTTACTTAACCCCGATTGCTTAGGGGTGGCCAGGTAGCTCAGCAAGTAAGAGCACCGGCTCCAGTGTTGGGATAACTTGGGGATCAAATCTGGGCTCAGATACTTAGCACCACACCCAGAAATAACTAGCTGTGTAACCTTGAGCAAGTTACTTAACCCTGATTACTTTAAAAAAGAAAAGAAAACTATTGAATTAATAAATAAAACTAAGAGCTGGATTTATGAAAAAAAAAACAATAAAATTGATAGACAGTCAATATGATAAAAAAAAAGAAAGAAGAAAACCAAATTATGAGTATAAAAAATAAAAAGGGTGAATCTACCTCCAATGAAGAGGAAATCAAAACAATAATTAGGAATTATTTTTCCCAATTGTATACACATAAATTTGACAAACTTAGGGAAATGGATGAATATCTACAAAAATACAAGTTGCCCAGATTAACTGAAGAGGAAATAAATTACTTAAATAACCCCATCTCAGAAAAAGAAATTGAGCAAGCCATCAGTGAACTCCCTAGGAAAAAATCTCCAGGGCCAGACGGCTTTACTAGTGAATTCTATCAAACATTTAAAGAACAATTGATTCCAATACTCTACAAACTATTGGGGAAAATTAGTGAAGAAGGAGTCCTACCAAATTCTTTTTATGACAAAAATATGGTACTGATACCTAAATCAGGAAGAGATAAAACAGAGAAAGAAAATTATAGACCAATCTCCCTCATGAATATAGATATAAAACTTTTAAATAAAATATTACCAAAAAGACTACAGCAACTTATCTCAAGAATAATACACTTTGATCAGGTAGGATTTATTCCAGGAATGCAAGGATGGTTTAATATTAGGAAAACCATCAGTATAATTGATCATATCAACAATAAAACTAGCAGAAACCACATGATTATCTCAATAGATGCAGAAAAGGCTTTTGACAAAATACAACATCCATTCCTATTAAAAACACTAGAAAGTATAGGAATAAATGGAGCCTTCCTTAAAATAATAGATAGCATCTATTTAAAGCCATCAGCAAGTATTATATGTAATGGGAATAAGCTAGAAGCATTTCCAATAAGATCAGGGGTGAAACAAGGGTGTCTACTATCACTCTTCTTATTCAATCTGGTACTAGAAATGTTAGCAGTAGCAATTAGAGAAGAAAAAGAAATCAAAGGAATCAAATTAGGCAAAGAAGAGACTAAGCTATCACTCTTTGCAGATGATATGATGATATAATTAGAGAATCCTAGAGAATCAAGTAAAAAAATTACTTGAGACAATAAGTAAATTTGGCAAAGTTTGAGGATATAAAATAAACCCACACAAATCCTCGGCATTCCTATATATTTCTAATGAAATTCAAGAACAAGAAATAGAAAGATAAATCCCATTTAAAGTTACTGTAGACATTATAAAATATTTGGGAATATACCTGCCAACACAAACCCAGGACCTATAAGATCACAACTACAAAACACTTTTCACACAAATAAAGTCAGATCTAACTAGTTGGAAAAATATCAATTGCTCGTGGTTGGGTCGAGTTAATATAATAAAAATGACAATTTTACCTAAATTAAATTATATATTTAGTGCCATGCCAATCAATTTACCAAAAAACTACTTTATAGAGCTAGAAAAAATAGTAACAAAATTCATTTGGAAGAACAAAAGGTCCAGAACATCAAGGGAATTAATGAAAAGAAATGCTAGGGAAGGTGGAGTAGCTATACCAGATTTCAATCTGTATTATAAAGCAGCAGTCATCAAAACTACTTGGTACTGGCTGAAGAATAGAGTAGTGGATCAATGGAATAGATTAGGCACATGAAATTCAGCAGTTAATGACTATAGTAATTTATTGTTTGATAAACCCAAAGACCCCAGTTTTGGGGGATAAAAACTCACTATTTGACAAAAACTGCTGGGAAAACTGGAATATAATATGGCAGAAACTGGGCATAGACCATTATCTAACACCATATACCAAAATCAAGGCTAAATGGGTGCATGATCTAGGTATAAAGGCTGATACTGTAAGCAATCTCGGAAAACAAGGAATAGTTTACCTGTTGGATTTGTGGAAAGGGAAAGACTTGATGACTAAACAAGAATTATAGAGCATTATAAAACGCAAAATGGATAATTTTGATTACATTAAATTGAAAAGCTTCTGTACAAACAAAGCTAATGTGACCAAGATTAAGAGGGAGGTAGGAAATTGGGAAAGAATTTTTACAACCTATGTCTCTGATAAAGGACTCATTTCTAAAATATACAGAGAATTGAGTCAAATCTATAAGAATACAAATCATTCCCCAATTGATAAATGGTCAAAGGATATGAACAGGCAGTTTTCAGAGAAATTAAAGATATCTATAAGTACATGAAGAAATGCTCCAAATCACTATTGATTAGAGAAATGCAAATCAAAACAACTCTGAGGTGCCACATCTCACCAGTCAGATTGGCTAAGACGACAAAACAGGAAAATGACAAATGCTGGAGAGAATGTGGGCAAACTGGAACACTAATGCATTACTGGTGGAGTTATGAGCTGATCCGACCTTTCTGGAGAATAATCTGGAATTATGCCCGAAGAGCTATAAATAATTTCATACCCTTTGACCCAGCAATATCACTTCTAGGGTTATATCCCAAAGAGATAATAGAAGTGGGAGAAAGACCCAAATGTACAAAAGTATTTATAGCAGCTCTTTTTGTGGTAGCAAAGAAATGGAAATTAAAGGGGGAGCCCATCAATTGGGGAATGGCTGAACAAGCTGTGGTATATACATGTTATGGAATACTATTGTGCTATAAGAAACGAGGAGCAGATGGACTTCATATTTACCTGGAGAGGCTTGTATGAACTGAGGCTGAGTGAGAAGAGTAGAACCAGGAGAAATTTGTACACAATTACAGATACAACGTATGTGTGATGATCAACTTTGATAGATTGATGGAGATCTTCTCAGCAATGCAGCGATATAAGTCAATCCCAAAAGACTCATGATGGAGAGAGATGTTTACATCCAGAGAAAGAACTAGAAAGAACTGAGTTTGAGTCCAGATTGAAGCAAACTACCTGATCTTTTTCTTTTTCTTGTTTGGTTTTATTTCCTCTTTGCCATTTTTCATTCCATCTGATATAATCCATTTTAATAACCTGACTAATGTCTAACGTGAAAGTATTTACAGATCCTATACTTGACTGTATGCCGCCATGGGCTGGGAGGGTGGGGGAGAGGGGAAGGAGGGAGACAGAATTTGAAACTCAAGGAATTGTGGAATTGAATCTTGTAAACTAAAAATAAACAAACAAATTAATAAAAAAAATAGAAGATAAAACTTGAAAAAATAGGAATGGGTGTTGTATTTTGTCCAAAGCTTTTTCTCCATCTATTGAGATCATCATATGATTTCTGCTAATTTTGTTACTAATATGGTCAATAACACTGATAGTTTTCCGAATATTAAACTGTTCCTGCATGCCTGGTATAAATTCCACCTTTATTCATAGTGTATTTCCACATGACAAATTGCTCTTAATCTCTGCTAATATTTAATTTAAAATTTTTGCATCAATATTCATTGGGGAAATTAGTCTATAATCTTCTTTCTCTGTTTTGGCTCTTGCTGGTTTGGGTAGCAGCACCATATTTCTGCTCTCAAAGAAATTCAGTATAAGTCCTTAGCCTATTTTTCCAAATAGTGTATATAGTATTGGAATTAATTTTCTTTATATGTCAGATAGAATTCACTTGTAAATACATTTGACCTGGAGATTTGTTCTTCAGGAGTTCATTGATGGCTTTTTAAATTTCATTTTCTAAAATGGAGTTATTTAAATATTGTACTTCCTCTTCTGTTAATCTGGGCAATTTAGATTTCTGTAAATAGTCATCCATTCTACTTAGATAGTCAGATTTATTAGTAAAGTTGGGCAGAATATCTTCTAATTATTGTTTAGTTTCTTCCTCTTTAAGATGAATTCAAACTTTTCTTTTTGATACTGGTAATTTGGTTTTCTTCTTTTAATCCAATAAACTAAAGATTTATCTATTTCATTGGGTTCCCCCCCCATAAAACCAGTTATTAGTTTTAATTATTAGTTCAATAGTTCTCTAAATTTCAAATTTATTAATCTCTCCTTTGATTCTCAGAATTTTTGGTATTTACTTAGGGATTTTTCCTAGCTTTTTAAAATTAAATGTCCAATTCATCGATCTTCTCTTTTTCTCTTATTCATATAAGCATTTAGATATATAAAACTTCCCCTAAACACTACTTTGGGTGAATCCCATAAATTTTGGTATGCTGTCTTATTATTGTCATTCTCTTCGATTAAATTACTGATTGTTTCTATGAATGCTGTCTGACCCACTCATTTTTTAGGATTATTTAGTTTCTAAATAATTTTTAATTTATCTTTTCATGGACCTTTATCATATTATTTTTTATTGCATCATAATCTGAAAAGGATGTATTTAATATTTCTGCCTTCTTACATTTGATTGTGAGGTTTTTATGCTCTAATATATGGTCAGTTTTGTGTAGGTGCCATATACCACTGAGAAAAAGTTATATTCCTTTCTATCACCATTCAGTTTTCTCCAGAGGTCTATCATATCTAACTTTTCTAGAATTCTATTCATCTCCTTAACCTCTTTCTTGTTTATTTTTTGTTAGATTTTTCTAGTTCTGATAGGGGAAGATTAAGGTCCTCTACTAGTATAATTTTTCTCTCTATTTCTTCCTGTAACTCATTTAACTTCTCCTCTAAGAATTTGGATGCTGTACCACTTGTTGCATATATGTTTATTACTGATATTACTTCATTGTCTATAGTACCTTTTAGCAAGATGGAATTTTCTTTCCTATTTCTTTTAATTAGATTTATTTTTGCTTTTGTTCTGTATGAACTCAGGATTGCTACTCCTGCTTTTTTTTTTTTACACTTCAGCTAAAGCATAATATGTTATCCTCTGGCCTTTTACCTTTACTCTGTGTATATCTCTCTCTCTAATCATGGCTTTCAGGTAGACTAATAATTCTGAAATTATCTTTCTTGGATCTATTTTCTGGTCAGTTGTTTTTCCAATGAGGTGTTTTACATTTTATTCTATTTTTTTCATTCTTTTGCTTCTTTTTGTTGTTGTTTTTACTGATTTTTGATGTTTCACAGAGTCATTAACTTCCACTACTCAATTCTACTTTTTAAGGAGTAATTTTCTTCAGTCAATTTTTATTCTTCCTCTTTCAAGCTGTTGACTCTCTCTTGCATACTTCCCATTTCTTTCCCTAATTTTTTCTTCTATTTCTTTTATCTGATTTTTAAAATCCTTTCTGGGCTCTTCCAAGGAGGCTTTTGGGGCTTGTGACCAATTCATATTCCCCTAAGCATTTTAACATAGTTGTCCTCTTCTGAGTTTGTGCTTTGATCTTCCCTATTGCCATGGTAGTTTTCTATGGTCAGGACTCTTTTCTGGTTTTTTTTTTTTTTGCTCATTTTTTATTGTTTTTCATCAATTTTAAACTGATCTCTGATCCTGCAACACAAAGGGCACTGTCCCAAGCTTCTTATGCTGGGGGCTAGGAGCCTGGTCACTGACTTTCTGCATTGGGGCCTCACATGCTGGCAGCTTGCCCACTTCACTGGGGTGGCCAGGCCTAGTCACACCTGTTGTTCCAGAGTTGGCAATTTGCCTTCTGAGTTGGAGCTGGAGGCCTCACAGCTGACCTGCTGTGTAACTGGCCTGCTAAGCCAGTACTGCAGGGCTTTAGCTGTTGATCTGTACTGTGGCTAAGAGCCACCTGCTAACTTTCCCAGAAACCGTCTGCACTGGGATGTGTTTCCCTTTTACCCAAGTGAGATAGACCTTTCATAAAGTTCATTTAAGTTATCTTAAGCTAGAAAATTATTTCACTTCATCTTTTTGTAGGTTCCGTCACTCCAGAATCCATGTAGACGCTTGATTTAATGTTGTTTCCAAGGGAAACTAGGGAGAGCTCAGGAAACTTCCTGACTTTTCTCTACCATCTTGGCTCCCCTGAGATTGTATTATTTTAAGATATATTTTTGGCCTCCTTTCATTCTGAGTATTTTAAAAGTTATTCTACTTTTTCTGTGTTCTCAATTTTATTAGCTTACATCTTTATATATTAGGTTCTGATTATTTTTATTTTTCTGGTTTGTTGTGATTTCACATTGCTCATTTGTCATTTGGTAAATTTTATTTTCTGCCCTCTTTTTTTAATCAGATAAGCTGCAGCTTTATCAATTTTATCAGTCTTTTCAAAGAAATAACTTTTAGTTTTAGTTAGCATTTTTGTGGGGGAGGTTTTGTTTCTAGTTTATTTCTCCTATAATTTTTAATATTTCCTCTTTTTGCTTATTTTAGGTTTATTCACCAACTTTCTAATTTAAAAAATATTTAATCCATTAATCTTCTATTTTACTATTTTGTTAATGTATGTTTGTAAAAATATGATTTTTTTCCTCTCCTGCAATCTTTAGCTACATGAGAAATGTTAGCATGTTTTTTCATCATTATTATTTTCTTTCCTCTAATTATTAACTATTTCTATGATCTGTTTTTTGACTCACTATTTAGGATTTAGCAGTTTACTCTCTATTTGGGTCTGCCTTTTGTTTGTGGTCCCTAAACCAATTACTATACATTTGTTTGCAACATGATTATACCTTAAAACATGGTTATTTTATGTAAAAGTTTCATGTGATGCTAAGAAATATTCTTTAGCAGTTCCATTTGGAAAATGTTGTAAGTTCTTTATCTCTAGTTTCTCTAGAAATTTCTTCAGTACTACAATTTCCCCTTTACCTTTCTGCTAAACTTATCCAAAGTTGAACGAGAAACACCGGAATCTCCTGTTGCTATTGTGTTGTTGTGTATTCTTGTAGCACAATTAATGTTTCCTTTAAGAATTAGAAGCTAAGGAATTTTAAGTATAGAAATTGGTCTATTGGCCATGGTTCCTTTCACCATAATAAAGTTTCTTTGTTTATTCTTTTTCTGTTTTGAATATTTGTTTTTGCTTTGTCTCATAACATGATTGCAACTTCTGATTTTTTTCCAACTCATTTGATTTTCTTCTAGCCCTTCCTTCATTTTTATTCTGTATATGATTTTTTTCTTTTTTGAATGTTTCTTTTAAACAATAAACAGCAGGATATTATTTTCTTATCTAATCTGTCCCTCTGTAATTTTGTTGGATTATTTAATCCATTAAGATTGAAAATTATGACAAATTTGTTTTCGTTTATCTCTAATATTTTTTTCAAATAGGATTTTTTTTCACCTCTTCCACTGTAAACACAGCACTATGTCTCTTTAAATTACTTTAACTTAATCTATTTTCATATGGCCCTATTCCCACCAGCTCCCTTCTCCTAATCCTTGAGGTCTACTCCTTCCCCCTATTTGTTAGCCCTTCTTCTAGTTTCGGAGTTTTGCGTATTAGTTCCTTTTTCTTCTTGCTTTTATTAAGTTATATAATTCTTCCCCCTTTTTTCCCTCTCAGTTAAGTAATTTAGTAGAATTTTCCATTTTCTCTTAACCTTCAATTTATATTGCTCACTAGTTTTTTAAAATTTCATTTCCAGTGATTCTTTTCTAAAAAGATGCCTTTCCCAGAGGATTCTGGGAAGATGGTGGAATAGGTCAGAAAATTAAAAACTCTCAAGATTTTTCCCCACAAAAGAGTAAAAATAGAACTTTAGGGAGAACAAAGTGTGGGTGTAGATAAGTAAGAAGAGGGGCACAACCAAGGTCTTCCTGGGACAATTTGAGAAGATCAGAAGAAAAACCCAAGGAAGAGTTATGGTCCCTGTGAAGAGTAAAACCTCCAGGCTAGGGTCCACTTTAACAACAAGTAGCAAGTCATGAGGTTAGTTGGTTTGAGTGGCTGCACCGGCCCCAGCTACAGGCACTTTGACCCCTGGATAGTGAGGGGAGTTGAGCACTTGAGCCCAGGAAGATTGCGGGAACCTCTGCTGAAAAGGAATGCCAGACCTGGCTGTGCTGTGAAGAGAAGCAAGGGTGATAAAGAACCAGCACACACCTGTTGAGTGCAGAAGCAGTGGGACAGAAAGCCCCTGGCTATGGGCAATTACAGGAGGTTGGAGGTTTGACTTTGGTTCCAGGCTAGAGGGGAAAACTGAAGATCTGGGAGAAGAGGCATAATTTCCCCTACCCCAGGGCAAGAGGTGATTACAAAAAATTAAACTATTACTACAAAAAAATGCACAGGCAAAGGAGAAAGAATGCAACCATAGAAAGCTATTGTAAGAATAGATAAGACCAGGGTTCATCTTCAGAAGAGGATACTGGTATAAAGAAACCTCCAAAGAATGTCAAATGATCCCCTGCCTAAAAATAATTCATAAAAGATCTTTAAAAAAAAACTTTAAAAATCATATGAAAGAGATGGAGGAGAAACTAAAGAAAAAAAAAGAATAATCCAAGAAAAACAATAAGGTTATTAAAGGAAAGTCAACCAGTTTAAAAAAAGAGATCCAGAATCTTAAGGAAGAAAATGACACCTTGAAAATTAGAATTGGGCAAAGTGAAGCCAGCGAAATTATAAAAATCTAGAAATAATTAAACAAAATACAAAAAATGAAAAAATAGAAGAGAAAGTGAAACATCTTATAAGAAAGATAACAGATCCGGAGAACAGATCAAGCAGAGGAAATGTAAAAATGATCAGACTAACTGAAAATTATGATTAAAAAATAATTTTGATACAATAATACAAGAAATAATTAAAGAAAATTGTCCTGAAGTATTAGAACAAGGGGGAACGTAGAAATAGAAAAAAAAAATTCATTGGTCACCACTTAAAAGAGATCCTATGAGAAAAACTCCTAGGAATATGACAGTCAAATTTCAAAACCCCAACTCAAGGATAAAATATTAAAAGTATCAAGACTAAAACAATTCAAATATGATGGTGCCACAATTAGAATCACACAAGACCTAGGAGTAGAGACATTACAGGACCACAGGTCTTGGAAGACAACATATTGAAGAGCAAAAGAACTGGGGCTCCAGTCAAAAATATCATACACTGCAAAGTTAAGTATTATCCTGAATGGGGGAAAAAATGGTCATTTGATCAACTCTCAAACTTGTTTAAAAAAAATCCTGAACTTAATAGAAAATTCGACATACAAGAACCAAGAGAAATATAAGATATATACCAAAGATCGATTATAATGGTTTCATAAGGACAAACTGTTTATTTTGGGGTGGGGTTTTTTTGGTGTTTTTTTTTGGAGGGGGGAAAGCAAGGCAATTGGGGTTATGTGACTTGCCCAAGGTCACAAAGTAAGTGTCAAGTGTCTGAGGTCAGATTTGAACTGAGGTCCTCCTGACTCCAGAGTCAGTGCTCTATTCACTGCTCCACCTAGCTGCTCCCAGACTGTTTATTTTTTATATGTGTAAAATGTATGTCTAAGGTTCTTATCAATAACTGGGTAATTCATAAGAAAGATTGGGTAAATCTGAGTATGATATGAATTTAAAAAGTAAAACAATTTAGGAATAGTTTAAATTATTTTGTACAAATGAGGTGCAAGAGGAAGAATAGATACAGAAGAATTAGATGGGGGAGGAGGGCTGGTAGTTGTGGTAACCTACTTTCATTGGGAATGGGTTTAAGAGGGAATAATATATATAAATTTAGAACACTATAAAAGTCTTCTAAAGTCAGAAGAAATAAAATAGTAGGGATATAGGGAGGGGGGAGAGGACAAGGGAGGTGCCTTTAGAGGGGAGGGTGAGGGAAAAGGTAAAAGGGGGGTATAGAAAGGCATTTAGATTTATGGGAATGGGAAGATAGGGGAGAGATCCTTGGAGGGGGGTAGGCAAGTAACAGGAGGGTAAGATCATGCATTGAAGTAGAGGAGGCAGGAAGGATAGGTAACAAGAGACATGAACAAACATAAAAACAAAGATTAGGAATAGAATATGTTTGGGAAAGTATATATCTATATATTTATGTATATATATGTATGTGTGTATGCATATAGATGTAGCTATAGAGAAATGTCAAAACTTTATTATAGCCTTCTGGGGGAGTAGGAGGAGGGAAAAAGAACAAAGTAAAAAGGTGCACAGTAGAGAACAAAAGAAAACACAAGGAAGCAAAGAAAAGACGGACAGTTCTCAACACAACATGTATTATTTATCACAAGTCTTCTTGAAATAAAAATTTATTGCTACATATTTTAAATCCTCTCATGTTCTATTATGCACATGACATGCTTTTTTATCTTACTTTATATTTAAGTCCCAATATCTAAGTTTATGACATGTTTTTGTTTCTTTTCTTTATTCTTTATTTGTGTTCTGGTCTAAAATAATTTTTTAATGTCTTTCCCATATTATCTTCATTATTTACCTTTCTTTTCTATCTATTCCAAATGCTTATGCTTTGATTCATCACACACATACACACATATGTGTGTGTGTGTGTGTGTGTGTGTGTGAGAGAGAGAGAGAGAGAGAGAGAGAGAGAGAGAGAGAGAGAGAGAGGATGTATGTGCACATGTGTGTAGAGGAGAGAGGTAGGGAGATGAGAGAAAGAAAAAGAGAGAGAAAAAAGAAAGTCCTTTATTCTCTGTATTTCTCATTGAATTAAAACTTTTCAGATATCTACTTTGGAGTATTTCTTCCAGTTTCTGTTATTGATTTGTAGATCTTGCCCCCAGCACTCATTTTTCTGTTGTGGGCCTCACTCTCAGAAATACTAACTCCAGCAGGTGATGGAGAGGATATTGCCCCATGTTAGGAATTCTCATGTATCTGAATGTGAATTTTATTATTGAGCTTTGCCATCCTCTTGGTTATTTTTTTCCCCTTTTCCTCAAAATCTCTTCCCTGGTCCCAGGCCCTTCTACCCAGTGTCAGATGCTACTTAGTAGTTCTGATTACCCTTCTTCTGAGGTAGAATTAGTATACCAAATCCCTGAAGATAATGCCCACTGAGGGTCTCTATCTCCCTTCAGAGAATATCTGTCTTCTCTCTTAGGAGCATTCAACACTGGTACCACCTTCTATCAATGAAACAAAGCTCCTCACTTTCTTTTCCCTTTTTAAAATCCCTCCCTTTACCTCCTAAAATACTCTCTTCTTCCTGATAGACTATAGTAATATTTTCTCTTCATTTATGGTTTGGCTTAGATTTGCAATATAAATCATGTTGGGTTGTATCTTGAGCTCCATTGCACTTCGAAGCACATTGTTTTATTCCCTCCTGTATTTTATGTGAGTGCAAAAGTCTTTTGTTATTCAAATTTTCTTTCCTTTATATTTGAAAGTGTTTTTTTTCTTCTAGTCACCTTCAGAATTTGTTAGATCTCTATGGAATTGTTAAATTCAACCATTATGTATGTGTCTTCAAGTTTGAAGTCTAGGAATTTTTTTTTTCTGGAGTTGATCTGGGCAGTCTTTTGATTGGCTCTGTTTTGACTGACTTTTTATGTGTTTAGAAACTTTAGAAGTTCTGGGCAGTTTCCTCATATTATTTCTTGCATTGTGTTATTGAGGTTTTTTGTTTTCTCATATTCTTCTGGGATACCTATAATCTTTAAGTTGTCTCTACACATTCTTTCTGTTTTTGTGATTAATATGTTTTACTTACATTGAAAGGACACTTTCTTTTAACATTACTGCTTTTTGCTTTTCTTCTTATAGATTGTCCAGCCTGGCAGAATTAGGTTTAAATCTATATCTTATGTTATATTCTACAAAAAGTTATAAATTGATTTATGCCATAACATACATGCCAGTGTTTATTGTCATGTTTACCTATCACTAAAAATTAAAAGAGATCATCTACTTTTACATCCATGAGTAGAAAAAAATATGGAAAGAGCTATATAAACTGATGCAAAGTAAAATTAGAAGAACGGGGATATCATTATGCACAATAACAGAAATGTTATTTAAATATGATTAAAAATGATGACCAACTGTGAAAGACTTAGCTACTCTGATCAATACAATGGTCCAAGACAGTTCCAAAGGACTCATGATTAAAAAAAAAATGTTATCACCTCCAGAGAGAGAGCTAATGAACTCTAGGCGCAAAATGAAGTTTAAATTTCTTGCCTTCTTTGTTTTTCTTATTTTATCTGTGATATGGCTAATATGGAAATATGCTTTGTATGATTTCACATATACAACTAATATTTTGCTTATCTTCTCAATGAGTGTGAAAGGTGGTGGGAGGTAAGGAATTTAGAACTCAAAATTTTTTTTGTAAGAATGCTAAAAATAAGTATTTTTTTTAAATGAAAGGTTGAAACAAAATTTACTACCAGCAGGTGGTTGCAAAAAAGTTGTAGTATCAAACCTCATAGCAAAGTAAAAATTAAAATTCCAAATAACAAGAAAAATGGGAAAACTGTGCTTTTAAAAATCATAGAAAATATCAATATTAGACATAAATGGTATCTATTGTAAATATAAATGCACCACCTGGCAAAGGATCTAAGCTCATAGAGGAAAATTTAAGTGAATCCCTAAAGACACTAACATCACAATATATTTTGGAGATTATTTTATTTTCTTAGAAATGGCCAAATCAGGGGTGGCCAGGTAGTTCAGCGAGTATGAGCACTGGCCCCAGTGTTGGGATGACCTGGGATCGAATCTGGGCTTAGATACTTAGCACCACACCCAGAAATAACTGGCCGTGTAACCTTGAGCAAGTTACTTAACCCCAATTGCTTTTAAAAAAAAAATGGGGCGGATAGGTGGCGTGATGAGTAAAGTGCCAGCTCCATAGTCAGAAGGACCCAAGTTTGGTTCTGGCCTCAGACACTTAACACCCACACAAAAACTAGCCGTGTAACCTTGGGCAAGTTACTTAACCCCAATTGCCCTTCAAAAAGAAAAAAAAGAAAAAAAAGAAAAAAGAAATGGACAAATCTAACAGAAAGATAAACAAAATGGAAAATATAGAACTGAACGAACTTTTATAGAAGTTAGAGATGAAAAATAAAATGAAGAGAGGGAAATATAGATCACTATCACTAAAATATATTGCTATAAATATGTTAAATAAAATTCTAACAAAATGACAATAGCATCATATTTTAAAAATTCAATTTAACCTAGTGGAACAAACACAGAATAAAGGAGATTATAAAAGATAAGAAAATAATTTTTCTTTCATTATTCTAAAAAACTTTTACACTAGTAAAATCAATGAATGCATAAGAAGGGAAAACATTTTGGGGGGAAAATCTTTGCATCAAATATCTCTGATAAGAGGGGCGGCCAGGTAGCACAGAGAGTGAGAGCACCGGCTCCAGTGTTGAGAAGACCTGGAGATCGAATCCCAGGCTCAGACGCTTAGCACCCACCCAGAAACACCTGGCCGTGTAACCTTGAGCAGGTTACTTACCCCCAATTGCTTAGGGGCAGCCAGGTGGCTCAGCGGGTAAGAGCACCGGCTCCAGTGTCGGGATGACCTGGATCAAATCCGGGCTCAGATACTCAGCACCACACCCAGAAATAATAACTGGCCGTGTAACCTTGAGCAAGTTACTTAACCCCAATTGCTTAAAAAAAAAATCTCTGATAAGAGCTTGATGTCACATGTATATGTATATCTATGTCTATATCTAAATACATATGGAATTAAGATAAATATGTATGAGCCATTCCCAATGGATCAATGGTCAAGGGACAGATTTAAATAGTTCTTCAAAATGAATTTCAAACTACTGATATATAAAAGACTGCTCCAAGTCATTACATTAATAAGATGATAAATGAAAAACAATACAACTCTCAAGTTTCATATCTCTCTTAGCCAACTGGAAAAGATGATAAAAGGTACAAATAGCTAATGCAGGAGTGGTTTTAATAAGATAACCATGCTGTTGCTACAAGTGTAAACTGGTGCAGCCATTTTGGAAAATAGTTTGGAAGTAACTAAAGCATCTATACCATTTCACCAAGAAATATGATTATGAGGCATGTATCCTAAGAAAGGCAGAGAGAAGAATTTTTTAAATGTATAGTAGTATTTTTGTGGCATCAGATTCCTAGAAACAAACTTCATGGCTTTAGAGAACTAACTGTGGTACACAATAAACACAAAAATTCAGAGAAACATGGGAGGCTATATGTGAATTTATACTGAAGTAAGAAGAACCAGGAAAGCAACATACATGATTATAACGTTAAAAAAAAAAAAGCGAAAGTCAGTGCCAATAATCGTGAACAAGCTTGGCCCTGGAGAAAAGGAGAAAAGGCGAAAAGGCACCTTCCCCAGCGTCATTAATGAGGTGAGGGAACAGAGGTGTCAAACTAATGACTCATGGGCCATACGTGGCCACAAAACTCCTCGGTGCTGCCTGAACCAGACTGAAGGGTGATTGGGAAATAATTAACAAAATCTATAAAAATACAATGAAATGTAGATAAGATTAATATATGATGCTCTAAGTCAATACATGGCTCACAGTGATCTTTATATATAGTTTGGTGGCCCTCATTTCTATTTGAATTTGACACAACTGGTATCATAATAATAATTATAACAACAGCAATAACTAACATTTACATAGAGCTTATAATGTGCCAGACACTTTACAATGACCTCATCTGATCTTCACAACAACTTTGAAAGGTGGGTGCTATTACTGTTCCCATTTTACTGTTGAAGAAACTGAGGCAAAATGTGGCTGAATGACTTGCCCCAGGGTCACAGTGCTAAGGGCACATCTGAACTCAGGTCTCTCTGACTCCAGGCCTGGTGCCCTGTCCACGGCACCGCCCAGCTGCCCATAAGATATGGTCCAATGACTTGGTTTTGTTGAACTATTTTTTTTTTCATGCAGAAATGAATGTGATATAAAAACAAAAGAAATCAATAAAATAAAGCTTAAAAAGGTTTGTTTAATTTAACTGAATCCATACCACTGTTTTCCACTACAAATACAGAAAACTAAGTACTCACTTCACTAACCTTGGATAAGAAGTACTAGGTACCATCTTCACAATTATTCTCTCCTTGTTGTTTACATTAACTTTCTAAAGGCAGAGGCAAAGAATACAGAAATTATGGTTGCCACATGTATATTAAGGCCACTGGCCTGGGTAGGCACAAAAATTACATTCTGAAGTTGTACAGCATTAATACATTAATTAATGAAGTGATCCACATAAAATAGAAATGACAGGATAGTTGATACAATCTGCAGCTCCACCCAAAGTCACACTGATATGGTATTAGCAGAGCTGGGCCAACTACTCTGGTTATCAGTTTGTAATTATGAAAGAAATGTGACTAAACCGTTCGTGCTCTTTGACCAAAGATCCTGCTACTAGGCATATACTCCAAGGAAGACAATGAGAGAAACAAACTGTCTATGCAAAAATATCATAACCAAAGAATAGAAAATAAAGTGGGTAAATGGCTGATAAAAACTATGGTATATCAATATAATGAACTATCATTGTACAGTAAGAAATTAAAATAATGAGTAACAGAAAATCACAGGAAGACAAATGAATTGATTGAGAATGAAATAAGCAAAAGTGAAAGAACAATAACATACAATGACTCAAGCAATAAAAATGAAAGATCAGGAAAAGAAAGTGAAATCAGAGTAACTGAAAAGCCAAAGGTCCTGACAATGAAATAGACCACTGTCCACATGACAGAAGAGTGACAAAGTGTCTGAAAGAAACATTGTGGGGTAGCTAGGTGGCACAGTGAGTAGAGCACCACCCCTGTAGTCAGGAGGAGCTGAGTTCAAATCCAGCCTCAGACACTTAACACAAAAGCCATGTGACCCTGGGCAAGTCACTTAACCCCAACTGCCCTCCAAAAAGCAAGAGAGAGAGAGAGAGAGAGAGAGAGAGAGAGAGAGAGAGAGAGAGAAAGAAAGAAAGAAAGAAAGAAAGAAAGAAAGAAAGAAAGAAAGAAAGAAAGAAAGAAAGAAAGAAAGAAAGAAAGAAAGAAAGAAAGAAAGAAAGAA